>NC_053023.1:316455223-316762182 GCF_003073215.2 Triticum urartu
TTGTATTCGGACATCGAAATGGTTCTGAGTGATTCGGGGATTTTTCTGGAGTACCGAGGGGTTACCGGAACCCCCCGGGGGAATATTGGGCCTACATGGGTCATAGGGAGAGGGGAGGCAGCCCACATGGGGTAGCCGTGCCCCCTCCCTATAGGGAGTCCGAATTGGACTAGGGAGGGGGCGCACCCCCCTTTCCTTCTCCTCTTCTTCCCCCTTCCCTCTTTCCCCCCCTCTTCGGAAAAGGAAAGGGAGTCCAACTAGGATTGGGAGTCCTAGTTGGACTCCCCCTTTAGCGCGGCCCCTAGGCCGGCTGCCTCCTCCCCTCCTCTTTATACGGGGGCAGGGGGCACCCCAAAGGCACATTAATTGTTCCTCAGCCATGTGCGGTGCCCCCTCCACAGTTTACCACCTCGGTCATATTGTCGTAGTACTTAGGCGAAGCCCTGCGCAGATCACATCACCAACACCATCGCCACGCCATCGTGCTGACGAAACTCTCCCTTGACCCTCTACTTGATCAAGAGCTCGAGGGACGTCATCGTGCCGAACGTGTGCTTAACACAGAGGTGCCGTACATTCGGTACTTGGATCAGTTGGATCGTGAAGACGTTCGACTACATCAACCGCGTTACTAAACGCTTCCGCTTTCGGTCTATGAGGGTACGTGGACACACTCTCCCGTCTCATTACAATGCTTCTCCTAGATAGATCTTGCATGATCGTATGATTTTTTTGAATTACTACGTTCCCCAACAGTGGCATCCGAGCCAGGTCTATGCGTAGATGATATATGCACGAGTAGAACACAATGAGTTGTGGGCGATAATAGTCATACTACTTACCACCAACGTCTTACTTTGATTCGGTGGTATTGTTGGATGAAGCGGCCTGGACCGACATTACATGACCGCTTTCATGAGACTGGCTCTACCGACGTGCTTCGCACACAGGTGGCTAGCGGGTGTCTATTTCTCCAACTTTAGTTGAATCGAGTTTGACTATGGATTGTCCTTGTTGAAGGTTAAAATAGCACAATTGACGAAAAATCGTTGTGGTTTTTGATGCGTAGGTAAGTACGGTTCTTGCTAGAAGCCCGTAGCAGCCATGTAAAACTTGCAACAACAAGGTAGAGGGCATGTAACTTGTTTTTGCAGGGCATGTTGTGATGTGATATGGTCAAGACGTGATGCGATATAAATTGTTGTATGAGATGATCATGTTTTGTAGAAGTTATCGGCAACTGGCAGGAGCCTTATGGTTGTCGCTTTATTGTATGAAATGCAATCTCCATGTAATTTCTTTACTTTATCACTAAGCGGCAACGATAGTCGTAGAAGCAATAGTTGGCGACACGACAATGATGCTACGATGGAGATCAAGGTGTCAAACCTATGACGATGGAGATCATGACGGTGCTTTGAAGATGGAGATCAAAGGCACAAGATGATGATGGCCATATCATGTCACATATTTTGATTGCATGTGATGTTTATCCTTTATGCATCTTATTTTGCTTAGTACAGCGGTAGGATTATAAGATGATCCCTCACTAAATTTCAAGGTATAAGTGTTCTCCTTCAGTATGCACTGTTGCCACAGTTCGTCGTGCTGAGACACCATGTGATGATCAGGTGTGATAAGCTCTGCGTTCACATACAATGGGTGTAAGCCAGTTTTGCACATGCAGAATACCCAGGTTAAACTTGATGAGCCTAGCATATGCAGATATGGCCTCGGAACACCGAGACCGAAAGGTTGAACGTGAATCATATAGTAGATATGATGAACATAGTGATGTTTACCATTGAAAAACACTCCATCTCACGTGATGATCGGACATGGTTTAGTTGATATGGATCACGTGATCATTTAGATGACTAGAGGGATGTCTATCTAAGTGGGAATTCTTAAGTAATATGATTAATTGAACTTCAATTTATCATGAACTTAGTCCTGATAGTTTTTGCATATCTATGTTGTTGTAGATCAATGACCCATGCTACCATTCCCTTGAGTTTTAATGCGTTCCTAGAGAAAGCTAAGTTGAAACATGATGGTAGCAACTACACAGACTGGGTCCGTAACTTGAGGATTATCCTCATTGCTGCACACAAGAATTACATCCTGGAAGCACCGCTAGGTGCAAGACCCACTGCAGGAGCAACTCTGGACGTTATGAACGTCTGGCAGAGCAAAGCTGATGACTACTCGATAGTTTAGTGTGCCATGCTATACGGATTAGAATCAGGACTTCAAAGACGTTTCGAACGTCATGGAGCATAAGAGATGTTCCAGGAGTTGAAGTTAATATTTCAAGCAAATGCCCGAGTTGAGACATATGAAGTCTCTAACAAGTTCTATAGCTGCAAAATGGAGGAGAATAGTTCTGTAAGTGAAGACATACTCAGAATGTATGGGTACCATAACCACTTGAATCAGCTGGGAGTTAATCTTCCTGATGATAGTGTCATCGACAGAGTTCTTCAATCACTTCCACCAAGATATAAAGGCCTCGTGATGAACTATAATATGCAAGGGATGGAAAAGACAATTCCCTAGCTCTTTGCGATGATAAAGGCCGCGGAGGTAGAAATCAAGAAGGAGCATCAAGTGTTGATGGTTAACAAGATCACCAGTTTCAAGAAAAAGGGCAAAGGGAAGAAGGGGAACTTCAAGAAGAACAACAAGCAAGTTGCTACTCAAGGAAAGAAACCCAAGTTTGGACCTAAGCCTGAGACAGAGTGCTTCTACTGCAAAGGGACTGGTCACTGGAAGCGGAATAGCCCCAAGTATTTGGCAGATAAGAAGGATGGCAAAGTGAAAGGTATATTTGATATACATGTTATTGATGTGTACCTTACTAATGCTCGTAGTAGCGCCTGAGTATTTGATACTGGTTCTGTTGCTCTTATTTGCAACTCGAAACAGGGGCTACGGATTAAACGAAGATTGGCTAACGACAAGGTGACGATGCGCGTGGGAAATGGTTCCAAAGTTGATGTGATCGCCGTCGGCACGCTACCTCTACATCTACCATCGGGATTAGTTTTAGACCTAAATAATTGTTATTTGGGCCAGCGTTGAGCATGAACATTATATCTGGATCTTGTTTGATGCGAGACGGTTATTCATTTAAATCAAAGAATAATGTTTGTTCTATTTATATGAGTAATATCTTTTATGTTCATGCACCCTTGATGAGTGGTCTATTTTTATTGAATCTCTATTGTAGTGATATACATATTCATAATATTGAAGCCAACAGATGCAAAGTTAATAATGATAGTGCAACTTATTTGTGGCACTGCCATTTAGGTCATATTGGTGTAAAGCGCATGAAGAAACTCCATGCTGATGGGCTTTTGGAATCACTTGATTATGAATCACTTCATGCTTGCGAACCATGCCTCATGGGCAAGATGACTAAGACTCTGTTCTCCGGAACAATGGAGCGAGCAACTGACTTATTGGAAATAATACATACTGATGTATGCGGTCCGATGAGTGTTAAGGCTCGCAGCGGGTATCGTTATTTTCTAACCTTCACATATGATTTGAGCAGATATGGGTATATATACTTAATGAAAGATAAGTCTAAAACATTTGAAAAGTTCAAAGAATTTCAGAGTGAAGTGGAAAATCATCGTAACAAGAAAATAAAGTTTCTATGACCTGACCGTGGAGGTGAATATTTGAGTTATGAGTTTGGTCTTCATTTGAAACAATGTGGGATAGTCTCACAACTCACGCCACCTGGAACACCACAATGTAATGGTGTGTCCGAATGTCGTAACCGTACTTTATTAGATATGGTTCGATCTATGATGTCTCTTACTAATATACCACTATCATTTTTGGGTTATTCTTTAGAGACGGCTGCATTCACGTTAAATAGGGCACCATCTAAATCCGTTGAGATGACACCATATGGACTATGGTTTAGCAAGAAACCTAAGATGTCGTTTCTTAAAGTTTGGGGCTGCGATGCTTATGTGAAAAAGCTTCAACTTGATAAGCTCGAACCCAAATAGGAGAAATTTGTCTTCATAGGATACCCAAAGGAGACTGTTGGGTACACCTTCTATCACAGTTCCAAAGGCAAGATATTCGTTGCTAAGAATGGATCCTTTCTAGAGAAGGAGTCTCTCTCGAAAGAAGTGAGTGCGAGGAAAGTAGAACTTGATGAGGTATTGTACCTTCTCCCAAATTGGAAAGTAGTTCATCATAGAAATCAGTTCCAGTGATTCCTACACCAATTAGTGAGGAAGCTAATGATGATGATCATGAAACTTCAGATCAAGTTACTACCAAACCTCGTAGGTCAACCAGAGTACGGTTCGTACTAGAGTGGTACAGTAATCCTGTTCTGGAGGTCATGTTACTTGACCATGACGAACCTATGAACTATGAGGAAGTGATGATGATTCCAGATTCCGCGAAATGGCTTGAAGCCATGAAATCTGAGATGGGATCCATGTATGAGAAGAAAGTGTGGACTTTGGTTGACTTGCCCGATGATCGGAAAGCTATAGAGAATAAATGGATCTTCAAGAAGAAGACTGACGCCGACGATAATGTAATTATCTACAAAGCTCGACTTTTTGCAAAAGGTTTTCGACAAGTTCAAGGAGTTGACTACGATGAGACCTTCTCACCCGTAGCGATGCTTAAGTCTGTCCAAATCATGTTAGCAATTGCTGCATTTTATGATTATGAAATTTGGCAAATGGATGTCAAAACTTCATTCCTTAATGGATATCTTAAAGAAGAGTTGTATATGATGCAACCAGAAGGTTCTGTCGATCCTAAAGGTTCTAACAAAGTGTGCAAGCTCTAGCGATCCATTTATGGACTGGTGCAAGCCTCTCTGAGTTGGAATATACGCTTTGATGGTGTGATCAAAGCATATGGTTTTATACAGACTTTTGGAGAAGCATGTATTTACAAGAAAGTGAGTGGGAGCTCTGTAGCATTTCTAATATTATATGTGGATGACATATTGTTGATTGGAAATAATACAGAATTTCTGGATAGCATAAAAGGATACTTGAATAAGAATTTTTTAATGAAAGACCTCGTTGAAGCTGCTTATATATTGGGCATCAAGATCTATAGAGATAGATCAAGATGCTTAATTGGACTTTCACAACACACATACCTTGATAAAGTTTTGAAGAAGTTCAAAATGGACCAGTCAAAGAAAGGGTTCTTGCCTATGTTACAAGGTGTGAATTTGAGTCAGACTCAATGCCCGACCACTTTAAAAGAGAGAGAGAGAGAAAATGAAGGTCATTCCCTATGCCTCAGCCATAGGTTCTATCATGTATGCAATGTTGTGTACCAGACCTGATGTGTGCCTTGCTATAAGTTTAGCAGGGAGGTACCAAAGTAATCCAGGAGTGGATCACTGGACAACGGTCAAGAACATCCTGAAATACCTGAAAAAGATTAAGGATATGTTTCTCGTCTATGGAGGTGACAAAGAGCTTGTCTTAAATGGTTACATCGATGCAAGGTTTGACAGTGATCCGGATGACCCTAAGTCACAAACAGGATACATATTTATATTGAATGGTGGAGCTGTAAGTTGGTGCAGTTCCAAGCAGAGCGTCGTGGCGGGATCTACGTGTGAAGTGGAGTACATATCTGCTTCAGAAGCAACAAATGAAGGAGTTCATATCCGATCTAGGTGTAATACCTAGTGCATCGGATCCAATGAAAATCTTTTGTGACAATACTGGAGCAATAGCCTTGACGAAGGAATCTAGATTTCACAAGAGAACCAAACACATCAAGAGACGCTTCAGTTCCATCCGCGATCAAGTCAAGGAGGGAGACATAGAGATTTTCAAAATACATACAGATCTGAATGTTGCAGACCCATTGACTAAGCCTCTCTCATGAGCAAAGCAAGATCAACACCAAGACTCCATGGATGTTAGAATTATTACTATGTAATCTAGATTATTGACTCTAGTGCAAGTGGGAGACTGAAGGAAATATGCCCTAGAGGCAATAATAAAGTTGATTATTTATATTTCCTTATATCATGATAAATGTTTATTATTCATGCTAGAATTGTATTAACCGGAAACTTAGTACATGTGTGAATAGATAGACAAACAGAGTGTCCCTAGTATGCCTCTACTTGACTAGCTCGTTAGTCAAAGATGGTTAAGTTTCCTGACCATAGACATGTGTTGTCATTTGATGTACATGATCATATCATTAGAGAATGATGTGATGAACAAGACCCATCCATTAGCTTAGCATAATTATCGTTTAGTTTTATTGCTATTGCTTTCTTCATGACTTATACTTATTCCTTTGACTATGAGATTATGCAACTCCCGAATACCGGAGGAACACCTTGTGTGATATCAAACGTCACAATGTAACTAGGTGATTATAAATATGCTCTACATGTGTCTCCGATGGTGTTTGTTGAGTTGGCATAGATCAAGATTAGGATTTGTTACATCGTGTATCAAAGAGGTATCTCTGGGCCCTCTCGGTAATGCACATCACTATAAGCCTTGCAAGCAATGTGACTAATGAGTTAGTTACGGGATGATGCATTACAGAACGAGTAAAGAGACTTGCCGGTAACGATATTGAACTAGCTATGATGATACTGGCGATCGAATCTCGGGCAAGTAACATACCGATGACAAAGGGAATAACGTATGTTGTTATGCGGTTTGACCGATAAAGATCTTAGTAGAATATGTAGGAGCCAATATGAGCATCCAGCTTCCGCTGTTGGTTATTGACCGAAGATATGTCTCGGTCATGTCTACATAGTTCTCGAACCAGTAGGGTCCGCTCGCTTAATGTTCGATGACAATTTGTATTATGAGTTATGTGTTTTGGTGACTGAAGTTTGTTCGGAGTCCCGGATGAGATCAAAGACAAGACGAGTAGTCTCGAAATGGTCGAGAGGTAAAGATTCATATATTGGAAGGTTGTATTCGGACATCGGAATGGTTCCGAGTGATTCGGGGATTTTTCTGGAGTACCGAGGGGTTACTGGACCCCCCCTCGAGGGAATATTGGGCATACATGGGCCATAGGGGAGAGGGGAGGAAGCCCACAAGGGGTAGCCGTCTGAATTGGACTAGGGAGGGGGCGCGCCCCCCTTTCCTTCTCCTCTTCCTCTCCCTTCCCTATTTCCCCCTCTCCGGAAAAGGAAAGGGAGTCCAACTAGGATTGGGAGTCCTAGTTGGACTCCCCCCTTTGGCGCACCCGCTAGGCCGGCCGCCTCCTCCCCTCCTCCTTTATATACGGGGGCAAGGGGCACCCCAAAGGCACATCAATTGTTCCTCAGCCGTGTGCGGTGCCCCCCTCCACAGTTTACCACCTCGGTCATATTGTCGTAGTCCTTAGGCGAAGCCCTGCGCGGATCACATCACCAACATAGTCGCCACGCCGTCGTGCTGACGAAACTCTCCCTCGACCCTCTACTGGATCAAGAGCTCGAGGGACATCATCGTGCTGAACGTGTGCTGAACACAGAGGTGCCGTACGTTCTGTACTTGGATCGGTTGGATCGTGAAGACGTTTGACTACATCAACCGCGTTACTAAATGCTTCCTCTTTCGGTCTGCGAGGTTACGTGGACACACTCTCCCGTCTCGTTGCTATGCTTCTCGTAGATAGATCTTGCGTGATCGTAGGAAATATTTTGAATTACTATGTTCCCCAACAAACTGCTAGTAGGACACAAAGCACCTACGCAGATTGCAGTGTAGATATAATGGGAAAACCTAAGCATTGGGAGTAAAATCAAGAAAGTGGAACTTGCTGGAATATATGTGCTAGTATTGCCGGTACGGCTAGAAAGGCTTCGCATGCCAGCTCCCTACAACTGAATGCGCAATACTGTTACTATCAGTCTAACTCTGAAAGGCGACACATACGATCGAATACGAAGAGTTGAAAGCGTCCATGACAATCGATATGAAGACCAACACGAAGAGTTGAAAGCGTCCATGACAAGCAACCAAATAGACCTGTACACTGCAAATGTCCCTACTCCTCTTCACTACAAAGAACATACTGTACAACTATTATACTCCTTCTATTCCTAAATACAAATCTTTGTAGAGATTCCACTATGGATCACATACCGATGTATATAGATACATTTTAGAGTGTAGATTCACTCATTTTGCTCCATATGTAGTTCATGGAGGAATCTCTACAAAGACTTATATTTAGGTATGGAGGGAGTACTTACAAAGGAAGAACAGAAGAGGAGCATGCTAAAGAAGAGTAAGAAGATTTTGGATAATAAAATGTTGGTTGGCCACACATGATGAACGAGAGCACATAAAGAACGCAACTCCCTACTGTCCCTCGATATGCGGCAAATGTGCTTTTCGAAAGTAAAGTAGGAACATTAACTAACCAATTAAACATTCTTAGTTTTAGTACATGTCAGCATCAAGATTCGTATTTGAGCATCTAAGTTTGGAATTAGGAGTGTCATGTTGTTTAGCTTGATGGGTTGAGGAGCACTGCTTGCACATACGTCTCGAAGCACCCACGATAATAGTATTGAATATATGGGAATGTCTACATGCAAGCCGCCTGACTTTCGTAATTTGGGTCAGTCGACCATTTCAGGCGGTTGGATGAAGATCCTACGTCTCCTAACCCTTCTTCTTCCCCGCCACTTATTCTTCGCCTAAAGACCACCACATGGGTTGCCAACCGAACCACCGGCCCCCGCACTCCCCTGAACCTCCCACCACCTCCAATCTTCCGCCGCCCCCAGCCATCCTTCTAGCTAACCCCACCCCCACCCGTGTCGAGTTTTGCCTCCGGCGAGGCCCCACCATAGCCCAACGACAATCCCCCATAACCACTGTCCCCACCTGAAACCCTAAGATAGATAACGGGGCAGCCCTCCGGTGAGCCCCTTCCTTCGCACAGGCAAACTCCGGCGAGCTCTCAAAAATTGACTGACCCAATTTTGAAATTTAGTCTACTGTCATTTAACTAGTGTGGAATATAAAAGGGGAAAACCATAAGCATTGCGAGTATAGTGTTGAGCGTGCCATGGCGGATCTGAAGGTGCAAACCAGACAAAGGCAACTTCGCAACCAATGTTTGCTTTCAACTAACAAGTATCTGATGGACAAGAAATCGGTGTAAAGCAGTGGCGATCTATTTTCTTGCTGCGATAAATAAGTTGAGCAGATACAAAAGAGTACCGCCTCTGGTGCGGCGCCGTGTATGCATCTGCTGAGAATTTGACGGTGTTGCGGTAGCGATGGCTGTCGGCGGCGTGGAAGCAGATCTAGGAGGGTAGACGGTGGTGACGGGGAAATATCCCGGTGCGGTGGACGACGACGGGGATGAAGCGAGAGGACGGGATGCATGGATACTGGTCCGAAGCCGTGGATGAGAGAGGTCGATCTCTTGTAATGGAGGATGGCGTCGGGGTATCAGCTCCGGCATGGTGGAGGAGGACGGCGGTGGATGGGGTGGCGGATGGAGGAGGCTGGGGTGGAGAGGGTGCTTTGGCGCCCATAGAGTACGAATGGGGAAATGAAGGGAGAGAGGAAGGGGGAACCATGTCTTCAAGGCTGATGACCCACAAGTATAGGGGATCCATCAGAGTCCTTTCGATAAGTAAGAGTGTCGAACCCAACGTGGAGCAGAAGGAAATGACAAGCAGTTTTCAGTAAGGTATTCTCTGCAAGCACTGAAATTATCTGTAACTGATAGTTTTGTGATAAGGTAATTCGTAACGAGTAACAAGTAACAAAAGTAAACAAGGTGCAGCAAGGTGGCCCAATCCTTTTTTGTAGCAAAGGACAAGCCTGGACAAACTCTTATATAAAGGAAAGCGCTCCCGAGGACACATGGGAATTATCGTCAAGCTAGTTTTCATCATGCCCATATGATTCACATTCGTTACTTTCATAATTTGATATGTGGGTGCACCGGTGCTTGGGTACTTCCCTTCCTTGGACAAGCATCACACTTATGATTAACCCCCCTCGCAAGCATCCGCAACTACGAAAGAAGAATTAAGGTAAACCTAACCATAGCATGAAACATATGGATCCAAATCAACCCCTTACGAAGCAACGCATACACTAGGGTTTAAGCTTCTGTCACTCTAGCAACTCATCATCTACTTATTACTTCCCAATGCCTTCCCCTAGTCCCAAACAATGGTGAAGTGTCATGTAGTCGACGTTCACATAACACCACTAGAGGAAAGACAACATACATCTCATCAAAAATATCGAACGAATACCAAATTCACATGACTACTTACAACAAGACTTCTCCCATGTCCTCAGGAACAAACATAACTACTCACAAATCATATTCATGTTCATAATCAGAGGGGTATTAATATGCATAAAGGATCTGAACATATAATCTTCCATCGAATAAACGAACTAGCATCAACTACAAGGAGTAATCAACACTACCAGCAACCCACAGGTACCAATCTGAGGTTTTGAGACAAAGATCGGATACAAGAGATGAACTAGGGTTTGAGAGGAGATGGTGCTGGTGAAGATGTTGATGGAGATTGACCCCCTCCCGATGAGAGGATCGATGGTGATGACGATGGTGATGATTTCCCCCTCCGGAGGGATGTTTTCCCGGAGGAACAGCTCTGCCGGAGCCCTAGATTGGTTCCGCCAAGGTTCTGCCTCGAGATGGCGGTGCTTCTCCTGAAAGCTTGCTTCAGATTTTTTCCAGGGCAAAAGACACCTTATACCAGAAGATGGGCATCGGGGGCCTGCTAGGTGGCCCACGAGGCAGGGGGCGCGCCCCCACCCTCGTGGATGGTGGGTGGCCCCCCTCTGGTGCTTCCTTCGCCCAATATTTTTTATATATTCCAAAACTGACTCTCGTGGAGTTTCAGGACTTTTGGAGTTATGCAGAATAGGTCTCTAATATTTGCTCCTTTTCCAGCATAGAATTCCCACTACCGGCATTGTCCCTCTTCATGTAAACCTTGTAAAATAAGAGAGAAAATGCATAAGTATTGTGACATAATGTGTAATAACAGCCCATAATGCAATAAATATCGGTATGAAAGCATGATGCAAAATGGACGTATCAACTCCCCCAAGCTTAGACCTCACTTGTCCTCAAGCGGAAGCCGATATCGAAAAATATGTCCACATGTTTAGACATAGAGGTGTCGATAAACTAAAATACGGACATGAGGGCATCTTGATTATTCTTAGAATAGCAACATGTATATATAGTCATATGATTTCTTATGCTAAAGTAACAATCTATTCACAATGTAAAGTATGAATCAGAAACTTCATTGAAAACTAGCAAACTATAATCTTAGTTACTGAAGCAATTGCAATTTATCATAACATCAGAAAGAGTCAATATAAGAGATTTTCAGCAAGTCCACATACTCAACTATCATTTAGTCTTTCACAATTGCTAATACTCACGCAATACTTATGGGTATGAAGTTTTCGAACACAGAGAAAGATAGGGGCTTATAGTTTTGCCTCCCAACCTTTTACCCCAAGGGTAATGTCAACAATAATGCTTTATGAAAACCCACATCCAATTGGATATATATCAGGATCTTTCCAACACATAGTGCTTGCCAAAGGATAAAGTGTAAACAGGAAAGGTGAAGATCACCATGACTCTTGTATAAGGTATAAGACAAAAATAAAAGATAGGCCCTTCGCAGAGGGAAGCAAAGGTTGTCATGTGCTTTTATGGTTGGATGCACAAAATCTTAATGCAAAAGAATGCCACTTTATATTGCCACTTGTGATAGGGACCTTTATTATGCAGTCCATCGCTTTTATTTCTTCCATATCACAAGCTCGTATAAAGCTTATTTTCTCCACACTAATAGATCATACATATTTAGAGAGCAATTTTTATTGCTTGCAACAATGACAACTTACTTGAAGGATCTTACTCAATCCATAGGTAGATATGGTGGACTCTCATGGCAAAACTGGGTTTAAGGATATTTGGAAGCACAATTAGTATCTCTACTTGATGCAAATAATTTGGCTAGCATGAGGGGGAAAGGCAAGCTTAACATGTTGGATGATCCATGACAATATAATTTGTTTCGGATATAAGAAAACAAAAGCTATTACGTTGTCTTCCTTGTCCAACATCAACTTTTGAGCATGTCATATTTTAATGAGTGCTCACAATCATAAAAGATGACCAAGATAGTATATTTATATGTGAAAAGCTCTCTTTCTTTATTACTTCCTATGAATTGCAACGATGACCAAAACTATGTTTGTCAACTCTCAACAATTTTTATTCATCATACTCTTTATATGTGAAGTCATCACTCTCCATAAGATCAATATGATCTCTTTGTTTCTTTTCATTCTTTATTTTTTCTTTTCTTTTATTCCCTCAAGATCATAGCAAGATAACCAAGCCCTTGACTCAAGACTAATTCTTTATTATATATAGCTCAGGACTTGATTACATAGATAAGGATCAACACAAAAACTCAAAGCTAGATCATACTAAACTTTATTCTACTAGATCAAGATATAACCAAAAGGATCGAACTAAGAAAACGGTAAAGATAGAAGTGTGATGGTGATACGATACTGGTGCACCTCCCCCAAGCTTAGCAGTTGCCAAGGGGAGTGCCCATACCCGATACTCAGTTCTCCTTTGGTGGTGAAGAAGATGGTGGTGGTGATGACAATTGTGCCTTCAGTTTTTTCATATTGTAGTTGAGGAGAGCAATTTCCTCCTTTAAATCATCAACCTCCAACTCCAGCTTGAAGATCTTGTCACATAAATCTCCTTTGCTCTTCTGCCGAAAACGAGAAGGAATAGATTGGTTATTAGACCGGTTAGCCCTCTTAGGGAGACTAGACTTCTTGAACTTCACGTGCATATCCCCAGGTTGTGGTAGAGGAATATCCTCCTCCTCCGAACTTGAATCATCGATCCTCATCAAATGAGCATCCTACTCATCATACGTAGTTCGACCATAAGGAGATAGCTCCCCATAGGTCTTTGAGTCAGCAATGAGATGTGAGGCATAGCTCTCTCCGTCAGAGTCTTGAGATGACATCTTGCTCTAAATCTATTGTAGAAACACCTCAAAACAAAAACAGAGGATTGTGTCATGGTACGGTGGTCAAAACCTTCGGGAGATTATATAATGAATTTTTGCCAACCAAAAGAAGTATCATGCAAGAAATCAGAGTCCGAAGGGCGCACGAGGTGCCCATGAGGCAGGGGGCATGCCCAGGGGGGTAGGGCGTGCCCTCCACCCTCATGGATGCCTTGTGTCCTTTCCGGACTACTTCTTATTTTCCTATTTTCTTATTTATTCCAAAACGGATAAAAATTGCCATTAGAACTGTTTTGGAGTCGGTTTACTTACCGCACCATATACATATTCCTTTTCGGAGTCTGAAACATTCCGGAAAGTGTCCCTTATGTACTCCTCCAAGGTTATGGTATCAATAACATTGGTTTCAACATTTATAGGATTACCTAAGATATAATGTTTGATTCTTTGACCGTTCACCACCTTCGGATTTGTTCCTTCTAAGTTGTTGATTTTTATGGCACCAGAACGATAGACCTCCTCGATAACGTAAGGACCTTCCCATTTAGGGAGGGTTTTTCCTACAAAAAATCTTAAACGAGAGTTGTATAACAAAACATAATCACCTACATTAAACTCACGCTTTTGTATCCTCTTTGTCATGCTATCTTTTAACTTTTTCTTTAAACAGTTTGGCATTCTCATAGGCATGGGTTCTCCACTCATCAAGTGAGCTAATGTCAAATAGTCTCTTCTCACCGGCAAGTTTGAAATCATAATTGAGCTCTTTAATGGACCAATATGCCTTATGTTCTAGTTCGAGAGGTAAGTGACATGCTTTTCCATAAACCATTTTATACGGAGACATACCCATAGGATTTTTATATGCAGTTCTATAGGCCCATAATGCATCATCAAGTTTCTTGGACCAATCCTTTCTAGATCTATTTACAGTCTTTTGCAAAATTAATTTAATCTCTCTATACTTAGTTCTACTTGACCACTAGACTGTGGGTGGTAAGGAGATGCAATTCTATGATTAACATCGTACTTAGCAAGCATTTTACGAAAGGTACCATGAATAAAATGTGAACCACCATCAATCATTAAATATCTAGGGACTCCAAACCTCAAAAAAATAACTTCTTTAAGTGTCTTAATAGAGGTGTTATGATTAGCACTACTAGTTGGAATAGCTTCTACCCACTTAGTAACGTAATCAATAGCAACTAAAATATGTGTATACCCATTAGAGGAAGGAAACGGTCCCATATAATCAAAGCCCCAAACATCAAATGGTTCAATAACAAGTGAATAGTTCATAGGCATTTCTTGACGTCTACTAATATTACCAATTCTTTGACATTCATCACAAGACAAGACAAACTTACGGGCATCTTTGAAAAGAGTAGGCCAATAAAAACCGGATTGCAATACCTTATGTGCAGTTCTATCTCCAGCGTGGTGTCCTCCATAAGCCTCGGAGTGACACTTGTGTAGGATCTGTTCATGTTCATGCTCAGGTACACAACATCTAATAACACCATCTACTCCTTTATAAAGGTGTGGGTCATCCCAGAAGTAATGTCTTAAATCATAGAAAAACCTTTTCTTTTGCTGGTATGTGAAACTAGGAGTATAAATTTAGCAACAATGTAATTAGCATAATCAGCATACCATGGAGCAGTACAAGAAGCATTTATGACAGCTAATTGTTCATCAGGAAAGCTATCATCTATAGGTAGTGGGTCATCAGGAACATTCTCTAACCTAGACAAGTTGTCTGCAACGGGGTTCTCAGCTCCCTTTCTATCAATAATATGCAAATCAAATTCTTGTAGCAAGAGAACCCATCTAATAAGTCTAGGTTTAGCATCTTTCTTTTCCATCAGATATTTAGTAGCAGCATGATCAGTGTCAACAGTTGCTTTAGAATCAGCAATATAAGGTCTGAACTTATCACAAGCAACTACAATTAGTAAAAATTCCTTTTTAGTAGTAGCATAATTTCTCTGGGCACTGTCTAGAGTTTTACTAGCATATTGGATAACATTTAATTTCTTATCAACTCTTTGTCCTAGAACAACACCTACGGCATAATCACTAGCATCACACATACTTTCAAAGGGTAAATTCGAATCAGGTGGCTGAACAATAGGTGCAGAAATCAAGGCTTTCTTAAGTATTTCAAATGCTTCTACACAATCATCATCAAAGACGAAAGGAACATCTTTTTGTAAGATATTAGTTAGAGGCCTAGAAATTTTTGAGAAGTCTTTAATGAAGCTCCTATAAAAACCGGCATGACCAAGGAAACTTCTTATACCTTTAATGTCCTTAGGGCACGACATCTTTTCAATAGTATCAACTTTAGGTTTATCAACTTCAATACCTCTTTCAGAAATTTTATGCCCCAAGACAATACCTTCGTTAACCATAAAGTGGAACTTCTCCCAATTCAAGACAAGATTAGTTTCTTCACATCTCTGCAAAACTCGATCAATCTTGCTTAAGCAATCATCAAAAGAAGTTCCATACACGGAGAAATCATCCATGAAAACCTCAACAATCTTTTCACAAAAGTCCGAGAATATAGCAGTCATACATCTTTGAAAGGTAGCATGTGCATTACATAAACCAAAAGGCATACGTCTATAAGCAAAGGTACCAAAAGGGAAAGTAAAAGTGGTCTTCTCTTGATCCTCTTTCGACACAGGTATTTGAGAGAAACCAAAATAACCATCTAGAAAGCAAAAATGAGTATGTTTGGATAATGTTTCTAGCATTTGATCAATAAAAGGTAAGGGGTAATGATCCTTTCTAGTAGCTTTATTTAATTTGCAGAAATCAATTTCCATTCTATAACCTGTAACAATTCTTTGTGGGACCAATTCATCTTTATCATTAGGAACAACAGTAATACCTCCCTTCTTAGGTACACAATGGACAGGACTTACCCACTGAATATTAGCAACAGGATAAATTATATCTGCCTCCAGAAGATTTAGTATTTCATTTCTTACCACTTCTTTTATCATAGGATTTAACCGTCGTTGGTGATCAACAACCGATTTAGCGTCTTTCTCCAATTTTATATTGTCCTGGCATTGAGTGGGACTAATGCCCTTAAGATCATCAAGAGTATATCCAATGGCAGCATGGTGCGTCTTCAGAGTTTTCAATAATTTCTCTTCTTCCTGCTCTGAAAGGTTAGGACTAATAATATCATGATATATCTTCTTTTCATCAAGATAAACATATGTAAGAGTATTAGGTAATGGTTTAAGCTCAAACACGGGATCACCCTTGGGTGGAGGAGGATCCCCTAGAATTTCAACAGGCAAGTTGTGTTTCAAAATAGGTCCCTATTTAAATAATACTTCATCTATTTCCCTTCTTTCATTCATAAACATATCATTTTCATGGTCTAGCAAATATTGTTCTAAAGGATCATTAAGAGGCATGGCAACATAAGAAAGACTAACAATTTCACCTTTACTAGGCAATTCTTTATCATGGGGTTGTCTATGAAATTTAGCAAAATTAAAATCATGATACATACCCCCTAAACCAACAGTAACAATATCCTTTTTGCAGTCTATCTTAGCAAATGGGACAAAAGTCATCTTGTGGGGAACCAAGAACAAGAAAATCAGTACGATATTTAACTTTCCCACACAAGACTTCAACATCTCTAACAATCCCAATTGGTGAAATAATATCTCTATTGGCAACATAATTGTATCATCAATGCCTTCTATCTCAGCAGGTGCAATATCATGCATAATTTCTTTATATGAAGTATGAGGTATTGCACTCGCACTAGCACCCATATTACATAAGCCATGATAGAAATGATCTCATATTTTAACAGAAACAACAGGCATGCCTACAACAGGTCTATGTTTATTTTTAGTATCGGGTCTAGCAATTCTAGCAGCTTCACCACAGAAGTAAATAACATGCCCATCAATATTATCGACCAAGAGCTCTTTAACCATAGCAATACTAGGTTCAACTTTAATTTGCTCAGGGGGTGTAGGTGTTCTAGCATTACTCTTATGAACCACAGTTGAAGCTTTAGCATGATCCTTTATTCTAACAGGGAAAGGTGGTTTCTCAATATAAGTGGTAGGAACAATAGGATCAACATTATAAGTGATAGGCTTTTCTTCAACTTTAATAGGTTCAACTACTTTTACTTAAATGGGATGATGATATTTAAACCACTTCTCCTTAGGGATATCAACATGAGTAGCAAATGATTCACAGAAAGAAGCTACTATCTCAGAGTCAAGTCCATATTTAGTGCTAAATTCACGAAAAGCATCGGTATCCATAAAAGATTTAACACAATCAAACTTAGGTGTTATACCTGCCCCGAGTTCCCAACCTTCAGAGTTGTGTTTAATTCTTTCCAATAAATCCCATTTCAATTCAATAGTCTTCATCATAAACGAACCAGTAAAAGAAGTATCGAGCATGGAGCGATTTTTGAGAGAAAGCCGAGCATAATTTTTTTGAATAATAATTTCTCTTGAGAGCTCATGATTGGGGCATGAATATAACATTGACTTAAGCCTCCCCCAAGCTTTAGCGATACTTTCTCCTTCGCGAGACCAAAATATATATATATATATAATTATGATCACGATGAACTAGATGCATAGGATAAAACTTCTAATGAAATTGCAATTTCAATCGGTTGTAGTTCCATGATCCAATATCATGACATAGCCTAAACCATGCCCCCTTCAAAGATAAAGGGAAGACCTTCTTCTTAATAACATCCTCGGGCATACCTGCAAGCTCAAATAATCCGCAGACTTCATCCACATAGATTATGTGCATATCGGGATGTAATGTTCCATCTCCTGTAAAAGGATTAGTTAGCAGTTTCTCTATCATACCCGAGGGAAGCTCAAAGTAAACATTTTCAGTAGGTTCAGTAGGTTGAGGAGCAACTCTTTGCTCTACTTGTCGGGGGTAAAGATACCCCGAACAAGCCCCTCAAAGGATTGTTTTCCATAGTAACAAGTGATAGTAAATTTCAGCACACTATATAAATTTTTCCTTACCAAAGGCGCTTCACTCTCCGACAACGGCGCCAGAAAAGAGTCTTTATGACCCACAAGTATAGGGGATCTATCATAGTCCTTTCGATAAGTAAGAGTGTCGAACCCAATGAGGAGCAAAAGGAAATGACAAGCAGTTTTCAGTAAGGTATTCTCTGCAAGCACTGAAATTATCAGTAACTGGTAGTTTTGTGATAAGGTAATTCATAACCAGTAACAAGTAACAAAAGTAAACAAGGTGCAGCAAGGTGGCCCAATCCTTTTTGTAGCAAAGGACAAGCCTAGACAAACTCTTATATAAAGGAAAGCGCTCTCGAGGACACATGGGAATTATCGTCAAGCTACTTTTCATCATGCTCATATGATTCACGTTCGTTACTTTGATAATTTGATATGTGGGTGGACCGGTGCCTGGGTACTGCCCTTCCTTGGACAAGCATCCCACTTATGATTAACCACCCTTGCAGGCATCCGCAACTATGAAAGAAGAATTAAGGTAAACCTATCCATAGCATGAAACATATGGATCAAAATCAGCCCCTTACGGAGCAACACATAAACTAGGGTTTAAGCTTCTGTCACTCTAGCAACCCATCATCTACTTATTACTTCCCAATGCCTTCCCCTAGGCCCAAACAATTGTGAAGTGTCATGTAGTGGACGTTCACATAACACCACTAGAGGAAAGACAACATACATCTCATCAAAATATCGAACGAATACCAAATTCACATGACTACTTTTAACAAGACTTCTCCCATGTCCTCAAGAACAAACGTAACTATCACAAACCATATTCATGTTCATAATCATAGGGGTATTAATATGCATAAAGGATCTGAACATATAATCTTCCACCGAATAAACGAACTAGCATCAACTACAAGGAGTAATCAACACTACTAGCAACCCACAGGTACCAATCTGAGGTTTTGAGACAAAGATCAGATACAAGAGATGAACTAGGGTTTGAGAGGAGATAGTGCTGGTGAAGATGTTGATGGAGATTGACCCCCTCCCGATGAGAGGATCGATGGTGATGACGATGGTGACGATTTCCCCCTCCTGGAGGGATGCTTCCCAGCAAAACAGCTCCGCCGAAGCCCTAGATTGGTTCCGCCTCGAGACGGCGGCGCTTTGTCCCGAATGCTTCTTTCTGATTTTTTCCAGGGCAAAAGAAACCTTATACTAGAAGATGGGCATTGGGGGCTTGCCAGGTGGCCCATGAGGCAGGGGGGCGCTCTCCCCACCCTCGTGGATGGTGGGTGCCCCCGTCTGGTGCTTCCTTCGCCCAATATTTTTTATATATTCCAAAACTGACTCTCGTGGAGTTTCGGGGACTTTTGGAGTTATGCAGAATAGGTCTATAATATTTGCTCCTTTTCCAGCCCAGAATTCCCGCTGCCGGCATTCTCCCTCTTCATGTAAACCTTGTAAAATAAGAGAGAAAAGGCATAATATTGTGACATAATGTGTAATAGTAGCCCATAATGCAATAAATATTGATATGAAAGCATGATGCAAAATGGATGTATCAAGGGCGCGCTTGTCTCAGATGCGAGGAAATTTACAAACTTAGCCCCCGTTTAAAATTTCCTACATCACAGCAGTATTAGTCGGTTGGGGATAGGACGGTACACTCGCATACACCGAATATTTGCCGACAAGAGTTTGTTTTGGTGCCCACCGTGTATGAATTGGGGAGGGAGTCGGTTTTGGCCGAGGAGACACTGTGTTTTGGCGCCCACTATGTATGAATCCAGGTGAGAGGCGCTTATGTCACGTTTGAGTGAAATTACAAACTTACTCCTATCAAAACCTATAAAAATCGAGCCGATAGGCTTTGCGTGTCAGGGATAGGCAATAATTTCCATCTCGCAGATTTTGGTTTCAGGCGGTTACTACGACTTTCCCCGCTTCGTTCCAATTTTTGCAGAGCAAGAGTGTAGGTTTACCGTGCCAACTCAATTCGAATCCGTTTTGTATTCTATTTTTGTTCGGGCAGGATCCATTTTTGATTGGAATAAAATTCCATATACATCATTTTTATATATACTTTCAAAAGCACAACACCCTTTATTTATAAATATGGTTTACAAATGGCATAGTCTCAGATTCATAAGGCTGGATCCATCTTAATTTGGATTTTCAAATATTTGAAACCACTTTATGTTGAAATTCTATGTATGCATTCCTCGCTAACTGTCTCCAATTAATGTGTGTTTCATGCGTTTTTACTTCTCAAACATGTATAATGTGTTTCACACAGGCAACATATAGTGTAATCCCGTTTAGACATTAATTGCATATAAACCATGCATTGTCTCTAATTAAAGAATCTACGGATCACTAATATTGATAAACTATATAACATTACATGTGTCCCCAAATTCAAATGAATATGCATGTTTGATACACCAATTTTCGTTATGATATTATCGATGTCGCGATCTCTACTTTAAATATTTGAATCCCCTTTAATCCAGATATTTGTCTCATATAGCTATCATTCATGCTTATATAGGAGTATCTCTCTAGACCTATACGCGTTCATCGTCTCCCGGGTATCTCTCGTGCTACTTGTATGTCGAGAATGATCTTTTATCTTCGTAACACACTGACGGTACTCTCTCCCTCGACCTTCATCACTCTATCTCTCTCTAAGTATATCTCGCTCCCTGCTATGTGTCTCTAACTATGATTCTCCATGTGAAATCTCTTTCTCTCTCATAAACACAAACTTCATCTCCCGGGGTCTCATTTATCTCTACTATTCCCCTGTGTGCCACTCGCACACCCCCTCTCACACGGAGATGTCTTGCGCTCCTTAGGTATGAGAAGCTATGATTCTTCCTCTTAAATATCTCTTTCCAACACACAAACTCTATCTCCCAGGGTCTCATACCTCTCCACCATTCTCTTGTATGTCACTCACACACACTCTTTCTCTCCCTAGAGATATCTCGCATTCCTGATATGTCTCTCTAGCGATCACTCTTGTTGTGAAATATGTTTCTCTCTCGCAGACACAAAACTCCGTCTCTCGGGATCTCATTTCTCTCTGATATTTGTTTGTATGTGACTCACATGCACCTGATAACCCACAAGTATAGGGGATCACAACAATTTTCGAGGGTAAAGTATTCAACCCAAATTTATTGATTCGACACAAGGGGAGCCAAAGAATATTCTCAAGTATTAGCAGCTGAGTTGTCAATTCAACCACACCTGGAAACTTAATAACTGCAGCAAAGTATTTAGTAGCAAAGTAATACGATAGTAGTGGTAACGGTAGCAAAAGGTAATGATAGCAAAAGTAATGTTTTTGGTATTTTGTAGTGATGGTAGCAATAGCAACGGAAAAGTAAATAAGCGAAGAACAATATATGGAAAGCTCGTTGGAAATGGATCCGTGATGGAGAATTATGCCGGATGCGGTTCATGATGTAACAGTCATAACCTAGGGTGACACAGAACTAGCTCCAATTCATCAATGTAATGTAGGCATGTATTCCGAATATAGTCTTACATGCTTATCGAAAAGAACTTGCATGACATCTTTTGTCCTACCCTCCCGTGGCAGCGGGGTCCTAACGGAAACTAAGGGATATTAAGGCCTCCTTTTAATAGAGTACCGGAACAAAGCATTAGCACATAGTGAATACATGAACTCCTATGGTCATCACCGGTAAGTATCCCGATTATTGTCACTTCGGGGTTAACGGATCATAACACATAATAGGTGACTATAGACTTGCAAGATAGGATCAAGAACTCTCATATATTGATGAAAACATAATAAGTTCAGATCTGAATTCATGCCACTCGGGCCCTAGTGACAAGCATTAAGCATAGCAAAGTCATAGCAACATCAATCTCAGAACATAGTGGATACTAGGGATCAAACCCTAACAAAACTAACTCGATTACATGATAGATCTCATCCAACCCATCACCGTCCAGCAAGCCTACGATGGAATTACTCACGCATGGCGGTGAGCATCATGAAATTGGTGATGGAGGATGGTTGATGATGACGATGGTGACGGATTCCCCTCTCTGGAGCCCCGAACGGACTCCTGATCAGCCCTCCCGAGAGGTTTTAGGACTTGGCGGCGGCTCCGTACCGTAAAACGCGATGAATTCTTCTCTCTAATTTTTTTCTCCCCGAAACCAAATATATAGAGTTGGAGTTGAGGTCGGAGGAGCTCTAGGGGGCCCATGAGGTAGGGGGCAGGCGCGCCCCCCACCCTCGTGGACAGGTGGTGGGCCCCCTGGCCTTCATCTTTTGTAAGGATTTTTTATATTTTCCGAAAAGTAGTTCCGTGAAGTTTCAGGTCATTCCGAGAAATTTTGTTTCTGCACATAAATAACACCATGGTAATTCTGCTGAAAACAACGTCAGTCCGGGCTAGTTCGATTCAAATCATGCAAGTTAGAGTCCAAAACAAGGGCAAAAGTGTTTGGAAAAGTAGATACGACGGAGACGTATCAACTCCCCCAAGCTTAAACCTTTGCTTCTCCTCAAGCAATTCAGTTGATAAACTGAAAGTGATAAAGAAAAAGTTTTACAAACTCTGTGTAACGCCCGGATAATCAAGCTACAGTAATCTCCCCCTAATGGTGGCCGTATCATCGTGATTACTATGCAGCTTGCCACTTGTCAAAAAAAAAATTAAAGCCTTTTTCAAATTAAAATAAGTCGAATAAATTATTTCTTTGGGCAGTAAAACAAATATGTTTGCATTATTCCAAAAAGTCTTCTGGTCATTTCTCATGTTGAAACCAACATGATTTGACTCACCAATTAATTCCTAGGAAATATTAGGTGGTCCAATAACAAACCAAAATAGCCTTTCCCAAATCAAATAAATGTTTATGTATTTCCAAACAGCTTGAAACTTTGTGGGCCTCTCCAATGTGATGACTAAAATTTATGTGAAAAGTTTCTTGATGAACAAAATTCATTTGGTACTTAAATGAAATGTAAAACAGTGATTAAAATGTTTGACAGAAAAGGAGAAAGGAGAAAAGGCCTAAGGAGCTATTATGCACTTGGCCTACTCCTACAGTACAAGGCACAGCCCACAACCAGCCATCCCCTACCTTGCTACAGAGAAAGAGATCGTGGCGGCCATCCAGGCCGCCATGGCCAATGATGGCGCCGTGCCGTCCATCCCCCGGCTCCCTTGGGCTATAAGACCGACCCCGCGACCCCGAGGCGAACCCTAGTCCTTCCATCTCTTCCTCCCCGCGCCGCTTCGTCCTCACGCACAAAGCCGACAACATCGCCGACATCGCCTCCTCCGTCCACGCGGCCACCCCTCCCCCAGTCGATTGAAACTACGCGTGGAGCTCCGCTGCACTCGGCTGCTTTGACTACGACCACCCGTTCGAGCTGGAGCGCTCTACATCGTCCCCTTTGTCTTCGTCTTCTTCATCGGCAGCCGCACGATGTCACCATCGGTTTGCCGCACCTTGACCTCCTCCGGCTTCACCGAGCTACTCCCCGCCATCGATGTGAGCACTTCGCATTCCCCCCTGCTTCTGCCATCATTCTCGTTCCCTGGTTACCGTCGCCATTGCCGGAGCTCTACCGTCGCTACTGAGCTCCGTGCCATTGTTCTAGGTTCCCTCGGGCTTAGCCGAGCACATCAGCATGCTCATGTGTCGTATAGAATCTGTCCAGCCCGTCAGCTTGTCGTGCGTGAGGCCATGACCTTGAGTCCCTCAAGTCTGAACCCCGTGCCGTTGCCTCGTCGCCGATGCTGCGCTGCTCTGCGTATTGCTACTACTGCCGCTGCATTGCTACTGCCTGCTGCTGATGCCGCGCAGCCGCCCGTGTGCTTGGCGCGCTGTCCGCTGCCGCCCTCCCCTGCCGTCCGCGCGCGCAGCCCCGCCTGTTGCCGCCGCCCGCGCCGGTGATAACCCGCGCCGGAGCTGTGGCTGCGCTCACCCACGTGCCACTGCTCGTGCTGCGGCCGTCCTGCGCCTTGCCTGACCGTGCCGCTCCAGCATTGCGCCCGCGGCAGCCCTCCCCCGCGGGGCCGCTTGCTCCTGACCACCGGACGTGCGCGCCTCCACAGCCTCCCACCCACGCTCGGCCTTGCCGTCACCTCCTCCTGCCGCTAGCTCCGGCAACACGGCCCAGGGAGGATCCGGCCATGCTTGGTGTTGCCTGGCCGTGTCCGCGCCATGCCGCTGACTGCTGCTACTTTGCTGAACTTAGTGCTGCTGCTTGCTCCGCCACAGCTACCGCTTGTACTAATACTGATGAGTACTGTAGCTATGGCTAGCTTTATGAATATTGCACTGATTAGTCCTTTGTACATCCCCTAAACAGTGATTAAATAATTGTTAACAGGTCCAATGAAAATATGGGTAGGTAGTATGCTTGACAAACTTCATTTTATCCCATTGGACCAAATCCACTTGATACATGTATTAAATCCTATGAAAATCATAAGTTGCTATCTTCTGTGAAACAGAGAACAGATTTAACCTCTAGCATTTGTGTTGTGTGTTCTGTGTGTGCCGTGCGTGTGGCCGGCTAGGTTCTGCCCAGTAGTGGCCGACCCTTATTAGTACTAGGTTTAGCTAGTAGTATTAATTAGTGGCTAGCTTAGCCTATGTGTAGATGACATGTGGATCCCATTCAATTAGATTAGATTAGTTTTATTTATTTCTTTAGGTACAACCTATGACATGTGGGCCACACCCTGCCCTTTTTGACTAGTCAAAGTTGACTTGGTCAAATCGGTTTAAAACAAATTACAATAAATCAGAAATTTTAGAAATTGCTTAAAACTTTGAAAAATCATATAAAATAATCTGTAAGTCAGATGAAAATACTTTGTACATGAAAGTTGCTCAGAGCGGCGAGACGAATCCGGATACGCAGCCCATTCGTCCGCCACACACCCCTAACATATCAAACTCGCAACTTTCCCCCTCCGGCTCCTCTGCCCGAAAACGCAAAACACCGGGGATGCTTCCCCGGATGTCCCCCCCTACACTGGTACAACCTCCCACCGCGTTAGGGCACACCTAGCAACACGCCTTGTCATGTCATGCATCGTCATGCATTTGTTTGCATTGTATTTATTGTTTCTTCCCCCTCTTCTCTCGCTAGACACCGAGACAGACGACGCTGCTACCCAGTTCGACTACGGAGTTGACGACCACTCTCTCTTGCCAGAGCAACCAGGCAAGCCCCCCCTTGATCACCAGATATCGCCTACTCTTCTCTATACTACTTGCATTAGAGTAGTGTAGCATGTTACTGCTTTCCATTAATCCTATCCTGATGCATAGCCTGTCCTTGCTACTACTGTTGTTACCTTTACCTGCAATCCTAATGCTTAGTATAGGATGCTAGTTTATCATCAGTGGCCCTTCATTCTTGTCCGTCTGCCATGCTATACTATCGGGCCGTGATCACTCGGGAGGTGATCACGGGTATATACTATATACTTTATATATGATACTTGAGGTGACTAAAGACGGGTCGGCTCGTAGGAGTACCCGCGAGTGATCCACGGATTGGGTCCGAAAGGGCGTTTGTCCCGACGGCCCTCTGAGTGGATCTTTATGGCGAAGCGACAGGGCAGGTTGAGACCACCTAGGAGAGAGGTGGGCCTGGCCCTGGTCGGCGTTCGCGGTTATTTCAAAATAACATGTTTAACGAGATCTTGGTATTTGATCTGAGTCTGGCTACTGGCCTATACGCACTAACCATATACGCGGGGACAGTTATGGGCACTCGACGTCGTGGTATCAGCTGAAGCCTTCGTGACGTCAGTAACTGAGCGGCGCGTGCCGGATTGCACTGGAACACCTGCTAGGCTAGGTCTGCTTCCGGTCGCCCATGCAACATGCAGGTGTGCTAAGGGCGATGGGCCCAGACCCCTGGGCGCTTATGTTTAGACCAGCGTGCTGACCTCTCTGTTGGTCTAGGTGGGGCTGCGACGTGTTGATCCTCTGAGGCCGGGCATGACCCAGGAAAGTGTGTCCGGCCAAATGGGATCGACCGTGTTGGGTTATGTGGTGCACCCCTGCAGGGAAGTTAATCTATTCGAATAGCCGTGATCTTCGGTAACAGGACGACTTGGAGTTGTACCTTGACCTTATGACAACTAGAACCGGATACTTAGCAAAACACACTCTTCCAAGTGCCAGATACAACCGGTGATCGCTCTCTAACAGGGCGACGAGGAGAGGATCGCCGGGTAGGATTATGCTATGCGATGCTGCTTGGAGGACTTCAATCTATTCTCTTCTATATGCTGCAAGATGGAGGTGGCCTGAAGCATAGTCTTCGACAGGATTAGCTATCCCCCTCTTATTCTGGCATTCTGCAGTTCAGTCCACCGATATGGCCCTTTACACATATACCCATGCATATGTAGTGTAGCTCCTTGCTTGCGAGTACTTTGGATGAGTACTCATGGTTGCTTTCTCCCTCTTTTCCCCCTTTCTATACCCGATTGCTGTGACCAGACGTTGGAGCCCAGGAGCCAGACGCCACAGTCGACGACGACTACTACTACTCGGGAGGTGCCTACTACTACGTGCAGCCCGCTGACGGCAACCAGGAGTAGTTTAGGTGGATCCCAGGCAGGAGGCTTGCACCTCTTTCGATCTGTATCCCAGTTTGTGCTAGCCTTGTTAAGGCAAACTTGTTTAACTTATGTCTGTACTCAGATATTGTTGCTTCCGCTGACTCGTCTATGATCGAGCTCTTGTATTCGAGTCCTCGAGGCCCCTGGCTTGTAATATGATGCTTGTATGACTTATTTTTATTTGTAGAGTTGTGTTGTGATATCTTCCCGTGAGTCCCTGATCTTGATCGTACACATTTGCGTGTATGATTAGTGTACGATTGAATCGGGGGCATCACAAGTTGGTATCAGAGCCAACTGCCTGTAGGAAATCCCCTTCCACACTCCTTGGCCGAAGTCGAGTCTAGACATTACAAAACTTTTACTAGCATGGATGTGTGCCTTACGGGCCCACGTCGCCATTGGGCGGTATTAGGATCTTTTATTCCTCAACCTATACTCTAGGACTCTGACCTCTCTTCTATTCGGGTGAAATGATTTTACTAACTCTGACTCTAGGTTCTCGTAACTACTTCCTCCCGGAGAGCCCCTCACTCCAGATGATTGCTTGGTGCACCGAGGGATTTCGAAGATACTCTCCAATGTTCTCGAGACTTTGTGCTCGTTGCTTTTGCAATTCCCTACCATTGATTTATCCTTGTGGATAATTACTTACACCCGTCATTCTTAATTTTATTCCAAGTTGATCTTGTTAATACAAGATGCCCCGAACCGCTCTCCGTTGTTCCAAGAATCCTTTGAGCTTACTGCTTTACAGTTCTTGCCTCATGAATCCCTTACGGATAATTCCTCGCACTTATCGAGTATCCTCTCTTTCCCAGTTGTTCATGTGTTTCACAAAAGTTTTTGAAATACCATTCGATCTTCCAAAAATCTTGAGCATCCTCTTGCTCTTGAAATTCTTACTTGCTTGCATTATGGTTAATCCCATAAGTCTCGTAATCTTATTGGCATCTCTTGTCATTATCATTTTGAGTCCGTTGATTCAATTTGTTGCGAATGCTCGCAATCCTCAATCAGATCCTAGAATTCAACCTTCCGGCTCAGACGTAATTTTGAATAGGAGCTAGTTCTCGACCAATCAAATTGCCGTCGATTGTGCCCCTAAGTCTATTCAACTTATCCATCCTTGATCAGAGCATCTGCTTCTGATCCTTCGATTTGGAATCATAATACCTTTGCATTTAAGCTTCAAATTATTCAGATGATTCCATAACCTGTTGCATTTGCATTCTTTCCTCTTCTGGTTGAGTACCAATGCTCACATCAGATCCTTTGAGGACCACCGGATCCTTTGTTGGATTTTATCCGATAGCGTCCTTCATATTCAATCCCTTTGGAAGTTCTTTCTCCATTGGTAAATCCTATCCTCTGATTGACCAACCATGCTCTGCTTTCGAGCTTGTGGTATTTACTATTGAAGCTTGTGGTATATGTTTCCACGATACCCTGACGGGTTGAACCTATGCCTTCCTTAATATGTGTGAACTTGAAAGTTTTCACGAGTCACACACTTCTGGTATTTTGCCAGATAAAATTTCAAAACTACAAATTCCTCGAATGTGAGAAGTGAATGAAATGTCATGCATTGGAGAAGTGGGAGTCGACCTTGAACTTTGTGTTCATGCCCATGGACACGATGTAGATCTTATCATTAAAGCTTCTCTTAAATTAATTATTCCCTTACTATAAGTTCATATTATATCTGGGATCTGGCCTTTGCAAGCATGGTTCCGACCATGTTCTCCTTTAAATACCATTTCTCAGTCAAGTTAAAGCACTTGTCTTTTGTTGATCGATACATCTCCGCAACCTCTACTTTGATCTGTCGTCAAGTATTACCCCCTGGCATCTCGAGATTATCACGGAACTGCATAACTTCTTATGAGTTCTTCATCAAGTAGTACATTCTCACTGATTCCATTTTTCCATGGGCTCTGAGTTATTAGACACTCAAAGACACTGATAACTGAATCGAGATCGCACCGCGATTAAACAACTCTTGGTAACCTTCATTACTTACGAATTTGAACTCGATCACGTAAATCCCGGCCTGCTCGGCTATATCACTATCATGCTAAACTTTAACTGTGCTACCTGGTCTTTAATCCCAGAGCACAACTTTCGATGATGAGCTAAGCTTACGTCAATCTCCCTCATCATATCAGTTCGCCTTGAACAACAAGCTTGATTTCAAGTTTGTGTCCTACCCATGGTTCCAATAACCTTCCGCTTCATCATTCCTTTGACCTGATGTCGTCGCTGATTGATTACATCTGCATGAAATCTCTCGACAAATGTGTCATGGTCATCATCGACCTTATGAGCTCTTCCAGGATATCAATTGAGTTCATGATGAGAAATATTATCCTTGCCCCCGATGATTTATGTTATCTTTGACCACTTTATTGCCTTCCGTTCAACACAAACTTGTTCGTGTTTTGTGTTATACCTTGAGTTCCCTGCTATCCAACATTTGTTCTTCTTTACCTTGGAGTATCACCATCTTTTAATATCAAGGATGTTGTGAGGATTGCTCCACCTCTTAAGAATTCTTGGTATAGTGATACTTCTCATCATCACCATTCCTTCTTGGTCCTCGCGTTGATTCCAACCGGGGTACCAACAAGTGAACGGTGCTGTTTGGATTCTGCCTTTCTAGCAACCCTATTGTTTTGAAGTTAATGGCCGGCCATTCATTCTTAGACTATTGATTATTGAATCACCATTCTGACATTGGTCGTGCAGCCCAAGCCATATTTCGGGCGCACCTTTCTACCAATGTTTAATTGTGTATGTTTTTCTCAAACATGCTTCATTATATCATTTGATCTGACAAATGCTATCTCCTTATCCACATAATTGAGCAGGTGCATCTTTTTGGACACCTCGTTGAATTATCGCTGAGTCCGTCAGCCACTTCCTCATCCTCTCCTTGGTTTAATGATGAACTCTAGTTTCGGAACTTCCTTCCATGGTTCATTTCCCGAGAATCTTAGGATGTCCTTACGTTAATTTGTGTTGCATCTTTTCTTCTCGGGCATCCTGAGTTTGAGTTATCCTGACACCAATCAGATCTGAATCTCGGTCAGATATGATGGTTAGAACATATTTCCAGGAGTTATAACATTGATCCTTATATGACCCGGTAAGGTGATGTCATGCCTAGCACACCTGGCCGGAGGACCTATTGTTATAGTTTCTTTTTTTGGCAAGGTTAGTCATTCTTCTATGTAGAAATTGTAAGACTTATCCTATAAGTTGTTCCTGATGGATCCTTTTTGTTTCCAAAGTCTGATCTTCACTGGATGACCATGTCAATGCTATCTCAAAGCAAGTCCATGGTACTCCGAATTTGAACAGGAACAATTGAATCCCAATGTTAAATGTTTCCTGCTCAATTATCCAAACACCGCTGTATGGATAATGTCATGAAAATTCTCTCCCGTACCTAAAGAGTTTTCTAAGTTGTATCCTGTCATAGATATCATGCTCTGCTTGCCCTTGGGAAGGATATACCACTGAATGTGTTTAAACACATTTTTCCTTTCCATTGTTCTGTTTAACCTGATGATCGCGTTTTCCTTTCCATTGGTTTGTTTGACCTTTCTGGTGATCATTATGATCTAAGCAGTATTAATTCCCTGCTTATGTTAACACCTCCGTGTACAATTTTGTCAGTAAGACCCTGTTGCTTTTGTTGATGACATTCTGGTAACCACCGAGGGACGAGAACCTTGCCTATTGGTCCGCCTCGTCCAACGAGCAGGAAAATGGTTCTCTTCGTCCCCTTCCTTGGTACCGACGCTATTGCCGACATAACCGATAGGTTATGGTCTGACCTGCATGGTTATCATAACCATGCAAGATGACACCACTCTTTCTGTCTTTAACCCACACGGTGGGCCCATAACCCACATGTCCCAGGATCGAAACCTGACTCTCCTGTACACCCTGTTGCCAAAGATATTCCTCGCGCTTGACTTGATATGTAATTCGCGAGCCACCTTCCTAGTGATCTACTCTGGTATCAGGCGCAATACTTATTCTCGTGCCCTGAAACCCTTTCACCTTCTAATTAGGCATCGAACGATTGCCTATCCGCTTGATACTTCTTACTATACGTTCTTGCTTGGCTCTCGATGTGTTTTATTTGTTCAACTCGAGAGGTACTCATATGCTCATTCGTGGGTTAATCCAGATTATTACCCTTATAGCATTCTGTCGTTGCCGATCTGCCCCGTTACCTATTCGTAAGTACGATGAAGATTCCGAAGAAAGGATGCCGACTTCACCATGATGACCTGAAGCAGAGAAATGAAGACATTAACGTAATGTATCAACCTCTTCGAGAAGAGCAACCAAGACCGAGAAGACTCGTTAGAATTTCCTAACCAGAACTTTCCCCCTTACTTCCCCTCTTAAATCTCGAGACGAGATTTCTTGTAGTGGAGGAGATTTGTAACGCCCGGATAATCAAGCTACAGTAATCTCCCCCTAATGGTGGCCATGTCATCGTGATTACTATGCAGCTTGCCACTTGTCAAAAAAATCAAAGCCTTTTTCAAATTAAAATAAGTCGAATAAATTATTTCTTTGGGCAGTAAAACAAATATGTTTGCATTATTCCAAAAAGTGTTCTGGTCATTTCTCATGTTGAAACCAACATGATTTGACTCACCAATTAATTCCTAGGAAATATTAGGTGGTCCAATAACAAACCAAAATAGCCTTTCCCAAATCAAATAAATGTTTATGTATTTCCAAACCGCTTGAAACTTTGTGGGCCTCTCCAATGTGATGACTAAAATTTATGTGAAAAGTTTCTTGATGAACAAAATTCATTTGGTACTTAAATAAAATGTAAAACAATGATTAAATTGTTTGACAGAAAAGGAGAAAGGAGAAAAGGCCTAAGGAGCTATTATGCACTTGGCCCACTCCTACAGTACAAGGCCCAGCCCACAACCAGCCATCCCCTACCTTGCTACAGAGAAAGAGATCGTGGCGGCCATCCAGGCCGCCATGGGCAACGATGGCGCCATGCCGTCCATCCCCCGGCTCCCTTGGGCTATAAGACCGACCCCAAGACCACGAGGCGAACCCTAGTCCTTCCCTCTCTTCCTCCCCGCGCCACTTCGTCCTCACGCACAAACCCGACAACATCGCCGACATCGCCTCCTCCGTCCACGCGGCCACCCCTCCCCCAGTCGATTGAAACTACGCGTGGAGCTCCGCTGCACTCGGCTGCTTCGAATACGACCACCCGTTCGAGCTGGAGTGCTCTACATCGTCCCCTTTGTCTTCGTCTTCTTCTTCGGCAGCCGCACGATGTCACCATCGGTTTACCGCACCTTGACCTCCTCCGGCTTCACCGAGCTACTCCCCGCCATCGATGTGAGCACTTCGCATTCCCCCCTGCTTCTGCCATCATTCTCGTTCCCTGGTTACCATCGCCATTGCTGGAGCTCTACCGTCGCTACTGAGCTCCGTGCCGTTGTTCTAGGTTCCCTCGGGCTTAGCCGAGCACATCAACATGCTCGTGGTGTCGTATAGAATCTTTCCAGCCCGTCAGCTCGTCGTGCGCGAGGCCGTGACCTTGAGTCCCTCAAGTATGAACCCCGTGCCGATGCCTCGTCGCCGATGCTGCGCTGCTCTGCATATTGCTACTACTGGCGCTGCATTGCTACTGCCTGCTGCTGATGCCGCGCAGCCGCCCGCGTGCTTGGCGCGCTGTCCGCTGCCGCCCTCCCCTGCTGTCCGCGCGCGCAGCCCCGCCTGTCGCCGCCGCACGCGCCGGCGACAACCCACGCCGGAGCTGTGGCCGCGCTCACCCACATGCCCCTGCTCGTGCTGCGGCCGTCCTGCGCCTCGCCTGACCGTGCCGCTCCAGCACTGCGCCCGCGGCAGCCCTCCCCCGCGGGGCCGCTTGCTCCTGACCACCGGACGCGCACGCCTCCGTAGCCTCCCACCCACGCTCGGCCTTGCCGTCACCTCCGCCTGCCGCTAGCTCCGGCAACACGGCCCAGGGAGGATCCGGCCGTGCGCGGTGTTGCCTGGCCGTGTCCGCACCATGCCGCTGACTGCTGCTACTTTGCTGAACTTAGTGCTGCTGCTTGCTCCGCCACAGCTACCGCTTGTACTAATACTGATGAGTACTATAGCTATGGCTAGCTTTATGAATATTGCACTGATTAGTCCTTTGTACATACCCTAAACAGTGATTAAATAATTGTTAATAGGTCCAACAAAAATATGGGTAGGTAGTATGCTTGACAAACTTCATTTTATCCCATTGGACCAAATCCACTTGATACATGTATTAAATCCTATGAAAATCATAAGTTGCTATCTTCTGTTAAACAGAGAACAGATTTAACCTCTAGCATTTGTGTTGTGTGTTTTGCGTGTGCTGTGCGTGTGGCCGGCTAGGTTCTGCCCAGTAGCGGCCGGCCCTTATTAGTACTAGGTTTAGCTAGTAGTATTAATTAGTGGCTAGCTTAGCCTATGTGTAGATGACATGTGGATCCCATTCAATTAGATTAGATTAGTTTTATTTATTTGTTTAGGTACAACCTATGACATGTGGGCCATACCCTGCCCTTTTTGACTAGTCAAAGTTGACTTGGTCAACTCGGTTTAAAACAAATTACAATAAATCAGAAATTTTAGAAATTGGTTAAAACTTTGAGAAATCATATAAAATAATCTGTAAGTCAGATGAAAATACTTTGTACATGAAAGTTGCTCAGAGCGGCGAGACGAATCCGGATACGCAGCCCGTTCGTCCGCCACACACCCCTAACATATCAAACTCGCAACTTTCCCCCTCCGGCTCCTCTGCTCGAAAACGCAAAACACCGGGGATGCTTCCCCGGATGTCCCCCCTTCACTGGTATAACCTCCCACCGCGTTAGGGCACACCTAGCAACACGCCTTGTCATGTCATGCACCGTCATGCATTTGTTTGCATTGTATTTATTGTTTCTTCCCCCTCTTCTCTCGCTAGACATCAAGAGAGACGACGCTGCTACCCAGTTTGACTACAGAGTTGACGACCACTCTCTCTTGCCAGAGCAACCAGGAAAGCCCCCCCCTTGATCACCAGATATCGCCTACTCTTCTCTATACTGCTTGCATTAGAGTAGTGTAGCATGTTACTGCTTTCCATTAATCCTATCCTGATGCATAGCCTGTCCTTGCTACTACTGTTGTTACCTTTACCTGCAATCCTAATGCTTAGTATAGGATGATAGTTTATCATCAGTGGCCCTTCATTCTTGTCCGTCTGCCATGCTATACTATCGGGCCGTGATCACTCGGGAGGTGATCACGGGTATATACTATATACTTTATATATGATACTTGAGGTGACTAAAGACGGGTCGGCTCGTAGGAGTACCCGCGAGTGATCCACGGATTGGGTCCGAAAGGACGTTTGTCCCGACGGCCCTCTGAGTGGATCTTTGTGGCGAAGCGACAGGGCAGGTTGAGACCACCTAGGAGAGAGGTGGGCCTGGCCCTGGTCAGCGTTCGCGGTTATTTCAAAATAACACGTTTAACGAGATCTTGGTATTTGGTCCGAGTCTGGCTACTGGCCTATACGCACTAACCATCTATGCGGGGACAGTTATGGGCACTCGACGTCGTGGTATCAGCCGAAGCCTTCGTGACGTCAGCAACTAAGCGGCGCGCGCCGAATTGGACTAGAACGCCTGCTAGGCTAGGTCTGCTTCTGGCCGCCCACGCAACGTGCAAGTGTGCTATGGGCGATGGGCCCAGACCCCTGGGCGCTTAGGTTTAGACCGGCGTGCTAACCTCTCTGTTGGTCTAGGTGGGGCTGCGACGTGTTGATCTTCTGAGGCCGGGCATTACCCAGGAAAGTGTGTCTGGCCAAATGGGATCGACCGTGTTGGGTTATGTGGTGCACCCCTGCAGGGAAGTTAATCTATTCGAATAGCCGTGATCTTCGGTAACAGGACGACTTGGAGTTGTACCTTGACCTTATGACAACTAGAACCGGATACTTAATAAAACACACTCTTCCAAGTGCCAGATACAACCGGTGATCGCTCTCTAACAGGGCGACGAGGAGAGGATCGCCGGGTAGGATTATGGTATGCGATGCTGCTTGGAGGACTTCAATCTATTCTCTTCTATATGCTGCAAGATGGAGGAGGCCTGAAGCGTAGTCTTCGACAGGATTAGCTATCCCCCGCTTATTCTGGCATTCTGCAGTTCAGTCCACCGATATGGTCCTTTACACATATACCCATGCATATGTAGTGTAGCTCCTTGCTTGCGAGTACTTTGGATGAGTACTCACGGTTGCTTTCTCCCTCTTTTCCCCCTTCCTATACCCGATTGCTGCGACCATACGTTGGAGCCTAGGAGCCAGACGCCACCGTCGACGACGACTACTACTACTCGGGAGGTGCCTACTACTACGTGCAGCCCGCTGACGGCGACCAGGAGTAGTTTAGGTGGATCCCAGGTAGGAGGCTTGCGCCTCTTTCGATCTGTATCCCAGTTTGTGATAACCTTCTTAAGGCAAACTTGTTTAACTTATGTCTGTACTCAGATATTGTTGCTTCCACTGACTCGTCTATGATCGAGCTCTTGTATTCGAGCCCTCGAGGCCCCTGTCTTGTAATATGATGCTTGTATGACTTATTTTTATTTGTAGAGTTGTGTTGTGATATCTTCCCGTGAGTCCCTGATCTTGATCGTACACATTTGCGTGTATGATTAGTGTACGATCAAATCGGGGGCATCACACTCTGTTTGCTCTTGTTGTTGTAAATATGTAAAGCCAACATTCAAGTTTTCAGCAAAGATTATAACTAACCACATTCACAATAACGCTTAGGTCTCAAGTTTACTCATATCAATGGCATAATCAACAAGCGAGCAATAATAATAAATCTCGGATGACAACACTTTCTCAAAACAATCATAATATGATATAACAAGATGGTATCTCGCTAGCCCTTTCTGAGAACGCAAAACATAAATGCAGAGCACCTTTAAAGATCAAGGACTGACTAGAAATTGCAATTCATGGTAAAAGAGATCCAGTCAAGTCATACTCAATGTAAACTATCAGTAATGAATGCGAATGACAGCGGTGCTCTCCAACTAGTGATTTTTAATAAGAGGATGATGACTCAACATGAAAGTAAATAGATAGGCCCTTCATAGAGGGAAGCAGGGATTTGTAGAGGTGCCAGAGCTCGGTTTTGAAATAGAGGTGAATAATATTTTGAGCGGTATACTTTCATTGTCAACATAACAACCAAGAGATGGCGATATCTTCCGTGCTACACACATTATAGGCGGTTCCCAAACAGAATGGTAAAGTTTATACTCCCCCTCCACCAACAAGCATCAATCCATGGCTTGCTCGAAACAACGAGTGCCTCCAACTAACAAGAGTCCCAGGGGGAGTTTTGTTTGCAATTATTTTGATTTAGTTTGCATAAAGCATGGTGCTGGGCATCCCGGTGACCAGCCACTTTCTCGTGAGTGAGCAGCGGAGTCCACTCCTCTTGAGAATAACCCGCCTAACATGGAAGATACAGACAACCCTAGTTGATACATGAGCTATTCGAGCATACAAAACAGGATATTTATTTGAAGGTTTAGAGTTTGGCACATACAAATTTACTTGGAACGGTAGGTAGATACTGTATATAGGTAGGTATGATGGACTCGTATGTAATAACTTTGGGGTTTATGGAGTTGGATGCACAGGCAGTATTCCCGCTTAGTACAGGTGAAGGCTAGCAAAAGACTGGGAAGCGACCAGCTAGAGAGCGACAACAGCCATAAACATGCATTAAAATTAATCAACACCGAGTGCAAGCCTAAGTGGGATATAATCCACCATGAACATAAATACCGTGAAGGCTATGTTGATTTTGTTTCAACTACATGCGTGAACATGCGCCAAGTGAAGTCACTTAAATCATTCAGAGGAGGATACCACCCTATCATACCACATCACAACCATTTTAATAGCATGTTGGCACGCAAGGTAAACCATTATAACTCATAGCTAATCAAGCATGGCATAAGCACTATGATATCTAGTTGTCATTGCAAACATGTTTATTCATAATAGGCTGAATCAGGAACGATGAACTAATCATATTTACAAAAACAAGAGAGGTCGAGTTCATACCAGCTTTTCTCATTTCAGTCAGTCGACCATATAATCATCATTATTGCCTTTCAGTTGCACGACCGAACAATGTGAATAATAATAAGAGTGCACGTGCATTGGACTAAGCTAGAATCTGCAAGCATTCAATAAGCAGGAGAAGACAAGGCAATATGGGCTCTTTTTTTAGATCAACAGTAATGCATATATGAGCTACTTCAACAATTTAATTATGGTCTTCTCCTATCGACCCCCAAAGAAAAGAAATAAAACTATTTACACGAGAAAGCTCCCAACAAGCAAAAGAAGAACAAGTAATCTTTTTGGGTTTTCTTTTTAATTACTACTACAAGCATGGAAAGTAAACTAATTAAAAGCTACACCTAATTTTTTTGGTTTTTCTTAAGGTTTATCAAACACACAAGAAGAAAGCATAAAAAGGAAATAAACTAGCATGGATGATACAATGAAAAAGTGTGAGCACTGACAACTAGCACTGAGTGTGTGAATATAAATGTAATGTCGGTGGGAAATACGTACTCCCCCAAGCTTAGGCTTTTGGCCTAAGTTGGTCTATGGCCACGGCTGGCCTGGCGGATATCCATAATAGTAGTTGAGGTCGTACTGAGATGCAGCGGCTATCGCCTCCTGAGCTGCAGCATGGCGACGAGCGGCCTCCGCCCTCCTCTCGTACTCATCTGCCTCCTCTCTAGTAATAACATATCTACCATTTGCCTGATAATCAAAGAAGGCAGGAGCAGGCAGAGTAATACGGACATCACAGCGTCTGTCAAAGATTAAGCGATACTGGAGAGGTGATTCATTCCTCTCGACAAACTGGTGGTGAACCATAGTATTAAAGTCTAGGTAAGCAGGGGGTAATTCAATGTCATCTTTGCATATGGCTACACCAAGAAAGTTAGCTATGCGGGTTGCATAAATTCCACCAAAGAAATCTCCATTAAATCTATTAAGATGCAACCTACGTGCAACAATGGCTCCCCAATTGTAAGATTTATCTCCTAACACAGCACTCCTAAGAATACTGAGGTCAGGGACACACATGTGACTTGCCTCATCTTTACCATTAATGCATCTACCTATGAAGAGAGCAAAATAATGTATAGCAGGAAAGTGAATGCTCCCTATGGTAGCTTGTGTTATATCTCTAGATTCTCCCACAGTTATACTAGCAAGAAAATCTCTAAATTCAGATTTGTGAGGATCCCTGATACTACCCCATTGTGGAAGTTTGCAAGCAGTGGTAAAATCCTCTAAGTCCATAGTGTAAGAATTTTCATAAAGATCAAACAGGACAGTTGGAGAATTACGTGAAGATGAAAATTCAAACCTCCTCACAAAGGAACTAGTCAGATAGTGATACTGGCTACACTTTTCTTCCTCAAAGCTCACAAGATCAGCGTTACGCAAATATGCGTTAAATTATTCTTTAATTCCCGCTCGATCCATAAAATTTTCCAAAGGCCATTCACAAGGACGCACTGGAGCGTCTCTTGGCGGCTCTTCATGAGCATCACGCATTGCAAGCCTGGGTCCTTGCTTCCTTGAAGAACAACCTTGGAACATTTTCCTAAGCATTTTTCTTCCTCTGAAAAAATTTCTAAAATTTTTAGTAACTTCAAAATAAAAGTAAGCCAAACTCAATAATATTGATAGCAACTACTCCTACAAGTGCCTAGAGCCTATATCATGCATCCAAACTACTTTTGACCATATAAATTTGACATGCAAGCTTAAGAATATGGTCACCTAGGCAGCATAAATTTGCAATGAATAAAGCACTAGAACAAAAACTAATTGGACCAATGGAGGAGTCACATACCAAGGAACAATCTCCCCAAGCAGTTTTGTGAGAGGTGCTTTGAGCAAGGAGATCGAAAATGGCAGCAAAATGAGCTAGAACTCGTGCTTGAGCTGGATATTCATGTTTGTGGGAGGAAGAAGGAGTGTGTGGGTGAAAGGATAAGTGGAGGAGGGCCACCGTGGGCCCACGAGGAAGGGGGGCGCGCCCAGGGGGGTAGGGCGCGCCCCTGATCCTCGTGGCCAGGTGCCAGCTCCTCCTGCTGTGTTCTCAGTGCTAAATTCTCAAATATTCCAGAAAAAATCATATTTAAATTTCAGGGCATGGTATTTTTATATTGCACGGATAATCAGATAACATACAGAAAAATACTATTTTTATTTTATTTAATATAAATAACATAAAGTAAAAGTGGGGAACAGAAGGTTGTGCCTTCTAGTTTCATCCATCTCATGCTCATCAAAAGGGATCCACTAACAAGGTTGATCAAGTCTTGTTAACGAACTCATTCCGAATAACATGGAGCCGGAGAAATTTCGAATAACACTATGTTACCTCAATGGGGATATGCACATCCCTAATAATAAGAATATCATATTTCTTCTTGACAATAGGAAGAGGAAATTCAAAACCTCCAAATATAATCGATGGAATTTTTCCAATAGAGTTGATATTATGAACATGAGGTTGTTTCCTCGAAAAGTGTACCGTATGCTCATTACCATTAACATGAAAAGTGACATTGCCTTTAGTGCAATCAATAATAGCCCCTGCAGTGTTCAAAAAGGGTCTTCCAAGAATAATAGACATACTATCGTCCTCGGGAATATCAAGAATAACAAAGTACGTTAAAATAGTAACGTTTGCAACTACAACAGGCACATCCTCACAAATACCGACAGGTATAGCAGTTGATTTATCAGTCATTTGCAAAGATATTTCAGTAGGTGTCAAATTATTCAAATCAAGTCTACGATATAAAGAGAGAGGCATAACACTAACACGGCTCCAAGATCACATAAAGCAGTTTTAACATAGTTTCTTTTAATGGAGCATGGTATAGTGGGTACTCCTGGATCTCCAAGTTTCTTTGGTATTCCACCCTTAAAAGTATAATTAGCAAGCACAGTGGAAATTTCAGCTTCTGGTATCTTTCTTTTATTTGTAATTATATCTTTCATGTACTTAGCATAAGGATTGGTTTTGAGCATATTAGTTAATCGCATACGCAAAAAGATAGGTCTAATCATTTCAGCAAAGCGCTCAAAATCCTCATCATCCTTTTTCTTGGATGGTTTGGGAGGAAAAGGCATGGGTTTCTGAACCCAAGGCTCTCTTTCCTTACCGTGTTTCCTAGCAACAAAGTCTTTCTTATCATAACATTGATTCTTTGATTGTGGGTAATCAAGATCAACAGCATGTTCAATTTCTATATCATTATCATTACTAGGTTGAGCATCATCATGAACATTTTTATTAACATTATCACTAGTTTTAGGTTCATTACCAGATTGTGTTTCAGCATCAAAAATAGAAATATCATTTGGATTCTCAGGTGTTTCAGCAATAGGTTCACTAGAAGCATGCAAAAGTCCTATAATTTTTCTTTTTCTTCTTTTTAGAAGAACTAGGTGCATCTATATTATTTCTCTGAGAATCTTGCTCAATTATCTTAGGATGGCCTTAAGGATACAAAGGTTCCTGAGTCATTCTACCACCTCTAGTCATAACTCTAACAACATTATCATTATTCTTATTATTCAATTCATTGAGCAAATCATTTTGAGCTTTAAGTACTTGTTCTACTTGAGTGGTAACCATAGAAGCATGTTTACTAATAAGTTTAAGTTCACCTTTGACATTAGCCATATAATCACCCAAGTGTTCAAGCATATTTGAATTGTATTTCAACTGTCTACCAAAACAAGCATTAAAATCTTCTTGCTTAGCCATAAATTTATCAAACTCATCTAAGCATGGGCTAGCAAACTTAGTAAATGGGATTTCAGCTTTATCATATCTATAGAGAGAATTTACCTTTACTACCTGTGTCGGGTTATCAAGACCATGCGTTTCTTCAATAGGTAAAGGATTAAGATCATATGTTTCTTCAACGGGCGGTAAATTAAGACCATGTATTTCTTCAATAGGAGGTAAATTCTTAACATCTTCAGCTTTAATACCTTTTTCTTTCATAGATTTCTTTGCCTCTTGCATATCTTCAGGACTGAGAAATAGAATACCCCTCTTCTTCGGAGTTGGTTTAGGAATAGGCTCAGGAACTAGCTCAGGAGGTGTCCAATTATTTTCATTTGTCAGCATATTATTCAATAGAATTTCAGCTTCATCCGACGTTCTTTCCCTGAAAACAGAACTAGCACAACTATCCAGGTAATCTCTGGAGGCATCAGTTAGTCCATTGCAAAAGATATCAAGTATTTCATTTTTCTTAAGAGGATGATCGGGCAAAGCATTAATTAATTGGAGAAGCCTCCCCCAAGCTTGTGGGAGACTCTCTTCTTCAATTTGCACAAAATTATATATATCCTTAAAGCAGCTTGTTTCTTATGAGCAGGGAAATATTTAGCTGAGAAGTAATAAATCATATCATGGGGACTACGCACACAACCAGGATCAAGAGAATTAAACCATATCTTAGCATCACCCTTTAATGAAAGCGGAAATATTTTAAGGATATAAAAGTAGCGAGTTCTCTCATCAGTAGTGAACATGGTGGCTATATCATTTAATTTAGTAAGATGTGCCACAACAGTTTCAGATTCATAACCATCAAAAGGATCAGATTCAACCAAAGTAATTATATCAGGATCAACAGAGAATTCATAATCCTTATCAGTAAAACAGATAGGTGAAGTAGCAAAAGCAGGGGGAGGTTTCATCCTAGCATTTAGAGATTGCTTATTCCATTTAGCTAATAACCTCTTGAGTTCGTATCTATCTTTGCAAGCTAAAATAGCTAAAGAAGCTTCTTTATAAAAAACATAACCCTTAGGAATAACATGTGAGTCTTCATCATCACTTTCATCAGTATTATCAGATTCAATATTTTCATTCTCTCTAGCCCTAGCAAGTTGTTCATCAAGAAATTCACCAAGTGGCACAGTAGTATCAAGCATAGAAGTAGTTTCATCATAAGTATCATGCATAGCAGAAGTGGCATCATCAATAACATGCGACATATCAGAACGAATAGCAGAAGCAGGTTTAGGTGTCACTCAAACAATAGAGCTATGCTCCCCGGCAATGGCGCCAGAAAATAGTCTTGATAACCCACAAGTATAGGGGATCGCAACAGTTTTCGAGGGTAAAGTATTCAACCCAAATTTATTGATTCGACACAAGGGGAGCCAAAGAATATTCTCAAGTATTAGTAGCTGAGTTGTCAATTCAACCACACCTGGAAACTTAATATCTGCAGCAAAGTATTAAGTAGCAAAGTAATATGATAGTAGTGGTAACGGTAGCAAAAGGTAATGATAGAAAAAGTAATGTTTTTGGTATTTTGTAGTGATGGTAGCAATAGCAATGGAAAAGTAAATAAGCGAAGAACAATATATGGAAAGCTCATAGGAAATGGATCGGTGATGGAGAATTATGCCAGATGCGGTTCATCATGTAACAATCATAACCTAGGGTGACACAGAACTAGCTCCAATTCATCAATGTAATGTAGGCATGTATTCCGAATATAGTCATATGTGCTTATGGAAAAGAACTTGCATGACATCTTTTGTCCTACCCTCCCGTGGCAGCGGGGTCCTAACGGAAACTAAGGGATATTAAGGCCTCCTTTTAATAGAGTACCTGAACAAAGCATTAGCACATAGTGAATACATGAACTCCTCAAACTATGGTCATCACCGGTAAGTACCCCGATTATTGTCACTTCGGGGTTAACGGATCATAACACATAATAGGTGACTATAGACTTGCAAGATAGGATCAAGAACTCTCATATATTGATGAAAACATAATAAGTTCATATTTGAAATCATGGCACTCGGGCCCTAGTGACAAGCATTAAGCATAGCAAAGTCATAGCAACATCAATCTCAGAACATAGTGGATACTAGGGATCAAACCCTAACAAAACTAACTGGATTACATGATAGATCTCATCCAACCCATCACCGTCCAGCAAGCCTACGATGGAATTACTCATGCACGGCGGTGAGCATCATGAAATTGGTGATGGAGGATGGTTGATGATGACGATGGCGACGGATTCCCCTCTTCGGAGCCCCGAACGAACTCCAGATCAGCCCTCCCGAGAGGTTTTAGGGCTTGGCGAAGGCTCCGTATCGTAAAACGTGATGAATTCTTCTCTCTGATTTTTTTCTCCCCGAAACCAAATATATAGAGTTGGAGTTGAGGTCAGAGGAGCTGCAGGGGGCCCACGAGGTAGGGGGCGCGCCCTAGGGGGGCAAGCGCGCCCCCCACTCTCGTGGACAGGTGGTGGGCCCCCTGGCCTTCATCTTTTGCAAGGATTTTTTATATTTTCCGAAAAGTTGTTCCGTGAAATTTCAGGTCATTCCAAGAACTTTTGTTTCTGCACATAAATAACACCATGGTAATTCTGCTGAAAACAGCGTCAGTCCGGGTTAGTTCCATTCAAATCATGCAAGTTAGAGTCCAAAACAAGGGCAAAAGTGTTTGGAAAAGTAGATACGACGGAGATGTATCAGCACCCTCTCTCTATCTCACACCCACACACATAACTCAGCCTTCTGACCCACTCGACTCCTATCTCTAACACACACACACACTAGCTAGCATCTTTATCTTTCTATTTATTTGCTTCTCCATCAACCTCCTTTCTCACGCTCACTCTTGCTTCCTATCACGCACACTATATATGTTTCTCTCTACATAACTTCACCCTCTGAACCACTCGGCGGTCATCTCCAACAATCAAACAAGCTGATGTCCCTATAGCTAGCATCTCTATCTCTGTATCTATCTGTAGTTTCTCCCTCAACATTTCTTTCTCGCACACACTCTTGCTTCCTATCATGCACACTATATCTGTCTCTCCATAAATGCATCTATAGGTTGATCTCTTTTGCACAATCATCGTGTCTCACTCCCTCTCCTCGCCATAGATGCATGCTCCAACCCACGCCACTATCTCTTAAAGAAAAAAACACATGCTCAATTATCGGGCCTTCTTCCCCGCACTCTCGCATGCATGCATATTGTCATACCGATCCGTCTCTCCCATGTCGTTGATCTTATGACTTATGTATTCTTTCTTTTATCTCGACCATGCACGCGCGCGCACACACGCATCCCACGAATACATGCATACCTCTCGCACATGCACGTTCAAGGTCTCCTATGTCTCCATACGCAGTTAATTACCCTCAGCCCTAACCCCACATCGAATCGTTCTCTTCTTGTGTGCACATAACTTTCGCCTGAATGGGTAAAATACACACACACACACACACACTTAACAATCTCCTTCTAGCTACCTCCCTCTCCCACTCTTCCTCTATATCCTCGAAACCAATAAGACCATCCCTTCGTTTAATTCCCGCCTACATGCACCATCGATATATAGTAGTCTTCCTCGATATCTCTCGAGCAAACACGTTCTCTCAATGTCGACTCCTCTCATGCACACACGCCTTCTCTTCCCTCTCTACGGACCTTTTCTCTCTCGCACCCCCTCGTTGGTGGCCTCTGCCATAAACATCACCTCTCTACGATGAAGCCATGCGCACTTAAATTACTTTCGCCACCGAAGACTCTACGTCACACACACACACACCCAGCCACCCACCCACAAACACACTAAGACTCCATCTCACACACACATGCTCTAGGTGGAGCACTTGTTCCTACCACCCTTTGTCCAACCTTACCCGTATGATAAACAATCACCCTAATTTACTTGTATAACATGGACAAATTCCACTTTACTTTAGTAGTTAGAAAACTTCTCATAATTATATAACGCAAATCACGAGCAGGAAGTGACATTTTTTTACACAACTACGTTAACATGGCCACGTAAATCACTAGCTAAAGTGTAATAACATTATGCTTATATCACGATGCAAAAGGTTGAGTACATGTCCGAAGAGTAGAGTCGCACACACGCACTCTGTCTCTCAGAATCTCACACACACACACCAGTTACGTGATGCCCCCTTAAGCAGACCCGTATGTTACAATTTGTGAACCCCCGGGTACACGTGATGGTGCGCATTTATTTTAGCCGGACAGCGAACCCAAATAGTAGCTGCATTCATTCCGCTCCCGCCGCCTCTTCTCTGGTCGACGTCGCCTGATAGCCATGGCCCGGCCGAAGGTAACAACATACGCCATACTACCACTGGAGCGGCGCTTTAATCTGGAGGCGGCGCGAATCCCGGATCGCAGCCGCCCAACCTTTGGAGTCCGGACTAGCTGGAGCCGGATGAGGAGGCGTTGGAGGCGGAGCAGCACACAGAGCCGGAGGAGGAGGACGATGACGCAGAGCCAGAACAGGAGGACGACAACGTGCGCGAAGCAGAGCCGGAGGAGGACGATGATTTCCATTATACTCAGACTTAAAGGGCTTTGAGTTTCACGCCACATTTATTTCATAGAGATAAGAGAAAGGAAATTTTAGTGGTCATGCATGCATCTTTTTGTGCTAGCACTCCTATATAAGGGTTGACCAATCGCTTCCCGCAGACGTGCGCGGGAGGTGGAAGAGGAAGGATAAGGGAAGCGGGCTATGGAGTAACATTTTTTGCCACAATTTCTTAGGAAACCAAGTGCAATAATTGAGTAGTTTCGCAAAGTACCAGTACTACCTCCGTCTAGGTGAATAAGTCATTCGCGTAGTTCTAGGTCATCGATTTGAAGAATTAAATATGTGTTATATGTCATGAAAAGTATATCACTAGATTTCTACACGTATGTAGTTTCTAAATATATATTTTTTTGTCACATATAGTACATATTTAGATAATTAAATCATTGACCTAGAACTACGCAATTGACTTTCACCGAGACGGAGGGAGTACTACACCTGAAATGGTTCAAAACCAATACCACCACCACGCCGTCTGACCGCCCTGTCCGATCTAACCCCCTCCCTTGCCGGCGCATGGTTCCCGCATGAAACGGTCAGCGTTGCCCCGGAGCGTCAGTGCCACATTAATGCCCGGCCAGAGCGGAGGCGACCTCTTACTGGCGCCGACTTTGAAGCAGCGCGGCAGCCGAGAGAGTGCCGCTTTCCGGTGCATGCAACTGCTCCGCGTCGAGACTGGCGATAGTTTGGATGATTCTCCATCATGGGGAGCCACACTAGCTGCGATGATATGGACTCCCGTTGCCCACAATTATGGATCATTCCATCTATGAAGAACACGTGGGACTGGAACTATGAGACGGACATGTACCCAGGAGTGGACGTACGAACCTGAGTAATGTAGCACAGTAAGTGAAGTAGAAAGGCACAAATAGTATGAACAAGCGTGGCATATAGGCATTTGTCTCTTACTACCACTAAATGTTGTATGTGCAATGCACGGTGATGTTATGATGTATGTGCCTAAGTACTCTACTACTACTACATTAATTGGAGCACATATTAGGTTTTATATTTGTTTACGTGTATGCCCCGAGACTTTCCAACTAGACGTGTCTTTCTTCCTGGTTCGCACTTTGTATCATTCATACCACTAGTACTACTACGTGTGGTCTCCGACCCAAAAGTGGAAGAAGTGGAGAATATCACATCCCTAGTTCTGGTATGATCTAGACTAGCTGGTCATGTGTGCATCATGTTTAAATTTCAACGAATTTGAAATGGGGACATGTGAAAGCCTCAGAAATCATTTCTGAAAATGACCAAGATAAAAACTGCTTCAAATAGGTCCAAGAAAATATTCATGTTTCTTTCTGAAAATATTGGCCAGAGGTAAAATTCAAACCAATATTTTTAGGAGCTCATAAATATTTATTTTGGAGATTTGAGCTAATTCAATAATTATTTGCATTGGAGTTATATTTGCTATATATTAAATATAACTCCAATAACTCTGAAAGTTTGTAAGTGGCTTTGACTACTTTTTAAAAGGCCACATAATAATTTTCAGAAGTTTATGAAATGATCTAGTATTTAAATAAAATCAAAACAGATTGAAGAAAATAGAAAACTTAAAGAATTAGAAAGAGAGAGAGAGAGAGAGAGAAAAGCCACCTGGGCCACTTACCTGGGCCACTTACCTGGCACCTACCGCTGCCCACTGTGCGGCCCAGCCCACCACCGCCTCGTCCCCTGTCGTCTTCCTCCTATGCCAGGAGGACGAGCGTGTGCCCGACATGCGCCGGACACCTCCTGCTTCCCTGCTTGCCGCTGGAGTCACCCGAGGGCGCCACACACTCCCCGCGACCCCCTGCATCTCTCCCCTCTCACTTCTCCCTCGCTCTAGCCACTTCCCCCTCTCGCTTCTGTGCTCACCGAGAGGAGCCCGTCGCCACCGTCGACCATTCACGCAGCCACCGGCCCTTCCTCACCCCTCCTACATGCCCACGAGCTCTGAGACGACCGATGCTCCTCCAAGTCGAAGTACACGAGCTCGAACGAACCGCAGCGACGCCATCGACCGTCTTCTCCATGTAAGGCCGCCGGATTGCCATCGCCGTTGTGCCGCCGTCCGGACCTCCCCGAGCTTGCTAAGCCTCCCTACCAACTCCATGTGAGCCCCTGCTTCTTTTCCCCCTAATTACATGCTCGATTTCGACCTCTAGCCGCCTCCTCTACCGGAGCCGAGACGCTCCGCCGCACGAGCTCGACGCCGGCGTCACTCCGGTGACCTTTTGGTCATGCTCTGGTGCCTAACGCACTCCCCGCACCTCGTAGCGCCTCGCTAGTGCCTCCGTTCGCCCGCTAGCATGCCGCAACAGCAAAACGACCGACGCCCGAGCTCTGGCCGCCGCCCAGCTCGTCGCCGACGCCGTTGCACGCCGTCCCAGCACACACCATGGCCTCTGTTATATGCGCCGCATCGCAGGATTTCGAACACGCCCAGCCTCGCGTCCAGTCGACATCGGAGTTGGCCGGACAGGCATCGCCGATGTGCTCCAGTTATCGCCAGAGTTAATCCGGTGACGTGGTAGATTAGTTAGGGCTACTGACGCAGTTTGTTAACACCTAGTGACTCTGATAGCCAGGCCCCGCTGCCTAATTAAACTTGGTTTAGTTCCTACTTAGGATTAACTAAGCACAGTGGCCCCACGCATCAGTTTTGACCGTGCTGACGTGGCCGTTGACTGGGCCCACTTGTCAGCAACACAAATGGCACTGGGTCATTGACCAATGGGCCCCACTTGTCAGGTTTGACCTGGACGACGCCTGTTGACCTGCTGAGTTCAGCATGACTTAATGCTGATGCAGTAAACATTTTCTAGGATTTTAAAATAAATCAGAAATGATTTATAAATTTCAGAAAATGTTTTAAACTTCTAAAAATCATAGAAATTCAACCGTATTGCAGAATGAAATAATTTATATATGAAAAATGATCAAAAAAATATGAAGAATCTGTTTATGCCATATCCATGCATGTTTGAGCAAGTTAACATCATTGTTTAGGACAAAATAAGTGAATGGACTTTGAATATTAACATATGGGGTTTGAATTTGAACCTAGGGTTCAAACCAACTTCATTTAATATGGTTGCTAGTTGCATTAGTTCAATCAACAGCATATTGCCATGTCATGAGCATGCATCATATTGTTGCATTGCATTGATTGTGTTTCTTCCTTGTTTGACGGTATTGTCCCCTCTCAGTAAACGTGGTTCCGATGATGAGTTCGGTGACACCGATGACGAGCTATTACTATCTTTAGAAGTGCCAAGCAAGAAAAACCCCCTTGCTCTTTCCGATACAATCCCACTCTCTCGCTCCTGCTCTCTTTTACTACATTAGGACAACATCGATTCAACTGTTACATGCTATGGTAGCTGAACCCCTTTTCCTCTCCATGACCTATCATTGCCACAGTAAATAGATGAAACCCAGTAGCATGAGTAGGAGTTGTTTGAGCCCTGATGTGCCTACTCATTCATGCTTGTTTGTCATGACTGCTACTACTTAGCGTTGAGTCAGGTCTGATTCATCGGGAATGAATTGGAATGGTGATGAACATGTCCTACTGTGTGTGAACACGATTTGGTAAAGGTAGCGGTGAGAGGCCATGTACGAGTACATGGTGGGTTGTCTCATTGAAACCGTCCTTAAGCACCAACATCTGTATGTGTGATTTAAGAACCAACTACTACCATGCATTGGGCCCGAAACAAATGGACCCTCTCGGCTTCTAACCACCCTAGTCCTCTGTCCAGAAGTTGCAACTAGTTTATGGTGTTTATAGGATATGTGTTGGCGGCCGTGCGTAGCGCTGACCCTAGGGGCGGGCTATGATGAGGTAGATACACCATGGACGGGTATGCCGGGCGCCCGTTTGGTGTCTCGAAACCCTGTACACATCGTTTGGGGCCGTATGTGGAAACCTCGGTGACGGTGTCCTGGACTATGGGGTACTCAACACGTCATCTCCCAATCTGATAGATTGGGCCGAGGACCCCCGTGGCCGTATACTCATGGGCCAGTTCGGACAGCTGCCACATACAAGGAAGATTCCACAAGACTTGGCGATCAAGACAAGGACTTCTCCCCACCGGCGTATTCGGCTAGGACTCTTGTTAACCTAGGCCTCTGGTGCATTATATAAACCAGGGCCAGGCTAGTCGATAGATCATATATACATACAATCATACCATAGGCTAGCTTCTAGGGTTTAGCCTCTCTGATCTCGTGGTAGATCTACTCTTGTACTACCCATATCATCAATATTAATCAAGCAGGACGTAGGGTTTTACCTCCATTAAGAGGGCCCGAACCTGGGTAAACATCGTGTCCCATGCCTCCTATTACCATCGATCCTAGACGCACAGTTCGGGACCCCCTACCCGAGATCCGCCGGTTTTGACACCTACATTAGTGCTTTCATTGAGAGTTCCGCTGTGTGATCGACAAAAGGATCGATGGCTCGCCTGCAGATCAACTGCGACTTTGGCATCTTCGTCACCAGCTCGAATGGTCACCTTGGTTCGACCAAGAACTGTGCCCCGTGTTCGGGTCACCATGTTCGGACAAGGGCCTTCATCAAACATCAACTCCGATCTCTATCAAGATCATGGAGGAATCCTCCATGGAGCTCGGGGGCTCAACGTCAACATTGCCCTCAAGCGACCGTGCTGTTTTTCTGGACAGCGAACTCGTACCTGCCGCCACCACCTCCTCGAGTATCACTTTGACAATCGCTTTGGTGGAATTGTGCGGAATTGAGTCTACAACAACCCTGAAAAATTTTGTCGAGTTCCAATGGAGGAATCTCTGGCAATCCACGATATATCGGAGCCCTGTCAAATCTGGACTGGAATTTGGATGAGTTTAGGGTGTGGTGTCCAGCTTCTAGCTCAGAAGTCCTTTGGAAGATCCAACCATTGATCGGCTGTGGAATTACTATATCTACCACCTCTCAAAATTTTAGCTCGATCCGACCGTCCAAACTCCAGGAACCTTCCGATTAGTGCATCACTTTTCGGATCTGTTTTCTGCGCGAAAACGAATCCGACCCAAGTTCATCTTTTTTATGAACGGGATTTCGGACATCCCTTTTGAAGGAAGTTTTGTATGGGGTATTGTGTTTTGTTCCCGAACACATCCCACTATTAAGATCTTTTGAACATGATATTCAACATCATGCTGGTGTCAAACCAGTCCAGCAATATTACTCCACGGCTGCCGCGTCACTTTGTTGAGCCGAGCTCAACTTCTTCGGATCATCATCTCGGCAAGCCGAACAAGAGTCCGGCATCGCGAAGGATAAACCATCACCAACATCGCCGCCCCATGGATTACACGGAGCGGGCATATTAGAATCGCCGCACGGTCGCTTCATCAAGCCGACATCGACCACGTCACGACCTGCATCGACAGAGCAGCACTATTGCTTCTTCAAGCTGGTGTCCATCACGTCGACCTACTTCGACTCATCGGCTGACATTGAGGCTTTGACATCTCGGCTGGACCGGGGGCTTCGCCATCTCTTCATCAAGCTACTCCGGACACTTCGGCGTCACTAGCCGACCAGCTTCATCACGTTAGCTAGGCCGAGGGCTTTGCCTCGGCGAGCCAACCTTTACCAGCATTGCCATGCCGTCGTTTTATCGCCCATCAGGCAATGGGTGTGCGGAGTGAGTCCCAATTTTGGGAATCACCTTCCTTCGGATTGCTACGACAAATAAACCAGGTCTATCAAATGGTGGCCGCATTAACAACAGTCGCATGGTGGTTCGGTCAGTTTCCGTACGTAGTCCGGCGTACGCCGCATCCGGAGCTCGGACCGACCTGCGAATTCAGGCTTTGCCACGCCTTTACCGCATCACGCCAACGCCCTGCATCAACATTGACTTCGGCGCCAGGCCATATTTCTTTTATTACTCACTTTGCATAAATTATTTATTATGCAACGATTTTTTTAATTATCATTATTACTATTATCTCCGGTTTGCACTATTTTTTGTGCACAGGAAAATGATCCGGGGACTTCGGCGTCACTCTGCCGGTCTGCATTGACCGTGCTATGTCACCACTTCGGCGTGTCGAGCTCTCCGCTCCGCCACCTCGGGACCGGCTCAGGGGATGGAACCTTGCCCCGCATTAAGCTCGGACCGCGTCATCAATACCGAACACATTAACCTGCTAAGTTGCTTTCATACTCAAAGATTTAATTTCTAACTTGTGCTCGGTTCGACCAAGCATTATACTTTTTTGGAAAGAAGTTGCTTGTAAAAAATTTCATTGTCCAAACTTTGTTTGTGACGCATAAATTCAAATACCCCGTTTACTTGGGGGCTTCCTTTATGAAGCTTTTCCTGTTGCATATGATTATACTTGTACGGCTTCGCTCCTTGTTCGTGTATTATGCCACAATATGCACCATATTGACTTAAGCGATTTGCAAGCTGGGTTGCCTCGCTCCTGTGTTTACCCCTACGTTCCCGATTGTTCGGCTAGGGAGTAAAGGGAGCACCTCTGCGATTGTCACGATCGGGTCACCCGAGCCGGACCTCAGACTGGGTGAAGCCGAAAGCTATCACTCTTATAGTTTTCAATGATGGTCGGCACACAACGGAACTCATGAGTACAAAAAATCTATTGCACAAGTCTCATAATAACAATGAGCACCGAAGAAAGGTATCGGTGGGGGTACTATTTTCTTCGAAGATGCTTCTTACACTTCGCAGTAATATAGCATAAGTTCCCTGAGCGCGCTTTGTCTGTTACAGCCTTATAACCTGATTGCCTGGTTATTGGAAGCACCATCGATATTCTCGACAGATGGAATACATAACACTTTTCGTTCCTTGACCGAAGAGGGAGAAGCCGATGGTCGGTTAAGACGCATTTAAAGTTCGGTTGAACATAGATATGATATAAGTACTTCGGTACATGCAATCATTCTTTTACCCAAGTCACTTGGGGGCTCTTAAATTTATTTGAGCCGTTTTATAATAAGTGTTCTTCTTCTTAGTCGTTGCAAAGTTTTATTATTATTATTATTATTATTTAGCACTCCTTTTTTCGACGCGAGTGTGCGGTCACTAGCCGGGGAGCCTAATTTCTCTCTCCAAGCCGCTAGAGTTTAGTTTGCTAAACTGGCCTGATGAGAAGTACTCCGCCCTCGGGATAGGAGGTTGAAGCCGTAGGCTGACCTGCTCGAAGTCTTGAGATAGGATGTATCATGTTAAAGCACGACAGAAGCACTTCCTTTTTCTAAGACCAATTTTCGGATTGGCACCGAACACTTGCTCTTGTTCGGACGTCATGTTTTTACTGACGTTTCTTGGTTTTCCAAGCTTTTTGGCACTTTTAAACTATTTGTGCTTTTCCAGCATTAGTCTCGCAGTGCAACGCCGGACACCTTTAGGGATTCGGCAAAAACATTCTCAGATATTGCTATATATGCATCGGTTTCGAATTGTGTCTTCGGTCAATAGTTGGGTTGCCCGGCTCCTGCGCTTGCCTCCTACGTTCCGCTTTGTTCGGCTAGGTGTGCAAAGGGAGAACCACTGCGATTGTGCTTCCAGCTCACATGGTTAAGCACCTCACTGGAGAAAGCCGAAAACTGACTGTCACAATAAGCGTAAACTGGTCAACGATCCGATGACGGTGTTAAATGACGGGCCATTCATAACAATGGCCGAAGTGTTTACGGCTTCACCTCGACTGTCGCCGAACACTACCGAGGGCTAGTAACTGGCCTCCCAAAATAAAATCCTCAATATGTTGCTCTAACGTTAGAGCTGAGGTTTCATGATCATGCTTAGCATGATAACCCAAAGAAAGGGACCGATAGCGGGACTATTTTCTTTGGAAGACATTTCTTATGTTAAACAGTAATATAACATATCTCTCCGCGTACCTTTGTTTATAAAACCGTATGGCCAGATTGCCTTGTTTGTCGAAAATCTTTGCCCTCATAAAGGCTTTATAAAGTAAGACAAACACTCCTCGGTTACTGGCTGAGGAGGTGGAAGCCGATGGTCGGTCAACAAAGTTTTGTACAATGCGGATCCGAGCATTAAATGACGTAAACTACTTGGGTACATAGAGTCATTACACATAATTTGTGATTTTACTACGGATATTGATCCTTAATTCGGCCACCCGTGCCCGCATTAAGGCTCGGGGGCTACTGGGCTTCGGGCTTATTATTTACAAATATTAAAGGGGCACATCGATCCCCTAATCTGGTGTTGCCACCCGACCAGTGTCTCGGGGGCTACTGCATTGCTTGACCAATGCAGAAAATTTTATGTGCAATATAGTTTTCGAGGAGATTTTGATCCTCAGGTTGGTCGGCCGCACCCAACCTGAGTCTCGAGGACTGAGCACACCGCTTTTAGTATCCCGAAGTATTCTGCCGAGCTTGGACTTGATCCTCAGGCCGATTTTGCAAATCAACCTGAGTCTCAGCGGCTACTGGGATCAGCGGTCTTACGTCATCCTTCAGGTGCATCTCGGGTTTTAGACCGATACACACCTTGAGGGATACTGGCTATATATCTCGGCAGAGAATAAATTGCACCAATAAAAAATATTCACAAAAATCGGCCCACATTCGGGGTGGTGCACCACCTCGGAAGCAGCCCGACATAAAGCTCGGGCGCTAGTGGCTGGCTCCATAGAGGGCATTTCCGGCATTAAGCTCGGCTAAGCTCCTTCAAACTTCTTTGAACCAAGGTGATTTACGACACCTCGGATATAGTCCGGAGTTGGAGCTCGGATATACAGTCCGGCCTTGGAGATCGGATACATAGTCCGGCGTTGGAGCTCGGATACATTCCGGCGTTAGAGATGGGAAGCGGTCCGGCGTTGGTGCTCGGTTGCAAAAGATACCTCGAATACAGTCCGGCATTGGAGCTCGGATGCAGGAGGACGCTGCCGCCCGGGAACAACTTCAAACCCGAGGTGTGGCATAAAAATAACAAGGCATTGATAATGGCCGGAAACTTGAAGGGGCTCCTCGGATACCCGACGTGTAAACTCGTCGAATGCATTTCGGCAATCCTCAAGATCGAAGATAAAGAAGATTTGTTGAACCAGTTTTCAAGACCGACGACCGAAGATGAAGAACAGTTCGGAAGAATCGAGGAGTGTCCCTAACTTGAAGACCGGTTCAGGGGGCTACTGACGGTGTCCTAGACTAGGGGGTACTCAACATGTCATCTCCCGATCTGATAGATTGGGCCGAGGACCCCCATGGCCGTATACTCATGGGCCAATTCGGGCAGCTGCCACATACAAGGAAGATTCCACAAGACTTGGCGATCAAGACAAGGACTTCTCCCCACCGGCGTATTCGGCTAGGACTCTTGTTAACCTAGGCCTCTGGTGCATTATATAAACCAGGGTCAGGCTAGTCGATAGATCATATATACATACAATCATACCATAGGCTAGCTTCTAGGGTTTAGCCTCTCTCATCTCATGGTAGATCTACTCTTGTACTACCCATATCATCAATATTAATCAAGCAGGACATAGGGTTTTACCTCCATCAAGAGGGCCCAAACCTGGGTAAACATCGTGTCCCATGCCTCCTGTTACCATTGATCCTAGACGCACAGTTCGGGACCCCCTACCGGAGATCCGCCGGTTTTGACACCGACACTCGGCCGGACTCCCTGCGGATGAAACCTAGATAGGCGATAAATGTGGATTAGAGACTTGAGTGTTTAGGTAGGCCGTGCCGACACCCTCGTTGGGCTTCCACTTGAAGGACATGTCGTGTAAACGACGGTAAGTGGTGATAGCATGTATGAAGAAGTACAACCCTGCAGGGTTAACATCATCTATTCGATTAGCCGCGTCCGCGGTAATGGACTACTTGGTTGCCTGTACAGTTCATAGACAAGTCAAAGTGGATACTCTAAAATGTGCAAGATAAGCATGAGTGCTATGGATGGCGTTCTCGTAGGGAGACGGGAGCGGATCCATAGTGCTGTATTGTTATGGTGAATATGTGGACTCGTGTGTGCCACCTCAAAAGAGTTACTTGCAGTCGTAGTTTAGGATAGCCACCGAGTTAAAGCTGGCTTGCTATAGTTAAACTCCATCACCCCCTTTGTTGATACTGATGCATATGTAGCTAGTTTTGATGTAAGTCTTGCTGGGTACATTTGTACTCACGTTTGCTTAATTTATGTTTCGCAGAGTGTCGGTGTCAAAACCGGCGGATCTCGGGTAGGGGGTCCCGAACTGTGCGTCTAGGCCGGATGGTAATAGGAGGCAAGGGACACGAAGTTTTACCCAGGTTCGGGCCCTCTTGATGGAGGTAAAACCCTACGTCCTGCTTGATTAATATTGATGATATGGGTAGTACAAGAGTAGATCTACCACGAGATCGGAGAGGCTAAACCCTAGAAGCTAGCCTATGGTATGATTGTTGTTCTGTATCTTGTCCTACGGACTAAAACCCTCCGGTTTATATAGACACCGGAGAGGGTTAGGGTTACACAAAGTCGGTTACAATGGTAGGAGATCTACATATCCGTATCGCCAAGCTTGCCTTCCACGCCAAGGAAAGTCCCTTCCGGACACGGGACGAAGTCTTCAATCTTGTATCTTCATAGTCCAGGAGTCCAGCTGAAGGTATAGTCCGGCCATCCGGACACCCCCTAATCCAGGACTCCCTCAGTAGCCCCTGAACCAGGCTTCAATGACGACGAGTCCGTCGCGCAGATTGTCTACGGCATTGCAAGGCGGGTTCCTCCTCCAAGTACTTCATAGAAGATTTTGAACACAAAGATAGTGTCCGGCTCTGCAAAATAAGTTTCCACATATTGCCATAGAGAGAATAATATTTACACAAATCTTAAACTACTGACGTATTCCGCAGTGTGACATCGCACCACGGCCAAGCCCTTATTCAAATCGTTTTATTGTCCCACCTCAGCGTGTCATGCGAGGCGGTTTCCTTGGCACGTCTCGTCGAAGCAGAGATCGTGTCCCCTTATTCCGGGATTCTCATCAATACAGGCGTGGGTAACCCAACCGCGTTTAGGACTCCTAGACTATAGGCAAGTCCAAATGGCCACAGAGAGGACGCTTGATATTCACCCTCTTTATAAAGGGACAAGGCTTTTATTTTTTCCCTCCCGTGCTCAATCGAATCCTCCTCCACCCCAAGCTCAAACGCCCAAAGTTCAGGTCAGGTGCTCTGAACCTTCAATCATGTCCGGATCTAGCCTTCAAGGCCGGTGGATGCCTTCCTCCGTCACGGAAGAAGACATCAAAAAGTTGAGGGAGGCCATATAACTGACCGCTGAGGTTTCGCATCGGCTGCCTGCCCGAGGGCAGGCCGTCCCCTCCCCCGAACCCAACGAGAACGTCATGTTCGTCTCCCACTTCCTCCAAGGTCTAGGCCTTGCTCTGGATCCTTTCGTCAGGGGTTTGATGTTTTATTACGGGCTAGATTTCCATGATCTAGCTCCGGACTCCTTTCTTCGTATCACGACATTTATTGTCGTGTGTGAGGCCTTCCTCCGGGTTACCCCTCACTTTGGCCTGTGGCTCAAGACCTTTGAAGTAAAGCTGAAGATGATCGAGGGGCAACATGCAGCATGTGGAGGTGCCTCAATATGCAAGATGACGGGAACTCCATGGACCAAAGGTTCCATTCCAGAGGTGTCTGAATTGTGGCAACAGGAGTGGTTCTACATCACGACTCCTAGAAGTGCCAAGTGGGCGGTCGCCCCTGTTTTCCGCTCGGGCCCTCCACCACAACTGATGTCATGGATCAGCAGAGGTCCGAGCTGGGGTCCAGCCAAGGACGTGCCTATACTGCAAAGCCGCATTCGAGATCTCTTCAATGGAGATTTTAGTTTGGTTGCGGTAATACAAGTTATGCTGGTTCGTCAAGTCCAGCCTTGCAAACGCCGGCCCCTTCGCTTCTGGGAGTTCAATCCCGAGGGACCACGTGTCATTCAAAATTTCCTTGGCCTGACGCACGAGGAGATGTACAAGTCATTCTTCGGACCTCAGGTAGATTGTTCGGAAATCACCGAGGACGTGGGCCTGAGCAGTAACCGCGCCGCCGAACAGGTAAGGAATCTTCCGGCCGAACATACTATCTCTCATTTGTTACGAAGTTATTTCAGAGAGTTCGCTTTTTGACCAGGACTGGATAACAAAGGCGAAGTTGATTCGGTGTTCGGCCCCCCTCCCTGAGGGTTTGGACAATCCGGTATTGGAAAAGATGCTCCAGGTCGCACCTTGCCTGGAGCCCTTGAAGGAGGATACTGGGGAGGATAATACGGGCGGACGCGGGCCCCCAACGCTGCCCATTCTAACCGAGGGAGCGAGTGTCTCCATGAAGGAAGACGACCAGAGGAGGAAAAGGACTGCGCCCGGGGATTCGGACGCCAAAGCTTCCAAACGGGAGAAGAAGTCTCCCACAGAGGGTCCTACCTCGGGGGGTGCTTTTGCCGCACAAAGTCCGCGGGAGGATCAATTCTCCAGCGAGTCGTAAGTGACCCGGAATACTTTAATAGTACAGGTATGCCATCTTTTTCTTCTGAGAAAATAACCACCGCATATATCTTTGCAGTTCGGGCCTTAGCCCCTCTCAAATGAGCTCGTCTTCGGGGGATCTTCTTCCGGAGATGATGGAGAGCGAAACGCCTCCTCCGGACTCCTCCGCTCCGGAAGTGGGCGACCCCGAAGTGTCGTCGCGGAGGGCCTCTCCGATTCCGGTGAGGCCAGAAGATAATCCCATTGACCCCCGAAGCTCCTAGTGTCCGGCTCCTGAAGAGAGCTGACAGAAGAGCCCGGCACTGTCTGGTGTGCGATCGGATGTTCTGAGGGAGTTGGTGGGGCGAGTGGCCATGTCAGATGAACACCGTATGCTGATGAATACGATGATGGAGAGAATCTCGTCCGCTGAAAGCGGATTGCATGAAGCTTTTATGAGTCTACTGACAGGCTTTGAGGTATGTAAAATAATGTATGATAGTCCTGCACATGCTAGGTGTGCCTTGTGTAGATAGTAGCCCCTGAGACTCTGGTTGTCATCGAAAACGATGACGAACAGAGGATCATATTCCCATGTAATAGCCATACTGCCTCTATGTGCAGGTGATGGAAGCTCCGGTGGCTAGCCGGACTAGCGAGTTTGCCCATTTAAAACGGCAGTTGGATGCAGAAGACGCTGACATCGAGCTTGTTAACAAAAGGCTTGACGAGGCACACGGTAAGTGTCATTATCTGGTAAACTCCACATAGTAAGAGGAGCATGATGCCAGTATCTTAATATGTTGTGACTGAGATGGAACTGCCACTGTTGAAGCCTTGCGGGCAGAACTTGCCCGAGCCAAGGAACAAGCGAGGTTTGGTAATGCGGCTGCTTTGAAGGCGGCCGAAGAGTTGAAAGCTGAGAAGGCCATGCATGGCGAGAGCCAAGATAAGATGGCCAAGATGGCCATAGAATTAAAAGCCACCGCCGACCGTTGCCGGGTTCTTGAAAAGGAAAACCTAGCGAAGGCATTGGACCTTGAGAAGGCTGCTGCGACGAGAAAAGACATCCGCTCTGCTATGAGGGCGAAAAGGAGGAGCTGCAGGAAGCCGGGGATATTGTAGCTGGGAAATCCTTTATGTTGCGGAGGAAGTTCGAAGATCCACGCTATGCCCCTCTAGATCGGCTGTGGAGTTCGGAGGATGTGTATATGGATTTGGCGGGGAGCGCTGCCGATGCGGCCAAGTACTTTCAGGGTCAGACGGACTGTGAAGTAGACCAGCTGTTTTGGAGACAATTCCATTCTCCCGAGCGCCCGCTTTCTTTGTCTGACCAATTAGCCAAACGGGCCGAACTGAATAGGTTGTCCGGACTCGCCATGAGGTCTGTTGTGGATCAACTATGGCCAGAAAGGCCAAAACCGAACAACTATTTTAGCTTGGTGCAGCAGTTCCTTGATGTGGTGCCGCGCATTAATGCGATGAAGAGGTTGGCGTGCATAGAGGGTTCACGGATGGCCTTTGCCCGTGTTAAAGCATACTGGGCGGAGATGTATGCTACCACTGTTGCAGCGCGGGATTCGGCCATAGGCCGAATGACTGCCGAGCACTACTTTGAAGAAGTTCATGAGGGTGCTCGTTTGATAGGGACCCAGTGCTCAAAAAATATTATGTTTGAGTGATATGTAATCTCATTGTAAGCGAAATGCTTTTATAAATTTTTATAAGGCTATTTTTATACTTTTTCCTGAAAGTAATATGATGCCTCCTGGGCGGCCGTTTATGTATACATGTGTATAACCTGAAAGATTGCAGCCGTCGGCTTCAACCCCCACGCATATAATACGGAGGTGCTCGCAAAAACACGCGTTCACACTTAGCCCAACGTCTTGGTCCTATTAAGGAGGTGATAGCGGAGCGAGCGAGGCAACCGGACTATAATGATTTAGCACTTTCACTTAGCCATAGGAGTTTGACAGTGGGGCTACTAGATAGCCCCTGGTGGCTCCGCACTCTCCCGATCCCGGGGTGCATACATGCCTGGCCGGGAAATGGCCCTTCATTAAGGCGGAGGAATTCTAACATTCCAACAGGTCATCGAGTGGTTGACCAGTCTCACGATATATCATGACCGTCAGTTTTCGGCTTTCTCTACTGAGGTGCTCGTCCGGATGAACCAGGGCACAGTCGCAGTAGTTCTCCTGGTGCTACCTTAGCAGGTAAAGCGGAACATAAGGCACCAAAACACAGGAGCCGGGCTAACCCAACATTTGACCAAAGATAATAATTCGAAGCTGATGCATATAGGGCCAAACTCGCGATGCCGAACACTCCCTAAGGTATTCGGTCTTTGTGGTATAAACCGGGCCTAAATAATGGCCTTTGTAAGAAGCCCCTTGTGTCCAGGTACGTGCATTGTTCTGGCGTGGCCACATGCCACGACGTCAGCATCCTTCTCAACGGTGGATATGTATCAACAAGAGACGGTAAAAAAGGTTTACGCAGGGTCTTAATCTAAAAAGAATCCTTGGAGCGAGTCCCTGCTGCACGTCTGCACCTGTGTCTCCATTGTGCCGTATCCTGGATGGGTGTAGCACGATGATCGTCTGTAAAAGAGAGGAATTTAGGTGAAGAAGTTGTCGTGCAAAAAGATAGTTTTTAAAGAAACCATGTATAATTCAAGATGAGAAGAAACTGCCACTTGTCTGCGCGCGTTGAGCCCCTTGTATTGACAAATAGGGGTGTGACCATTTATTCGGTATAAGTAGTGGCGCCGGACTTGATTAGTTGTGTCTGAGGTCTTGACGACCTATTGGATGCTTTCGCTGGTCTGGGCGCCTTTAGTGTGCGGCTGCCAAGGCAGCCGCATTCTCTTCGGCGTGCAGAGATCGCTTGATATTTCCGTTCACTGAAATGATGCCACATGGACCGGGCATCTTGAGTGTGAGGGAGGCATAGTGTGGTATTGCATTAAAGCGAGCAAAAGCTTTGCGCCCGAGCAGTGCTTGATAGCCACTTTGGAACGGAGCGATGTGGAAGGTTAAATGCTCGCGACGGAAGTTATCAGGGGAGCCGAATATAACTTGTAGTAGGAGGGAGCCCGTACAACAAGCCCCTGGGCCTGGCGTTACTCCTTTAAAGGTAGTATTGCTATGGCGAATTTTTTTTGGGTCTAACCCCATCCCGCGGATTGTATCCTGATATATTAGGTTTAAATTGCTGCCACCGTCCATCAAGACTCGTGTGAAGTGATATCCGCCAATTACTGGGTCTAATACCAGGGCAGCCCATGCTGCGCGTCGGATACTTGCTGAGTAATCGTGATGGTCAAAAGTGATCGGTTGAGACGACCAGTGGCAGGACTTCGCGGTGACAGGCACTTGGGTATATTTTCCTGGGAGTGCCGCGTTGTTTTTTCCCTTGATCACGTGTATCACGTTTACTGTTTTGACTTATGGTGGAAATTTCTTTTGTTCCCCAGTGTCTTGCTTGGGAGGCTCGTCCTCGTCTTCACTTGGTGTATCCTCCCCCTTGTGTACGGCGTTGAGCTTGCCGGACTGCTTGAAGACCCAACATTCTCTATGGGTATGATTAGCAGGTTTACCAGGGGTACTATGGATCCGACATACTTGGTCCAGAATTTTGTTGAGGCTGGACAGTTCATCCCTAGTGCCTTTAGAGGGCGGCTTTTGACCTGGCCGAGAGCTTTTGAACCCGGCGTTTACTGCCGTGCCCTTCGTGCTGTCTTCTTTATTCCGGCATTTGTTATTGCTGTTGCGCCGTGATTTCCCGTTTCCATCTCTAACTTCAGATGTACTGGGGTCGCTGGTGCTGCATCTGGCTAGCCAGCTGTCCTCACCCGTGCAAAAGCGGGTCATGAGGCTTGTTAATGCGGCCATCGTTCTCGGCTTATTTTGGCCGAGGTGTCTGGCGAGCCATTCATCACGGACGCTATGCTTAAAAGCTGCCAAGGCCTCGGCGTCCAGACAGTCGACAATCTGGTTCTTTTTAGTAAGAAACCTGTTCCAAAGCTTTCGGGCTGACTCTCCGGGCTGTTGAGTTATATGACTCAAATCGTCCGCATCCCCAGAGGTCGGACATAAGTCCCTTGAAAATTTTCCCGAAAGGCGTCTTCGAGCTCTTCCCAACTTCCAATGGAGCTTTCGGGGAGGCCTTTAAGACAGTGACGGGCTGGCCCTTTGAGCTTGAGGGGTAAGTACTTGATGGCGTGGAGATCATCTCCTCGAGCCATATGGATATGAAGGATGTAGTCCTCAATCCAGACCCCAGGGATATGAAGAATTTCTTCGTCTTCCACATCCCAATCCTGCTGGCCATGATCCGGCCAGGGCTTTCCTGATAAAGAGAGAGACTATAGTGTCTTCAGAATATCGCCGAAAGGCGAGTGCTAAAAGATGTCCGCGGCAGTAAACTCCATGATCGGCGCCCAATCGGATTCGATCGGCAGGGGCGCGGAGGGTTCGGAGTCCGGAGAGGAGTCCGGGTCCTTGGAGTCACGAGTCTCGCGGAGTGCGGGGCTGGTGTTCGGCTCGATCGCCGTTGGGATCGCAGCCCCTGAGGCGGCATCCAACCACCCATCCTCGATCGGCGCAGTTGGCTCCGAATTAAGGGTCGAAGCCGATGCGGGTGCGGCCTCCAGGGACTGTTCGGCGGCAGAGCTAGATCATGCTCGTCGTGAAAGTGCGGCACGCTCGGCAGTGGCTCGAATCCGCCGAAGATCAAGTCCCCGCGGATGTCGGACGTGTAGTTTAAACTTCCAAATCTGACTTGACGGCCAGGGACATAGCTTTCGATCTGCTCCAGATGGCCAAGTGAATTGGCCCGCAGTGCGAAGCCGCCGAATACGAAGATCTGTCTGGGGAGGAAGGTCTCACCCTGGACTGCATTGCTATTAATGATCGTAGGAGCCATCAAGCCTAATGGCGACGACACAGAGGAACTCTCAATGAAAGCACCAATGTCGGTGTCAAAACCGGCAGATCTCGGGTAGGGGGTCCCGAACTGTGCATCTAGGCCGGATGGTAACAGGAGGCAAGGGACACGAAGTTTTACCCAGGTTCGGGCCCTCTTGATGGAGGTAAAACCCTACGTCCTGCTTGATTAATATTGATGATATGGGTAGCACAAGAGTAGATCTACCACGAGATCAGAGAGGCTAAACCCTAGAAGCTAGCATATGGTATGATTGTTGTTCTGTATCTTGTCCTACGGACTAAAACCCTCTGGTTTATATAGACACCAGAGAGGGTTAGGGTTACACAAAGTCGGTTACAATGGTAGGAGATCTACATATCCGTATCGCCAAGCTTGCCTTCCACGCCAAGGAAAGTCCCTTTCGGACACGGGACGAAGTCTTCAATCTTGTATCTTCATAGTCCAGGAGTCCGGCTGAAGGTATAGTCCGGCCATCCGGACACCCCCTAATCCAGGACTCCCTCACAGAGAGACTTTAGTCTCGCTAGTAGTTTCTTGTGGACTTCGACGTTTAGCTTGATACCTCAGCTACGATCTTGTGCCCTCGGCAGGATCTGGTAGATAGTCAGGCTTCTCAGCCTTTTTCATTTGTAGATGTCTGTACTCAGACATATTAAGCATCCGCATGTGCTTTAACTTGTATGCTCTGAATGTTGGGTCATGAGACCCATGTTTGTAATATCTCGCTCCCCAGAGCCTAATGAATAAATACTTGAGTTGTAGAGTCATGTTGTGATGCCATGTTGTATTTGCACATATCGAACATATTGTGTGTATGATTGAAATGCTTGGTATGTGTGGGATCCGACAACCTAGTTGTCTATCCTTGGTAGCCTCTCTTATGGGGAAATGTAGTCTGGTGCTTACATTGAGCCATGGTAGTCTACTACAGCCCGGTTTATCGGAGTCCTGCTAGCCCAGCACTATTGCTCCGGAATACTTAGACTGGCCGGCATGTGATTCACTTTGTTCCTCTGTTTGTCCCTTCGGGGAAATGTCACGCGGTGACATCTGGAGTCCTGCTAGCCTGCTACAGCCCGGGTTCCCGGAGTCCTATTAGCCCAGTTGCTACAGCCCGGATTCACACGCTGCCAACCGACATGCTCGATGATGATTCATGTATGCCTGTCCCTGTAAGTTAGTGCCACTTTGGGTTCACGACTAGTCATGTCGGCCCGGGTTCTGTGTCATATGGATGCTAGCGACACTATCATATACGTGAGCCAAAAGGCGCAAACGGTCCTGGGCCATGGTAAGGTGGCACCCGTGGAGATACCGTGCGTGAGGCCGCAAAGTGATATGAGGTGTTACAGGCTAGATCGGCGTGACTTAGAATTGGGGTCCTGACAGTGTTGGTATCAGAGCCTGACTGCCTGTAGGATTACCAAGCCAAACTGGTCGAAGTTGTGTCTAGAAATGCTTTAGTTATGTAAGGGAATTGATTGTGGAAGGGAACGTAAGGCTCGTTTTACTCCTTATACCTTATGCCCTTCTGATCTGAGTCAACCTCTTCTTTTCTACAGGGATTAAGAACTAGGCCTTCTCATCTATCTATCAGGATGACGTGTTACTAATCCATAGACTTATAGAATTGATAGTTTCAAGCCTCAGTTCCGTTCCTACTACTTCCGTATGTTGACAGTTGATCTCGGAACCTTGATATTGTGATGTTGAGTGGTTATGCCACCATTTTGCAGGATGTCTCAAATCTTTTTGAGCATTTACATCCGTTATGTTGTCCGAGTCATCCCAGGTTTCTAAGTAGTCTGATGCATTTGCAAATCCCTTCTTTCCGTTCTCGATGTCCCTTTGGGCCAGTTCAACCACACTAATCGGTGAGTTGAGGTACTCTATTGCCTCGACATATATGTTGGAGCTATTATTATGACCCTAGGTGTCTTAGGTGTGATGATTCTAGCCATCATTCTCGAAAGCATCCCGTGATGCCACTTAGTTAATTAGTAGGCATTCTATTCGTGGGTTTTTGAACCCGAGATTCACCACACTCACCTCCTGTTGATAGTGTTTGCTAGTTCCTTTGGGATATTAGTAACCTTTGAGATAGTCCCTGAGGTCCGTGGTACTCCCTTCTCCCAAATACCATGAACCGCTTATGGCAGAAGTTCTTTGAACCAAAAGATCACAACCAGAGTGCTCTTAATGAGTTCTCCATTCTACATTGTGAATCTGCCAGTTCTACCGTTCTGCATGGGTTATCCAGAAGAAATGTTGAGCTTTGCTCGACATACTAATCTATGCATCCACAACTCAGAAAAATACATGTTTCTTGAGTTGTTACTCTTCACTTGTATTACGACCATTGTCTATCAATCGATAGTCTAGAGTATGTGTGTGATCGTGTTCATCAATGCCTATTATTCTTGTGGTCCGTCAAGCCATTCTATTCCAGAATGACTAGGAGAAACAAACTCCAGTACCTCATCCATTTCTAGGATTGGGTCAAAGCAGTTGTATTCTTTGGATTAAATGCAATCAAGCTTTTGGTCTGTTCTACCCTGAAGTAATACCCACTTTATGTCAGGAATGTCATGAGAATTGCACCTTCTCTTATGAATTCTTGACATAGTGATACTTCTCGCCATCATTATTCATTTCCTCGGTGCCGTGTTGTCGCAACCGGAATGCCGACAAGTGAATCATGATGTGTGAAATCAATAATCCTAGCAACTGTGTTTCTTGGTGGTTAATGGACAATAATCTCATTCTTAGCGTGTTGGTTGTTGAATCATCACCCTAAGGTTGATCGTGCCACCTAGTCCTTATTTCTGGTGCACTCTTCGACCAATGAGTGAGGATTATTCAATCCCTTGCTTATTTGATCATATCGTCTTGCTCTGAAAAGTAAGATTGTTCTCGAGCTTAGTAACATATCGGTGGTTCGTGATGTTCCGAATATCTTCTCGGAAGTATTATCAGGTTGTCACCTGACCGCTATGTTAAGTTCTTGATCAACTTGGTTTCTTGCAAACCACCCTTTTCTCCAAGAATCCGTGTTAGATACCTCTGAACTAATTAGTTAAGCTAAACAACAACTTGGAGAGTTGGAAGATAAAAGCTTAATCCACTTAGTTCACCCCAAAGGGATATCTTGTGTGTGTATATGTTGAAGAGAGATGATATCTTCATTGATGATCCTCATTATCAGTTGTCGGTGCTATTATCTTATCCAATCTTTGATTTGAGTGTGGACTATCCTCAAATCAAATTATAACCAACGATATTCGTAATGTTGTCTTACTCGTGGTTGATCCCTTGAGCATACACCATTACATCTTTTGGTCTGACCAATACCATCACATTGTTCACATAATGGAGAAGTCCAGTGATATGGAAATTCCGATGAGTTGCTGTTGAGCCCATCCGCGGCATTTTGTCTCCTCCATGATTCATGTTGAACATCAAACTAGTATTGGAAACTTTTGTAAGCATTATCTTCGTGTTCCGTTCATGAAGCCTATGTTTGGATGAAAGAAGTGACTTCCTCTAATTCATGTGCATTTGATGCAAGTTGCCATCGTGAATTCGAGAAAGTCAATGTTGCTTCCTCTGGAGTCATCCCAAGTCAGTCATGCATATGTGCAAAGTATTCTGTGGTTTGGAGACTTTCAACCTTCATTCCATATGTATTCCCTAGCACCCCAAGCCACTGATTGATTTGTTCAAGGAAAAGGACTTTGCTGTGTTAATTCTAGATCATGCACAAGACTCCGATATCTTCGATGATGGTTCCCCACCTGGACTCGGTAGTGTTTTATTATAAGACTACTACGTGGTCATGCTTGTCTGGGACAGCGTGTTCACATGTTGTAGCAGAACCAGCTCATGTTTTGGAGCTTGCTATCATAGTTCATCTCCCGAGAATTTCGCAATGTCATCTCATCGATTCGTGTTGCAAACTTTCATTTTTATTTCTAGACTCGATGAGTCTGGAATATCCTGACACCAACCAGATCTGAATCTCAGGCAGATATGATGGTTGGAACGTGTCCTATGAACTATAATATTGGTCTCTCTGTAACCCGGTAAAGTGGATGTCGTGGCCAACACACCCAGCCGGAAGACCTATTATTGTAGTATCTTGATTGAGGAAGTTGGCCACCTCCCCATAAGGATCTCGTAGAATTTATTCCAGTAGTTGTTCCTTATGGATTTTTGTGTTTTCGAAGTTCGACCTATTACTTGATGTTCTAGATACCAAACCATATCAAGAAATGGGTTACGCTAGCACATCAAGGAGAACATTAGAAGCGGAGTGCTAAATGTCTCTCGGTCGATCATCCAGATTTTGATCCCTTGGCCTCGCTAAGGTGAAATCTAAGAAAGTGTTATCTTTCCTTGCATCTGCATCCTCCACTATTATTCATCATGGTAGTATGTTGTGTTGCCAGGATCCTTGACATGGATATTGGTAAAACCTTGATGAATACAGAAATGCTCAAGTTCTTGAGAGCACGCGCAAGCACTAGGATTTATCGTCAGCATTAATTGGGATCTGCTCTTAGTTTGTTCGATTATGCCATAACCTTTCAAACAGTGGAATCACTCTCTACTGTTGAGTTTCTCCCAATTACTAAAATCATTCCCAGCATTAGCATTTTGTTCCTAGCTTGCACCGCCATTGTGCCATTCAACCTTGGACTACCCTTCTCGGTAATTTTTGGTCAGGATCACCTTCAAAAGTGGTCCTACCATGGGTCCTATCCATTTCCGATGATAAGAAAAAATCATCAATTGCGTTGTCTTCAACAAGGTAGTCCACATCATCCATCCTAGTCTGAGTATGTCAATTCTTCGAACTCTCTGAAACGATCAATTATGATTTTTCCTAGGCTGGTATGAAAAGTTTCAATGATTTAGATATCAAAATTAATTCTTTTTGCCACTTAAGGGAATAATTCTACGAGTCACCTCCCCCGAGGTGTCCCGTTATGGAATCATGGCAATTATCTGCTCGCTACTTGACCCCATTCACCATCTTCTCAAGCGTGGAATTGTTGCCTACCAAATTGAACCCCGTCATATATTCTTCCATCCCTTCCGAGGAGTGTTTGAATGTTTTAGCTCGAGAGATGTTGCTATGTTCGTTCTGTGAGTTGATCCTGAGTTGCTCGACCTTCGAGAAGATCGATCCTTCTAGAGTTTCCTTTTCCTCTCGTTGCCATGTTGACTGGAGTTCTCAGAGCAAGACGACGAGACAACAATGGTGACCAATCAACATTCTTACAAAGTGCAACCTAAATCGTGAAGACTGTGTTAGTTTGCGTTTCCCCATCATATTACCCTACGCTTGAATCTCGGGACGAGATTCTTGTTAAGTAGGGGTGAGTTGTCACATCCCTAGTTCTGGTATGATCTAGACTAGCTGGTCATGTGTGCATCATGTTTAAATTTCAATGAATTTGAAATGGGGACATGTGAAAGCCTTAGAAATCATTTCTGAAAATGACCAAGATAAAAACTGCTTCAAATAGGTCCAAGAAAATGTTCATGTTTCTTTCTGAAATTATTGGCCAGAGGTAAAATTCAAACGAATATTTTTAGGTGCTCATAAATATTTATTTTGGACATTTGAGCTAATTCAATAATTATTTGCATTGGAGTTATATTTGTTATATATTAAATATAACTCCAATAACTCTGAAAGTTTGTAAGTGGCTTTGACTACTTTTTAAAAGGCCACATAATAATTTTCAGAAGTTTATGAAATGATCTGGTATTTAAATAAAATCAAACAGATTGCAGAAAATAGAAAACTTAAAGAATTAGAGAGAGAGAGAGAGAAAAGCCACCTGGGCCACTTACCTGGCACCTACCGCAGCTCACTGTGCGGCCCAGCCCACCACCGCCTCCTCCCCTGTTGTCTTCCTCCTCTACCAAGAGGACGAGCGCATGCCCGACGTGCGCCGGCCACCTCCTGCTTCCCTGCTCGCCGCTGGAGGCACTCGAGGGTGCCACACACTCCCCGCGACCCCCTGCATCTCTCCCCTCTCACTTCTCCCTCGCTCTAGCCCCTTCCCCCTCTCGCTTCTGTGCTCACAGAGAGGAGCCCGTCGCCGCCGTCGACCATTCACGCAGCCACCGGCCCTTCCTCACCCCTCCTACATGCCCACGAGCTCTGAGACGACCGATGCTCCTCCAAGTCGAAGTACATGAGCTCGGACGAACCGCATCGACGCCATCGATCGTCTTCTCCGTGCACGGCCGCTGGATCGCCATCGCCGTTGTGCCGCCGTCCGCACCTCCCCGAGCTTGCTGAGCCTCCCTACCAAATCCATGTGAGGCCCTGCTTCTTTCCCCCTAATTACATGCTTGATTTCGACCTCTAGCCGCCTCCTCTACCGGAGCCGAGACGCTCCGCCGCACGAGCTCGACGCCGGCGTCACTCCGGTGACCTTTTGGTCAAGCTTTGGTGCCTAACATGCTCCCCGCACCTTGTACCGCCTCGCTAGTGCCTCCGTTCGCCCGCTAGCACGCTGCAGCAGCAAAACGACCAACGTCCGAGCTCCGGCCGCTGCCCAGCTTGTCGCCGCCGCCGTTGCACGCCGTCCCAGCACACACTGTGGCCACCATTATATGCGCCGCATCGCAGGCTTTTGAATGCGCCCTGCCTCATGTGTAGTCGACGCCGGAGTTGGCCGGACGGGCATCGCCGCTGCGCTCCGGTTATCGCCGTAGTTAATCGAGTGATGTGGTAGATTAGTTAGGGCTAATGATGCAGTTAGTTAACACCTAGTGACTCTGACAGCCGGGCCCTGCTGCCTAATTAAACTTGGTTTAGTTCCTGCTTAGGATTAACTAACCACAGTGGCCCCACACGTCAGTTTTGACCGTCCTGACGTGGCCGTTGACTGGGCCCACCTATCAGCGACACAAATGGCACTAGGTCATTGACCAGTGGGCCCCACTGGTCAGGTTTGGCCTGGACGGCGCTTGTTGACCTGCTGAGGTCAGCATGACTTAATGCTGACGCAATAAACATTTTCTAGGATTTTAAAATAAATCAGAAATGATTTATAAATGTCAAAAAATGTTTTAAACTTCTAAAAATCGTAGAAATTCAACCGTAGCTCAGAATGAAATAATTTATATATGAAAAATGATCAGAAAAATATGAAGAATCTGTTTATGCCATATCCATGCATGTTTGAGCAAGTTAACATCACTGTTTAGGACAAACTAAGTGAATGGCCTTTGAATATTAACATAAGGGGTTTGAATTTGAACCTAGGGTTCAAACCAACTTCATTTAATATGGTTGCTAGTTGCATTAGTTCAATCAACAGCATATTGCCATGTCATGAGCATGCATAATATTGTTGCATTGCATTGATTGCGTTTCTTCCTTGTTTGCCGGTATTGTCCCCTCTTAGTAAACGTGGTTCCGAAGATGAGTTTGATGACACCAATGAAGAGCTATTACTATCTTCAGAAGTGCCAGGCAAGCAAAACCCCCTTCTCATTCTGATACAATCCCACTCTCTCGCTCCTGCTCTCTTTTATGGCATTAGGACAACATCGATTCAACTGTTACATGCTGCGGTAGCTGAACCCCTTTTCCTCTGCATTTTCTGTCATTGCCACAGTAAATAGATGAAACCCACTAGCATGAGTAGGAGTTGTTTGAGCCCTGATGTGCCTACTCATTCATGCTTGTTTGTCATGCCTACTACTGCTTAGAGTTGAGTCATGTCTGATTCGTGGGGAATGAATTGGAATGGTGATGAACATGTCCTACTATGTGTGAGCTAAGTGTGTGAACATGATTTGGTAAAGGTAGCGGTGAGAGGCCATGTAGGAGTACATGGTGGGTTGTCTCATTGAAACCATCCTTAAGCACCGAGATCTGTATGTGTGATTTAAGAACTAGCTACTACCATGCATTAGGCCTGAAACCAATGGACCCTCTCGGCTTCTTAACCACCCTAGACCTCTATCCAGGAGTTGCAACTAGTTTCTGGTGTTTATAGGATATGTGTTGGCGGCCGTGCGTAGCGCTGACCCTAGGGGAGGACTATGATGCGGTAGATACACCATGGCCGGGTATGCCGGGCGCCCGTTTGGTGTCTGGGAACCCTGTACACATCGTTCGGGGCCGTATGTGGAAACCTCGGCCGGACTCCCTGCGGATGGAACTTGGATAGGTGATAAACCTGTACTAGAGACTTGAGTGTTTAGGTAGGCCGTGGCCGACACCCTCATTGGGCTTCCGCTTGAAGGTTGCCGAGTACATGTCGTGTAAACAACGGTACGTGGTGAGAGCGTGTATGAAGAAGTACACCCCTACAGGGTTAACATCATCTATTCGAATAGCCGCATCCACGCTAAAGGACTACTTGGTTGCCTGTATAGTTCATAGATAAGTGAAAGTGGATACTCTAAAATGCGCAAAATAAGCGTGAGTGCTATGGATAGCGGTCTCGTAGGGAGACGTGAGAGGATCCATAGTGGTGTATTGTTATGGTGAATATATGGACTCGTGTGCGCCACCTCAAAAGAGTTACTTGCAGTCGTAGTTTAGGATAGCCACCGAGTCAAAGTTGGCTTACTGCAGTTAAACTCCATCACCCCCCTTTGTTGATACTGATGCATATGTAGCTAGTTCTGATGTAAGTCTTGTTGGGTACATTTGTACTCACGTTTGCTTAATTTATGTTTTGTAGAGAGACTTCAGTCTCGCTAGTAGTTTCATGTGGACTTCAACGTTTAGCTTGATACCTCAACTACGATCTTGTGCCCTTGGTAGGATCTGGTAGATAGCCAGGCTTCTCAGCCTTTTTCATTTGTAGATGTCTGTACTTAGACATGTTAAGCTTCCGCATGTGCTTTGACTTCTATGCTCTGAATGTTGGGTCATGAGACCCATGTTTGTAATATCTCACTCCTCGGAGCCTAATGAATAAATACTTGAGTTGTAGAGTCATGTTGTGATGTCATGTTGTATTTGCACATATCGAGCATATTGTGTGTAAAACATGGCTGAAAATCATGAAACTTGGCATGGTGTCATGACATGGCACGAACATGCTGTGGTAATTTTTTCGGCCGAATTGGGGCAAGCTTTGCTGTAAGCTTATTGCAAACCGGAGCTTCCCTCAAGAAGGCTCGTGGTTCCGAGATCGAACGTGTCACCTCCGTGTGCAAAACGACATACGTACACTGCCTTCACCCGCTTTAATTTTTGTGCACATCTAGATTAGACCAAATAGAAGTACCGTGCTAAATTTTAGAATTATTCCGGGCTCGTTTCGCCTTTTTATACATTAATTGAGTTTCTGGGCATTTAATGTGCATAATTCAAATTTGAACTACAAGCACATGCGCCAGTGCACCAAAGTTGTTTGAAAAATCACATGTGTGTTCTTGGGTGAATTTCTAGGCCCCATGCAAGAGATGGGAGTGAAATTCAAACATCTGGGCATCGTGGCTCGGCCTGAAAGATTGAGAAACTTGGTTTTTTAATTCCAGTAATTCCAAAACACGCCTGAAAATAATGAAACTTGGCATGGTGTCATTACATGGCACGAACATGTTGTGGTATTTTTTGGCCGAATTGGGACAAGCTTTGGTGTAAGCTTCTTGCAAACCGGAGCTTCCCTTAAGAAGGCTCGTGGTTCCAAGAGGGAACGTGTCACCTCCGTGTGCGAAACGACATACGTACACTGCCTTCTCCTACCTTAATTTTTTTAACAACCAGATTAGACCGAATATAAGTACTGTGCTAAATTTTGGAATTATTTCGGACTCGTTTGGCCTTTCTTATACATTAATGGAGTTTCTGGGCATTTAATGTGCATAATTCAAATTTGAACTACAAGCACATGCTCCAGTGCACCAAAGTTGTTTGAAAAATCACATGTGTGTCCTTGGGTGAATTTCTAGGTCCCATGCAAGAGATGGGAGTGAAATTCAAACATCCGGGCGTCGTGGCTCGGCCAGAAAGATTGAGAAACTTGGTTTTTTAATTCCTGTAATTCCAAAACACGCCCGAAAATCATGAAACTTGGCATGGTCTCATGACATGGCACCAACATGCTGCGGTAATATTTTTGGACGAATTGGGACAAGCCTTGGTGTAAGCTTCTTGCAAACCGGAGCTTCCCACAAGAAGGCTCGTGGTTCCGAGAGGGAACGTGTCACCTCCGTGTGCGAAACAACATACGTACACTGCCTTCTCCCGCCTTATTTTTTTACATAGCCGGATTAGACCAAATAGAAGTACCGTGCTAAATTTTGGAATTATTCTAGGCTCGTTTTGCCTTTTTTATACATTAATGGAGTTTCTGGGCATTTAATGTGCATAATTCAAATTTGAACTATAAGCACAGGCTCCAGTGCACCAAAGTTGTTTGAAAAATCACATGTGTTTCCTTGGGTGAATTTCTAGGTTCCATGCAAGAGATGGGAGTGAAATTCAAACATCTGGGCGTCGTGGCTCGGCCGGAAACATTGAGAAACTTGGTTTTTTAATTCCTGTAATTTCAAAACACGCCTGAAAATCATGAAACTTGGCATGGTGTCATGACATGGCACCAACATGATGCGGTAATATTTTTGGCCGAATTGGGACAAGCTTTGGTGTAAGCTTCTTGCAAACGTAGCTTCCCTCAAGAAGGCTCGTGGTTCCAAGAGGGAAGGTGTCACCTCCGTGTGCGAAACGACATACGTACACTGCCTTCTCCCGCCTTATTTTTTGTACACAGCCAGATTAGACCAAATAGAAGTACCGTGCTAAATTTGGAAATTATTCCGGGTTCGTTTGGCCTTTTTATACATTAATTGAGTTTCTGGGCATTTACTGTGCATAATTCAAATTTGAACTACAAGCACATGCTCAAGTGCACCAAAGTTGTTTGAAAAATCACATGTGTGTCCTTGGGTGAATTTCTAGGTCCCATGCAAGAGATGGGAGTGAAATTTGAACATCTGGGCGTCGTGGCTCGGCCAGAAAGATTGACAAACTTGGTTTTTTAATTCCTGTAATTCCAAAACACGCCTGAAAATCATGAAACTTGGCATGGTCTCATGACATGGCACCAACATGCTGTGGTAATTTTTCTATCCGATTTGAGAAGGCCCACAAATTAACAATCAACAATGTCATTTTGGAACAAGTGCTTTCACGTTACAAATTGGAAACACAAGTATTATTGAAACCGTGGGCATTCGACTTACCAATTACGTGCGGCCACGCGTCCCCTTTTTTATTGGCTAGGAGGTGCCATGCGGGGTAGCTATTTGAGTACGGGAGGCGTGCAATCAGACCCCTGCGCGTGCTTATCGGGAGGAGAGCCCTTTGACCGCTACCCGCCGTGCACCTCCCTCCCAACATCTCCATTAATGGCGCCCGAGCACCTGTTCTACGGCGTGGCTATATGTCTCACTGGACTGAGATTTAAGAGAGAAAAATGAAAATCTAAAAAGAAAGTTTTGCACGGATCTTGATGGAAGATTCGACGGACCTATATAGCATCGACTGTGACTTATAACAAGCATGATGAATATAACGACGATGACAGTGGATAATAATTGTCTTACATATTTAGAAACATAATTAAAAAACCACATGCGGCAATGCCCGAAATACACAAGGGCAAAAGAAGAAGGAAGACAACGATCTGGCTCGCTGATCTCTACTTTCTTGATGTGTTGCTGCAGGCCGCGGGAACTAGTCTCCACGACGAGCGGCGACGAGCTCTTTCTTGTCCTCAAGATGCTACGTGAGAGCATCCACGGATTCCTCCACCAGCCTTTTGTGCTCGATACGCAGCTTGTTATTCTCGGCCATAAATTTCTCGACGATGACACCGGTCCTCTTCAACAAGGCAGTGGTCTACTCCTGCTGCTCTGCACTTCCGACGATCTTCGCCCTCAGCAGGTCGCCCTCAGCCCAGAGCTTCGCATTGCTCTCATTTAGTTGCTGGATGACGTCGGTAGACTGTTCAAGCGAGGCTTGCAAGTCATCCTGCAACCTCGCCCACCTGGATATCCGATCCATCTGCCTATGGACGAGGGCACGCATGCGCTTGTAAGTATCCTCACCTGCCCGCAAGGCATTTTCCCAGGCTGCCGCGGCAAGGGAGGACATCTCTGCTGCATTCACGGTGCGGAGGGACATCTCTTCTGCTTCTGCGGCGCGGCCGGATCAGTCTGCTGCATCGACGGCACGGCGGGTCCTCCATGCTGCTTGGGAGGCGCGGCAGGACCTCTCTATTGCTACGGCCGTGCGGCGGGACATGTTGGCTGCTATCGCGGTGAGGCGGGACATCTCTCGTGCTCCTGCTTCCAGGCTTGCCTCTCCCTGGTGGCAATCTCTCGACCCAGAACTCACGCTGGCCATGGCGGACGCAAGGGAACGATGATAAATGACTTGTTTGTTTTTGACTTTTTGTGGATGAGGAGTTGAGGAGGAATGTGCAGTCATCTTGGAGTAGTAGTATTTATAACCGCCTAGTAATACGCTCCTAAGTGGGAAATCGTTTAGGTTTTGATCGGTGTGAACAGGTTTGCAATTTGGAATGTGACGGGATGCATGCTCAAATTACTGACGGTTATAAGTGCGGCACTATTCCTGGAAGGTGTAACATGGGCACGTATGCCTTCTCGGCCGCGTACGTGGCGTTTGCACCAGAGGTTGCACCGTAATAGGCAATGTCAGCACACATCTTTTAATTAGAATGGGTGTGCCCATCTAGCGCACACATGTTGATCTATCTAACTATTTCAGTTTGTTGTGGCTAATCGCAAACAGTTCATCCATGTGAAGTGTATGCCATCAATCGCAGACACTTTGATCTGGCTTACCCATTTCTGTTCTATTGCCTAATCGCAAATAGTTAATCCTTCGGAAGCGTATGCCCTCAATCACACACACCTTGATTTGGCTGACCGTTTCTTTTGTGTTGCCTAATCACAAACAGTTCATCCGAGTGAACCATATGCTGTATATCGCACACACCTTCATCTGGCTGCCTGTTTCTTTTGTGTTGCCTAATCACAAATAGTTCATCCGAGTGAACCGTATGCTCTATACACTACAAAAAAAAGACACATCCGTGACATTTTCGGCCGAACGAATTTTTTTCTGTCATACTTATGACACTTCTATGATGATAATTGTGACAAAACCCGGTATCATCATAGATGTGGTGGGCTCCTACTTCTATGACAAAAAATCATGACAGAAAATGGGCTTTTCGTCCTGGGCGGGCCGGAGACGCAGATGCATGACATTCTTTGGCCGTCCATGACAGAAAAAACCGTGGTAGAAGCGAGGGCTAGGAAAATATTGGGGTGTTCCTGGTTACGGTGGGTGGTCGGGGCCGAGCAATGTGCGTTTCTCTCGTACACGCACGCGCATGTGTGCGAGGCATTGGGCTCTAACTGAACCCAAGAGAGCCGTTTGCCTACTAAACCCGAGCGATTGCACTGCAGGCTACGTGTTACTGAACCCGAGTGATCGATCGATGGCTGTTAACTGAACCCGATCGAGCGATTCCTTCGCTACTGCTGCTAACTGAAGCCGATCGATGCTGCCTCTGGATGAACAGTGAGCGTTGCTGGGGGGGGGGGGTTGGATGAACAGTTCTCGGTGGGGGTGGATGAACAGGACCCCTATCGATCGAGCCGGTTGGGGCTGGATGAACAGGACCCCATGGAGGGCTGGATGAATAGGACCACCTCGTGGAGGGCTGGATGAACAGTAGACGGTGGAGGGCTGGATTAACAGTAGCCCCGGGAGGGGTGGTTGAAGAGGAGCCCATGGAGAGGGCTGGTTGAACAGTAGCCGTTGGAGTAGCGCGCGATGGAGGCTGGATGAACAGGAGGCCGTGGATGAACAGTCGCAGGTGGAGGCTGGAGGAGATCGACGGTGGATGAACAGTATCCCGTGGAGGCTGGAGGAGGACGACGGTGGAGATGAACAGTATCCTGTGGAGTCCCGTTTTGCGGTACGCCACACCGCTCCCGATGAACAGGACCCCTGTTTCGACCGTAGTGCTCCAACACAAGTTTGTTTCCTCCATTTTGCGGTACGCCACACCCCTCCCGATCAACAGGACCCCGTTTCGACCGTAGGAGGTCTATTTTCTCCGTTTTGCGGTACGCCAGACACCTCCCGATGAACAGGATCCTGTTTCGAACGTGGTCGGTCGAACATAAGGCTGTTTCCTCCGTTCTACGGTACGCCAGGCCTCGTTTCCATCGGCTGTTCCGTTCAAGCCCTCCCAATGAACACGACGACACATTCCATTCTGACCCAGACGGTTGGCTCCCCATGAACACGACGACGACACAGTTTCTCCTTTTCGACCCAGCCATGTACACGAGCCCTGGCCGTACGTATGCGCCAGTAGGCGTTCGAGACCCGGCCCATACGTACATACGTGGCCGTATTTTCTTTCTTGCACACTGGCCGCTGTACGTACGTGTACATGCTACGTGTGCGCCTCTACTACGACACGTGTGCGCCTCTACATCGACCAGTATGTACGTACACGTTTGCGACCAGAATGACAACGCTACGTACGCTTCGACCAGGTGGGTCCCGACTGTCAGGCACTTCCTTGCGTGCGAAGATGTAGCTGGTGGGTCCCATCAGTTAGGGGGGCGAATCATTTTTTTGCCTGGACGCACTTCCTTGCGTGCGAAGATGTAGCTGGTGGGTCCCAGCAGTCAGGGGGAAATGTTTTTTTTGCGAAATACGGTCACCCGTCCGATGGGTCCCCGCTATTAGGTGGAAGAATAATTATTTTGTGCGTAAAAAGGAGGAACTTCCTTGCTGAGGCCGTGGACCCAGCTGTCAGCATCTTCACGTACAGTCCATGTCCGATGGAAGCCGTTCCTTGACCACGTTGACCACGCCGCGCCGAGAGCACCTGGGTGGTGGACGTCGGCGAGGCCTAGGAAGGGGATGACACGGAGCCGGGGAAGATGCGACAGTGGATGCCCACGCATAGAGGAGTATGAGGGTTCACTGGTTCGCTGCGGTGTGAGGCTGCCGTCGCCACAGAATAATAGGGGGTGTGGGTAAGTAGAGGGATGGCCTGGCCAGCAGTGGGAGTAGTAGGGGTGGTGAGGCCTCCGCGGCATCGCAGTCGTCCACGGGAGGCAAGAGCACGAGGCACGACCGGCGCTGGTTTGGGCGGCTGGAGCAAGAAGACCAGAGGTTGAAGAAGCACTACGGCCATTGGATGGACATCGTATGGTCACTGGAGCTAGAATCGTTCATATTGACTAAGTTGACAAAGCCCTCCGTCCACGTCAACTTAGTTGGCCCACAAGTCAGCCTCCCACTATTGTGGGTCCCAGATAGCAGGGGGAGTATTCATTTTTTTGTGCGTAATAAGGAGGCACTTCCTTGCGTGTGAAGATATAGCTGGTGGGTCCGAGCTGTCAGTGGCGGTAACATTGTTTTCGCGAAATACAGAGGCCCTTTCGGCGGGTCCTAGATGTCAGGTGGAGGAATCATTATTTTGCGCATAATAAGGAGGCATTTCCTTGCGTGCGGCCGTGGACCCAGCTGTCAGCCTCTCCATGTACAGTCCACTACAGATGCATGTAGGTCGTTGACCACGTTGACCAGGCCATGCCGAGAGCACCAGGGCGGTGGACGACGGTGAGGCCTAGGAAGGGAACGACATAGAGGCAGGTAAGACTCGGCAGTTGTTTCCCATGCGGAGGGGAGTATGACTGTACGAGGGTTTACTGGTTCGTCTACCGTCGCTGGAGAATAACAGCAGGTGTGGGTGACTAGAGGGATGGCTAGGCCAGCGATGGGAGTACGGTGGGGCAGTGAGGCCTGCACGGCAGCACAGCCGGCCGTGGGGAGGAGGGAGCAGGCAGTCCCGCCAGCGCTTGTTTGAGCGGCTGGAGCAGGAAGAGCAGAGATTGAAGAAGCACGACGGCCGTTGGATGGACATCCAACAGTCACTGCTTGTGCGTCAACCTTTTTTAGGAAAGCCTCAAATCTGTGGAAAACAACATACAACCCATCTGCCATTATTTCTAATAATTTACATCCCATTTGCTAATTCTTAAGGTTTTTTGGAGCCCATATTCTTTTTGTTAGCATTACAACCCATATTGTGGCCATGGTTAAAAAATTGTACAAAATTTTGCATATTTCAGTGCGGTCCGAACTGTTTTTAATCCTGAAATTTCGAGTCACATTCAAACTAATTTTAAAAATAAATTTATATCAATATAAAATCCAACAAATTTTCCACGCATAAAAATCAATGCAATTTAAGATCTCGAAATGAAAAAAAAAGAAATTTGAAACTAATTGCCGGTTTGATGTGTTTTAAAAATGTACAACCCATTTCTCATTACTGATAGGCCATTTTCTCGGCCAGCCGAATGAAGCTCTCCTCGTCTTGAAAGATTTGCAGCCCAACAGGCGTGACAAAGTGACTTACTTGGCAAATCACAAAAAAACTAGGCTGTGGCCATGGACCCAGCTGCGGCTGTGGACCCAGCTGTCAGCCTCTCGACGTGCAGTACTCTTCCGATGGAAGTCGGTCGTTGACCACATTGACCACGCCGCGCCGAGAGCACCAAGGCGGTAGATGATGGCAAGGCCTAGGAAGGGGACTATGCAGAGTCGGGGAAGACGCGGCAGTGGATGCCCACGCGGAGAGGAGAACGAGGGTTCACTGGTTCGGCTGCAGTGTGAGGCTGCCGTCGCCACAGAATAACAGGGGGGGGTGGGTGAGTATAGGGATGCCCTGGCCAGTGGTGGGAGTAGTAGGGGGCGGTGAGGCCTCCGCGGCATCATAGCCGGCCATGGGAGGCAGGAGCACGCGGCACGACCGGCGCTGGTTTGGGCGGCTGGAGCAAGAAGACCAGAGGATGAAGAAGCACTACGGCCATTGGATGAACATCGTACGGTAACTAGAGCTAGAATCGTTCATATTGACTAAGTTGACAAAGCCCTCCGTCCCTGTCAACTTGGTAGGCCCACAAGTCAGCCTCCCACTATGCTGGGTTCCAGCTAGCAGGGGGGTATTCATTTTTTTGTGCGTAATAAGGAGGCACTTCCTTGCGTGCGAAGATAGCTGGTGGGTCTGACCTGTCAGCGGGGGGCACGTTTTTTTCACGAAATACAGAGGCCCTTCCGGTGGGTCCCAAATGTCAGGTGGAGGAATCAAAGACTTGAGAAGGCGTACAGAACAAGCTACTGTACCAGTAAAGAGACGTTGCTGAGTTTTAAAAAAAGAGAGACGTGCTCTTGTAGCTGGTTCGAATCCAAACCTAGACTATGACTATATATGGTGCTATGTTACTCTGCAAGTAATGAAACTAACATATCCAATGTTTGCTTCTCCTCTTCTCTACTTACTCTGCCTAGCATCAGAAGCTCCGGCCGCAGCAACCATGTCCGCTGGCTGCTCGTCCACCTGCTCTTCAGCATGCAACAACCAAATATGCGCCAAGTCGCCACCCGTACCATCGCCTGTGGGTCTCATCACACCCCCGCCGGTTGCTCATCGCAACCCGCTGCCGTTGGTGTGGTGCCACTGCTGCAAATCATGCAGAGTCATCCGTCGCGTCTCAACCACAATCCTCAACCCTGGCCGAGTCTTCTACAAATGCCCGAATCATGGGGTAATAATATGTTTAAGTGTTGTTCTGCTGCTTTCAGTTGCTGATTTTTTTAATAGTTTGGTTGATGATATTCCAATTTGATTCGTGCAGAAAAGGGCAGATTCTTTTGATTTGTATTTCTGGGAAGTTGCTGATGTGGGCGAGTGCAACTACGCTGATTATTTGGTTAGCCGAGGAATCCCAATACCAGCAGGTTGGGGTGTTGGACAAGTAACTGAAGGAACGGCAGAAGAGGAAGATGCAGAGCAAAAGGTTAAAGATGCAGTTCCTCTGATCATGGCCAAGCAACAGCTGTTGAACCGCCTTGAGAACAATGAGGAGATGAAAGATCTTGTGAAGATAATGGGCAAAATCGATGTGCTATGTAGGATGATTGTCTCTTTATTTGTAGTGTATGTAGCACTCATGATGTATTCAGTGGCTATGACATGAGCACTTTGCTGAAACTAGTAATGAATGAAACCTGTGTAGCAGGCTGGGCGTAGTGTTGTGAACATCTAATGATTTCTATTAACGGAAATCAGGGGGTATCCCCTTTTGCTCATAAATAAATAGCATAGGCCCTTTTGGTAATAAATAAATAAATTAGCAGAGGCCCTGTCGGGTCAGCTTTGTTCTCATTCGAAGACGTCGAGCAAATTGCAGTCCAACAACAAACTATGTCATCAAATTCAAGTTTCACAGCCAAATATGAGTACAACTAAACAACAATGTCATCATGTTTTAGTCGTCATACAATCACCAAACACAAATCAGCATACATAACAAGTGATGTTCTCACAGGAAAATACTAAACAACATGTTCATCAGGTTTCAGTTGTCATAGCAAACACAATTTCACATAGTAGATAAAAAACATCTTTTGACAGGAAAATACGACAAAAGCAATGCAATCATCATCGATAGCAGCAGCGTCAACATCTTCGCCATGTGTATCAGTCTGATCGTAATTCCCCACAGTGTCATCTTCTTCTTCGTCCTCAACGTCCTTGAACGTTGGCTTCTTCTTGATCAACTCTTGTATGTCCATAGCACGGCAGGCAATCTTTTCACCGACGTCATTGACATGATGGTTCTCGAAGATATTAGGAACATCTGTGTTATCTTGTACATCTGGAGTAGTGTAAGCATCAACTTGTTGTGCAACTTCATTAAACGAATTCCTTTGCTCAAACCTTTGCAATACTCTCCAGTCATCGCTACGTGCAAATGTGTCTTCCAAGAAAAATATCTGTGTTGGTTGATTTGCCAAAATAAAAGGCTCGTTGGTCTGGTACGCTGCCTTGACATTGATAGATTTGAAATACTCATCAGCTCGGGGTTTTGCGATCCTGGAAAATAGGTTATACCAAGACGACACAACAGAACCACATACCGATGATCCTCGAAACTGGAGATATACTGCAACTGAACAATGTGTGTTATGTTAGCATACATTTCAGTTGTCTCTTTGTCATACGTATCTGTGCTCATGATGGCACTGTTTTGTGTCTCCCTACCTTCGTCTCATGCAAGGGTGTTGTAGCGCACATCTCCAACAACGCAAGATTCATAATGTCTTACCCGAGTATCAGGACCCATTGCTAGTGAGTAAAGGGCATCATCAACTGCCTGCCCATCCTCCCGCATCTTCTTAACCTATGGTTATAAAATAGACAAGTCGATCATCTTATGCACTCAATATATTTAAAAAACTGACAAGGCAATTCAAAAGCTTACATGGCTCTTGAACCATTTCTCAAATCCTGCCATAACTAGTTTGTCAATGTTTCTTGCATTTTGCGGCAGTAACTCCTTTTTGTAGATGCTGCACAACATAGTGATCGCGTCAAACATCTAAATATATAAGAATGTGCTGCAAGTTTAGTAGATTACGATGTATAGGCTGCAGTACTTAGCACTTACTTGATATAAGGTAGTATCTTAGGACAGTTATTCAACACATACCAAACCATTTTTTCCAAATCTTTAGGTTTGTCCTCTTGTCGACTCTTCCCTGTAACTCAAACAGAATAACCGAAAACATTGAGCCCGGGATTGTCTTCATCCACCTCTTTGCTAAGCTGATCAGCTGTTTCAATGTATTTTGAGAAGAATGTCAAGGCTTCTGTAACAATGTAAGCCTCTGCAATGGAACCCTCAGGTCTAGCTCTGTTCCTAACATAGCCCTTGAAAGTGCCTAGCCGCCTTTCAATAGGGTACATCCAGCCATACTATACTGGACCCCTAAGTAGTGCCTCATCAGGTAGATGAACAGCCAAATGCACCATCACATCAAAGAAGGCTGGAGCATATCTCTTCTGAAGGTCGCATAGGATAGTTGGTATCTTGTCTCTAAGACGCTCCAAAGCATCTATCCTGATATTTCTACTGCAGAGTTCCCCGAAGAATTTTCCCAACTCTGCAACTGCTCGGTATAAGTCAGGGCGGCCCAATCCTCTAAGGATAACATGTAAAACCCTTTGAAGTAGGACGTGGCAGTCATGAGTTTTCAACCCTTGTACCTTGTTTCCATCTGCACTGACTCTCCTTTCAGGATTGGAAGCAAATCCATGTGGGAATCTCACACATGACAGGACCTCGCATAATTCTTTTCTTTTTACCTTGTCCAAGACGTACACAGCTGGTGCCATATCCCGTGGTTTACCTTCATCTTGCACCTGCAAATCCTGTCTGATACCCAGGTGTGTTAAATCAATCCTAGATTTTAAGGTATCTTTCTTCTTGCCTTCAATATTAAGAAGTGTGCCGATAATGCTGTCACATATATTTTTCTCGATGTGCATCACAAGAAGATTATGCTACATATCCAAATCTTTCCAATACTCTAGGTCCCACAAAGTGGACCCGTGGGTAAACAATAATCTCTCTTCTGCCTTGCCACACTTCCTTTTCCCGCTACCATTACTAGGATGGTTTCCTGGTGTAATATGCCTGACCTTCTCTAATTCCACTTGCAACTCATCAACGGTGAGCCTCTTTGGCGCATCACGGTTTTCATGCTTTACATTGAACACATGTCTTTGGTATTTTCTAGGATGCGGCTTGTCCTTGGTAAGGAATGGCGGTGTCCAATGTAACAGATCTTGCTAAGTATTGCGTATGACAGCAGATTCCTGTCACAGCGAACACATGCATTGTAACCATGTTTCATTCGCCCTGACATAGTGCCCAAAGCCGGATAATCATGGATGCACCAAATTATAACAGCACGCAGAAAGAAATCAGCTAGTGGGCTGCTATATAGGTCTCAAGTGAGAACACCCCTCCATAGCTGTTGAAGTTCCTTGACAAGAGGCTCCATGAACAAATCAAAATCCTTTCCAAGACTTTTTGGACCTGGGATGAGCAAGGCCATCATGTAGTTTGATTCTTTGGTGCAGACATTTGGAGGCATGTTGTAAGGGATAACAAGCACTGGCCACATGCTATATGTGGCGCTCTGGTGGCCAAATGGGTTAAATCCATCTGAAGCTAAGCCAAGTCTAATGTTTCTTGGGTCAGTAGCAAACTTTTTGTGTTTCTGATTGAAGCTTTTCCACTCACTACCATGTGATGGATGGCTCATTACATTCTGATCTCTGTACTCCTGGTTCCTAGAATGCCACAGTACATCCTCTCTTGTTTCAGCATCATGAAACAACCTCTGCAATCTTTGTGTAATTGGAAAATGTCTCAGAACATTATGAGGAATCTTCTTCATAGCATCGCCATCTTTCCATCTTGATGATTTGCATTTCGGGCATTCACTTAAGTTGGCATAATCCTTCCGGAACAGAACACAATTATTCTTACAAACATGGATCATACCATATCCAATTCCAACTGCATGAAGGAAATTCTTCATTTTACTGTAGGTGTGTGGCAGCTCAGACGCATCTGGGAAAGCTTTGCGGAAAGTAGCCAACATCGCATCGAATGATTTGTTGGTCATCCACTCAGATGTCTTCACCTGAAGAAAGGTGACCACAGCTGAGAATACTGACAACTTATTTCCTGGGGTGACAGCCACGTTGCATTGTTCCAACATGCGGGCCCACCGTTTTTCTTCTGCAGGTGAAAGTTCACGGAATGCGCAAGCATTTTGTAGCATTGTTTCAATGTTGGTCAAACTCACTGGCTCCGCCACCACATCCTCCTCCTCCTCTTCCACCTGAGCATCAGGCAGATCAAGATCGTGATCTGCTGCTTCCACGTAGTCAATAACATTGACGTTCACAGCTTCACCATAATGAACCCAGACCGACATCCCATACAAGTGTAGATGATTTTGCACAGTTGACTGGGGTCTTGTAACTGAATTCATAGAACTGCTACACGGGCAGAGCACATATGATTTCGGACCAGCGTACTTAGCTCTGGTAAAGTTCATGAAGTTTTCAACCCCCTCGACATATGCAGCCGAGAATCTTTGAGCAGAAGTTATCCAAGTCTTGTCCATCTATTAGACATACAAATTAGTTCTTCTACTAGATATTATAGGAAAAACATATATGCTTTTTTATGAAGTCCATGAAAAATACCTAGGTCGATGTCTATATCTATGGAAAGATATTTGGATGAGAAGATCTAAGTAACGAAATATATGTAAATCTAATTCAGCAAACATATTTTAGTGCTAAATTATGGTAGGCTGTTTCAGTAGTCAATGGGGCCGAGCACACAGCCATCGAACTATCAAAGGCCACCGCAGCAACAAAGATCGAGTATAAAACGGTGTACATCTATTTCACCTAACAAATTGGCTACTAGACCATCGCAATCTATGTGACAATAAATATATGGCAGGATATTTTAGCAACTAATCGGCCTTGGCATGCTATCTCAGCTAAGCAGATTGAGTGCAAAACAGGGCAAGGAAGCTTCTTAAGCGGAGCATATTGACTGTAAACTACTTCGGAAAACAGTGAGATTAACAGCGTCTATCAGCTAACATTCATCACTACACTGACATGCACGGGGCCTCAGTCTAGAATGCATGTACCGTGGGAGAAGCTGACCGCCGTGCGTCTCCAAACGAACGTCGCCAGCGGTGGCGGCGCTGACCGTCATGCGCCTCCACAAGAATGTCGCCAGCGATGGCGGCGCGACTAAAGGACGGCAGTCTACGAGAGCGTACTGTGGGAGCGAGAGGATCACTGTGCGTCCCCCACGATGAACCGCGGCGCCGACGTATCGGCGCGGCGGGGAGGGCGACTTTGGCAGAGCGAATGGAGTGGAGGGGACGGGGGGAGGGTTTGGGGAATATTATTGGCTAGTTGGCCGAAGGGCAGTTGAATCTAGGATTTGGGGGGAATTTTTGGGTGGGGGGAGGATTTTCGCGCGGTGGGCGGGGGAAGTTTGGCGCATGGTCAGTTTCTCCAAGTGCAGTCCCACGTGTCAGTGAAGAGGCAAGCCGAAGCGCGTTCCGTTTGCGTGAGCCGTGTGCAGGACCGAACGTGTGTGGGGTGCAATGCGACCGCGACAGGGGTGCTATGAGTGTAACGCCTTTTTTTCCTTTTAAACTAGGTGCTTCACCCCCCTAAAAAAACTTGCTGCTTCACGCGATCCATTGATACTACTACTAGTAATCCAATAATCCCGACTAAAACGGCACGGTCGGGTCTTTTCCCACGCGATATGCTGGGATGTTGGCTTAGTTGGTTTTTTAGGACGAGTAATGCTACACCTACGTAATCCTAGTTACGTAATTAACGTAATGTGAAATGTGTGAGCTGTTGATTGTAGGTTGGGGGGAGAGAGGGGCCCACTACCATGAAAATCAGGGGAGGAGAGAGAGAGAGGCAATTTACGTCAACCCTTTCATAGGTCCCCGTAGATGTAGAAAGATGTGAAATGCGTGAATGTGTAGTGGACGTACTATTGGAGTGCCTAAGATAAACTGTGTATGTATGGACCTTATGTGTTTATTTTACTTTGCATGTTAGCTTTGTCTCAGTTTGATAAAAAGCAGAGTTGGTGATGATGGTGGGCCTGTCATCCTGCAATATAGGTCGTTCGATCTATATCTAACAGATAGGAAGGAAACTATGACAATTTTCCCGCACTCCTCTCCACATTTGCAGATAAGGCCTTCCCTTGTTCATCCTTTTCTCCCACAAGATCTTGATCTTCCGTGCAATGCACGGGCATCTTTCCAGTACTCCTACAATATACTATATTATTGTGAAAGTTCATATACACCGGCCGAGATTAATGCAAACACGACAGATTTTCATTACATTTCAAACTTTTATGGGACCAAAAAAAGAAACCCGACCCTAAACCTATTCTACGGCAGCGACCGTCGTCCTCCATCTGCGATCTCTATGTACGGGGGCGGGGTTCAAGGCCCGTGAAGTGAAGGTGCAGTCTCCGGCAAGGAAGAGTAGAACACGGGATACAGACCGGCCAGTTGGCACACCGTGCCCTGCCGCCTCCCATGCCCTACTCATCCTCGGAGGAGTCCCCAAACTCGGTGGTGCTGGACGTTGGACGGCGGCAAGTAGGACGCGTGGCTGACAGTGCTCCCGTCGTCGGCTGCCAGCGTGGCCACCGCTTGTGCGGTTGTGTCCGCATCCGGCTACGCCGCTATTGCGTCGCGAGAGGCGACTTGAGCGAGGGCGGCGACCTTAAGCTTCATCCCCGAAGACAAGCTCTCCTGCAGAGCATTCGCGCTTGCGGTCATGGCGGATGTGGTGCCAGGTAGGAGGACGATGCGCTATGGTGTGGAGGTTAGCTGGGCGTTGCCGCTTTAAGTAGCACATTCCGGTGAGGCCAAACGTCCTGGTGCGTCATTAAGTTGCCGGAGTTGGTTCCTCAGGCACCGAGCCTCTTAACGACAGCATACAGATGGATGGCATGAATGCGGGCAGCTGGCGCCGGTTGGGAACGCACCACGTGATGACACGAGGGACGAGGGTTTTTGGTGTGCCAGGGTAGTCAGCTGCGGTCGTGGCAACGTTGGAGATTCCCTTTGCTCACATGCGATCGACACATGTCATTGAAATATCAAGACGACCCGGCATGGTCTCAGGTCCTGAGGATGTAGCTGGCCGCGCTACACCACTCCGCGGACGCGTCCCGGCGCCCCGTTCATCCTCGACGAGCCGGGTGTTGGGGTGTGTTTGGATTGTGGCCAAAGTGCACCTTACCAAAATTTTGGTCATGACCCCAAAGATTGGTCTCTGTTTGGATGGTTGCCATTTTTTGGCATGCCAATGAACTCTAGCCAACTCTAGTTCATTTTTCTTGCCAATGTCGGCCAAATCAAGGGGCAACCAAAACCTCAAACCAAAATTTTGGCTACCCAATGCTTTGATGGGGCAACCTTGGGCACAAACCAAACATACTGTTGGTCGTGCCACAACACTAACACCACCCTCGGCACACTTAAACCGACCATGTCTAGCGACGACGAGCGTGTTGCTCACTGCGGTCGCCGTGTCCAGAGGCGGTGCTGGAGCTGCACCACGTTGTTGGCCCCCACGACCCACATGAACGGTTGCTGGTGGCGAGGAGGTCGTGGGCCAGCTCCTCCATTGGACTAGTCTGCGCTACGTCGTCCCGACAGGTGTGTCCCACATGTCGGTTCCCTGTTTCCCCGGACATATTCGAGCGTCAGTGCTCCGTGTTGCGCATTAGGCCTTTCACTATGTAGGCCAAGCGAGACAACTTATTGCTTATTTGAGCCGTTCAAGTATAATCATGTGGTGTTTGCTTATTTCTCATTCCTCTCCAACCCTCTTCTCCATCGATCATGTCGCCCTTCGGTCGAGTCCATCCTCCCGCATGCCTCATTTGAACATTCCGCCGAGTATCATTCACATGTGGGCCTAGACCATGCTTGTATTTCCAATGTTTTGTAATTTCTCCGACATGCATATAAACAAACGGTTCGTTTAAAGTTTCACTTTGCCTCCACTACGTGTCACTTCGCATCTTAGTTTTGACATCCCATTCGGTTCATGGCCCGACACATGTTGATGAGATCGATTGATGTTTAGAGATCAATTGCGTGTCGTGCAAGGAGATAAATGTTTGGTCTGTTTCTATGATAGAAATGACCCGCGCGGGGGGGGGGGGTCTGTGGGGATCAGAGGGAGTATATTGTATGTTCATAAGCGAAACGAACGTATTGTACCCACCCTAGTCCTCTTTCAATCGATCTCCAGAATCCGAGATGAAATCAAGAGAGAACGGATGGGGGCATTTGTGATACCTAAGGCGGATTCAAAATTTTGAACCGGTGATCATAGCATCCGCAAATCATATATAAAGGGTATTCAATGTTCGTTTTGTTTTCGAACGTACAATATACACCCTCCTATCCTTTCTAGTTTAGATATAAGTTTTATGTGTAGTCAAAGTATCTCTACTTTGATAAAAAAAGTATCAACATTCAACAACGCCCAATCAATATTGTTAGATTCATACGTACTCCTAGATTTGTACTTGAGATGGTCTCCAATTTGTTTTCAACCACGTAAATGTGCTTGTTCTCGCGCAAGCTCTTCCTACTAGGATTTCGCGATGTATAGCCAGTCCAATAGTAAATTTTTTAAGCTCCCTATCCAATAGTACTTGTGGGGTACTGACAACATCTGTACACTAGAGTATGCAGTGCTCATAGTAGTACTCCCTCCTTCCATTTATATAGGGCCTATGTGGAGGAGAGAGATGTGAAAAAGTAAGGAGAGTGAGCTCTCATGCAAGAGCCTAGGTATATACGCATTCCTAGTTAAATACAATGAATATAAAGAAAGATATGGAGAGGAGATGGAAAAAAGTACTAATACAATAGCCAACCTTATAATTTTTTTGCGGGAAATAGCCAACCTTATAGCCCACACTACTGTATGAGTGCATATAATAGATGATGGCTATAGATGACATGGTAGTTCCTTATAGCCATCGACTGGCTATATTATTAACCATGCTCTAATGCGTTTTTCAAAACCGCATTTGACTATTGACAAGATTAATAGTACATGAGATGTATAATGTGAAAATTATATCATTGGAAGCTCCTTTCACATACGAATTTGACCGTATGCTTTGTGTAAGTTGCATGTCATATATTATTACTCTAACATTTGGTCAAAGTTAGCCTCGAAAAATGCATTAGGCCCTGTATAGTAAATGGAAGGAGGGAGTAGTAGTGGGAGTGGATCCTCTGACGTAGGTATCCCTGCCTTACCCTCCCTTTCGGTCACTTACTGGAGGACCCCATGCTTGCTAGGCCCCGCATGTCAGTTACTCAATGGGTTCGGCCACGTCAGGGGATCCTCATCCATAGTATACTCCCTTTGTTTTTATTTACTCAGCATAAAATGGAGGGAGTGGTAGTATAAATGACGCGGGCGGGGGATTGGGAGGGACGTCGGTTTGCTCTCAACTGAGTCCCACAAGCGAGCGAAAACGCAAGACAAAGCACGTTCCATTCGGTGAGCGACGTGGAGGGTCCACCGTGCCGGGCTGCAACGCGAACGCGACAAGAGCGATGTACAGTCAAAGCTGATTGATCGGTCGTCACCGGAACCACTATTCACACGAGAACCTTTGGTGCTCGGCCTACGCTAGCCACTGCCCTAAAACCACACCTAATCTCCAGCCCCTTCCCCCACCTTTCGGTCCCCTAGCCCGCATCAAGCGTCCCCTAGTTCGCCGGAAAGCCATGGTGCGCCGCAAGATCACGTACTACAAGATGCTGACGCCGGAGCGCCGCGCAGAAATCGCGGCGGCGGTCGGTGCCACAGACCTCCATTCCCAAGCTCGCTTCGCGGCGGGCCAATCCCCGAGTTCTCTGGAGACAAGCTACGAGGAGGAGGAAGCCGATCCAATGTTCATGGCGGAGGTCGTGGCGTAGAAGGCCCCCGATGGGTATGAGACGATGGATGCGACTTCGTGCCGGCGTCCGAGTCCCCCACGGTGCAGACAGACCAGCGGTTCAACCTAGCGATACTAAAGGAGGACCAGGAGGCAGAGGCTCAACTCGACGCGGAGCGCGCGCATGCCGCTGCCATCGAGGCCCTCCTGCAGGCAGAACCGGATGCCGTGGATGTGAACCGGGCGGTGGAGGCTCAACTTGAGGCGGAGCGCACGGATGCCGCTGCCATCGAGGCTCTCCTGCAGGCGGAATCAGACGTCCTGGACTTGAACCGGGCGGTAGAGGCTCAACTCGACGCGGAGCGCGCGGATGCCGCTCTCATCGAGGCCCTCCCGCAGGCAGAACCGTACGTCCTGGACTTGAACTGGGCGGCGGAGGCTTGACTCGACGCGGAGCGCGCGGATGCTGCTGCCATCGAGGCCCTCCTGCAGGCAGAACCGGACGTCCTCGACTTGAACCGGGCGGTGCTCTCATTCGTGCAGAGCGCTCGCATGCTCCGCGCGAACAAGTAGATGGAGGCCGAGGACAACCACGGTGCGAAGACACACGTCGGTAGCTATGGCTGGTTCATGCCGGCAGACAAAGACGACGAGGTCGTCTCGTTCCATGAGCAGTGATAGTTTTTCTTTACATTGTTGTTTTTATGGATCTTTTGCTGTGTAAAAACATATATTGTTATGCAAGTCGCCCGACTTGGGTCAGTCTACCATTTTAGGTGGTTGGATGAATATCCTACGTCTCCTAACCCTTCTTCCTCACCTCTTCTTCTTCCCCAACAGACCACCGCACAGGCCGTACAGATACTCCCCAACATGCGGTTGGATAAACATACTCTATGAACGAGAATTATGTGTCAGCGGTAGGATGGCTGAGTTTGGTTTGTTCACATGCGACAGCACATGTCAGTGAGGGTGCGCTCCCTTGGTTGGGTTTGCGGCGTGCAGGAGCGACCATGTGAGGGTGCGGTGCGACCGCGATAGCCATGCGCAAGTGTACCTCCTTTTCATTTTGAAAACTTTAGGCAAGCTTGGCAAAAATGTGTGGTGAAGTATGGCAATGCAAGGCCTAGACCCAAACAGGATAAGTACGTACTACGTACTAGGAGTACTAGTGTTAAAAAAGAAAGGCGGGGTTTTCCTTCACGGGATTAATCGATACAAATCCTCGTTTCACGTGTCAATTAGTGCGTATTTTTTTCTCCAAAGCTCAAAGAGCTAACCATCTCACTCCTCATCGCTTGATTAATGCAGCACCATGCAAACCAACCTTCTTACTTCCGCATGCATGCAGGGGAAATTAATGTCCTTGGTTGCTAGTACGAGGCAAACCCCATTAATTTTGCCTTGGTTAGTGTTAGTGGCCTTTTGCAAATTGTAATTTTGATATATTGTCCTTGTGTACAAAAAAATGGAGGTAGTAACTATATTTGACTTCCTTCCCCATTGCGGTGACGTCGACGATATCTCGAATGTTGTAGTTTGACGAAGTGCGTTCGATGGAGAACACCATTGAGGGAGACCACGGTGTCGGTGTACTAGAGTAGGGGTACCCTAGTATCCCGAACTTGTGCACGGGCAGTCGCAGCATCCCGCGGCAAGGCTTGCCGGGTGACCGCCAAGGTCCTCCGTGGTTCCTTTGGAGCCATTCAAGGACAAGGTATCCAAGCCAAGGAGACAAGACCCCGGCAAGAGGAGCTTGCCGGGAAGGCCAACCAAGGCATCTCAAGGAACTTGCCGCGATGCGCCACCCATCCCGGCAAGGCCCGGTGAGCGACAAGCTCCCGGACGCGACAAGACAACGACCGCGGCAAGGCGCTTGCCACGGCAAGCCACCACTCTGTGTCCGCGCTCCAGCACATCCTCCAACGTGTCGCTCTGGGACCCTTCCAGGCGTACGTGGCGGGAGGCTGTGCAGCCAGCGGTGCACGGTGGCAAGTGGCGCTGACAAGATTGCCATCGTGGCGAGTGGTGGCATCCCTGACGGTCCCTTTTGCACTATTTAGGCGACGCAGACGGGCATTTAATGCCCTGGTCCCCTGCCGTCAGGGTTAGGTATGACACACTGTAGCAGGTAGCTGTACCAACCGCAACACCTTTCCATTTTTACCCTTGTCTACGTTGCCACCTGTCGGTGACCCCTTGAGCATATAAAAGGAGGCCCATGCGCAACGTAGAAGGGAGGGAGGAGGAAGAGAACACTCATGCTCGGTCTCGTTAGCTGTTGGGGTGTACTGTAGCACTCCGCGCTCCCGAGAAAGAACTCAATACAAACCACAAAGCAGGAGTAGGGTTTTACGCATCCGTGCGGCCCGAACCTGGGTAAACTGCTCGTGTGCTTCGCCTCGATCCACTCTTCGTGCGACCCTCGCCCCCGCGGAACCGAAAGGGACTCGGTCCGCCGGTCCCATAGGTGCTCGTGGATTAGTCCCCCGACATCTTTGGCGCGCCAGGTAGGGGCGTCGAGGTTGTGTGAACCAGATCCGGCGTTCACACGAGCTAGATCTTCATCATCTTCATCGACATGCCGCCGAAGAAGAAGGCTTCGGAGGCGGCTGCTCCGTCCGCGCCGAACCCACCACCGCCGGAGCAAACGGCTGATGGGGCAGATGCCAGCGGAAGAACGGGCGTCGACGAGGGAGCTCACGGTGCTGCCAGGTCCAAGGACAAGGCTGCGCTTCCCATCGGCGGCGTAGCCGGCTCCCACAATGACCGGGCGCACTCCAAGACCTCGGCGTCCGTACATGCACCGCGCCCATCTCAGGAGGCGCGGGACCGGCAGCGTCATGGTACCCACGGTACCATGCGTTTGCTGGACCAAGATCGAGCTGGTGGATCTCGGAGTGCTCAAGACCAGCATGCACGCCAACATGCTGGCACGAGCGAGGCACGGTCGCCTGGACGGGATACTGCTCCTTCTAACATAGTTAGAAGTCCGAGCATATCCCGCTCCTCGCACCGTTCGCCACCGCCACCCGCCACTACAGCAGAAGCTTTGGCGCGAGCTCAACTGCTCCTGGACTACCCTCCAACGGCAGACAAGCTCGACGACTGGAGGGCCACCATTCAGAGTCTCATCGGCTTCGCCAACGGCGACACTCAACGGCAGCCGATTACGTCGCAGCCGCGGCAAGTCAGCCAGGCACGAGCCGGTGGCGACAAAACCGGTGGGGGTGCAACCACTGTGCACTCTCCGCCCCGAAGGCCAAGATCGCCGACTCGCCGGATCCACCTCGACAGCGACTCCACCGCGTCATCAGATCCACGAGCTCGTCGCGATCAGCGCCAAGTTCTTCACGAACGACAGCAAGAAGACGCTCGTACTCACATCGAGAGCCGAAGAGAAGCGCGACGTCAATCGGACCAGCGCACTGGGCCCTCTGTCGACATGCATGTGCTAGGGGAACCAGACGACTTGCCGTACGCGGTAGGTTGCCCTGCGTTTACTCGTGAGCTGCGGCAAGTCCAGTGGCCCAGCACGAAGAATTTCAAGCCAGACGTACCAGAGAAGTTCGATCGCAAGTCGCATCCGTCGGAGTTCCTCAGCATCTACACCATCGCGGTGCAGGCTGCCGGGGGGCGGGATGATAAGATCCTTGCCAACTACTTCCCGCTGGTGCTCAAGCCCAACGTCAGGTCCTGGCTCATGCACTTGCCGGACAACTCAGTGCGCCGCACTTAAGTTACCTGTGGAACCAGGGATCTTTGTGCTCAAGCTGACTCAACCGTCTGTAACGCCATCAACTGGACAGAGCAAGAAGAGGAAGTTGATTTCTGGTGACTATTTTCCGGCAGAGCTTCCCGAAGCCGCCGCCAAGAAGGTCCCCAAGATCAACGCCAAGAGCGCTGAGGAGCAGTCTGCTCCGGCAAGCCCTAGGGTTTGTTCCATTGAAGCAGAAGCTCCCGACAAGTTTTGCTCCGGCAAGCTTGTAGGGGAACGTTAAGCTCCAGTAGAGCCACAGGTTCTCACCGTAGAAGCGGATGTTCCCGCAGCAGCAGATTTGCCTTTAGTCCTTGTTGTCGAGCCACAAGCTCCAGCATGGACACAGCAGATTATCCGTTTCCTTCAGACAGGAGAACTTCCCGAAGAGCAAGAAGAAGCAGAAAGAGTAGCCCGGCAGTCAAGTATGTACCAGTTTGTCGACAACACACTGTACAGAAGAAGACTCAACGGTGTGAAATTGAAGTGTATTCACCGGGAAGACGGACAAAAGCTGTTGGCAGAGATACATGGAGGCATATGTGGTCACCACATTGGCGCAAGAGCACTTGCCGGCAAAGCATTCCGGCAAGGTTTCTTTTGGCCGACAGCCCTCCAGGATGCAACTGCACAAGTAACCAAGTGTGAAGCGTGCCAGTTCCATTCCAAGCAGATACACCAACCAGCTCAAGCTCTCCAGACGATCCCTTTATCCTGGCCATTTTCGGTCTGGGGGCTCGACATCCTCGGCCCCTTTCCCCGAGCAATCGGGGGCTTTGAGTACTTGTACGTTGCAATCGACAAGTTCACAAAGTGGCCGGAAGTGGAAGCAGTGAGGAAGGTGACAGCACAGTCAGCAGTCAAGTTCTTCAGGTCGATTGTTTGCCGCTTCGGGATCCCTAACAGGATAATCACCGACAACGGTACGCAATTCACGAGCCGCACCTTCATGCAGTACGTCCAAGATCTTGGCGCCAAGGTCTGCTTCGCTTCTGTTGCTCACCCGAGAAGCAACGGTCAAGCGGAGAGGGCAAATGCTGAAGTGCTGCGTGGGCTCAAGACCAGGACTTTCGACAGGCTGCACAAGTGCGGAAGAAACTGGATCGAGGAGCTGCCGGTGGTTCTTTGGTCGATCAGGACGACGCCAAATCGATCCACTGGCCAGACACCTTTCGCTCTAGTCTATGGAGCAGAGGCAGTTCTCCCCACGGAACTCGTATACGGGTCACCTCGAGTGCTCACTTATGATGAGCTTGAGCAAGAGCAGCTGCTACAAGATGACGCGCTACTCCTTGAGGAAGACCGTCTTCAGGCTGCTGTACGAGCTGCTCGCTACCAGCAAGCTTTGTGCCGCTACCATAGCCGCAAAGTTAACGCCAGAAGTCTCGAGGAAGGCGACCTTGTTCTTCGGCGTGTTCAGTCCGCCAAGAATTCCAACAAGTTGACGCCGAAGTGGGAAGGCCCTTACCGGGTGAAACAAGTCACTAGGCCTGGCGATGTCCGCCTTGAGACCAAAGATAGCATTCCGGTGAGCAATTCCTGGAACATTGAGCATCTTCGTAACTTTTACCCGTAAGGCGCGGTTGCCGGAACCTGTTCCGGCAACCACCTTTTGTACAAGTCTTGCCGCTGTTGCATGTAATCCTTTGTACAAAGCCGGGCGCAGACCCCGTGCATAAGTAAAGCTCATATGCTCCGCACATCTTGTCAATTTCATGCTTTCTATTTTTTGCATATGTGATATGACACTTTGTGCAGCACCTACTCCCCGGTAAGCAATAACGAGCCGTCAGGCTCCATATCTTTATTTTCTCCTCTTTCTTTTTTCTCTAGGAAAGGAAGGTTCCCTCGCCCACAAGTTTGCCGGGGGGGAAACGAGAAGATAATGGTATGGACCAGGCGTCGTTCAAGAAAGTTTCGCCTTACCGGGAAGCAAACAACAGAAAAGCTAAGTTGCCAAAGTTTGAGCAATCAGATTTTTAAAATTTTTAAGTTATCTCCCTTGAACGACCGCACTTTGTATGGAAAACCTGTGCGCGGAGGAACCAACTCGTAGCTAGTTGCGCCCTTACTTTGTTTTGAGTCCGCTCAACAACTTAAGTGAGCCGCGACTAGTTGAGACAAGGTTTCTTGTCTGTAGCGGCACCGCCAGCAGGCTGCTGACGTCCCGCACTCAGCGCTCGCGGCTGAGGTGCCTGCATCGGCAAGTTCCCTAAAAGCGTAGGGCAAAAACATACAAAGGGAGGAATCAAGTAAAGGGAATAACATTGCAATCATTACCCGGAATAGAGTTATATTACAAGGTAGCTTGTCGCGGCTCTAACAGATTGTTCTCATAACATGACTAGCAGCGACAAGAAAAGAAGAAAACGGGCGGCCTAGTCTACGCGATCTCCCTCAATCCTCTTGATCCCGCTCACCTTGTCCACAATGGGTGCGACAAGGGTCTTGAGCGCCTCCAGATCAGCATCCGGCGGCAGGGTCTTGAGGACGTTGGTGAGGTTGAGGCCCGGGTTGTGGAAGGCCACCTTCACCAACACCTTTTGAAGAGCTCCCGCGTAGATCTTGCGCGACTCGTCGGCCAGCTGCTTTGGGATCTTTTCCCGGAGCCGCTGGAGGGCCGTCGCCACGCCTTTGAAGGACAAGGTGAGCTTGGCGCTGGGTTGGAGGTTCTCATCAGCGGGATGCCCGAGATCCTCCACCCCCAGCTGCGCCAGCTCCCTGTTGATATCTGCGGCAGCATTCACGAGACCCTCCGTCCAGTGCTCCACATTCTCCCTAAAAGCATTCTGGGCGGCGGCAGCACTCGCCAGCAGCACCTTGTCGGCCTTGATCTCCTCCTTCAAGGCCACCTCCTGCTCCCTGGCGCCGTCCAGCGTCTTGGTCAAAGTGGTCAGCTTCAACTCAAGATCTGCGTTGGAGTCCTTGGCGGCGCTAAGCTCTTTGCCCTTCTCAGCGAGACGAACCTGCAGCTCTGAGTTGCTGTAGGCGTCCTTCTCCCGCTCACGCTTGAGCGCGGCAAGCTCTTCACCACTCGCCTTGAGATCGGCCTCCAGCTGCGCCACCTTCATCTCCAGCTCCTTCTTGGCGGCCTCGGCAACTGCGGCAGCATCCTCTGCTTGCTTAAGGGCTCCGCCGAATTTTTGCTCATGCGTGGCAAGCTCCTCCTCGTGGCTGTCGAGGTTAACTTTCCGCTGCGCCAGCTCGCCCTCCTGCGCAGACAGCTTCTCAGCGGCAAGCCGCTGTTGCTCTTCAACTTCGGCCTTCTCGAGGAAGAAGGCTTCTACTCTTCGGCGAGTTGCTCCCGCTCCTCTGCCAGGGACCGGAGAGCTTCCTGGTTGAGACCCCGGAGCTCCTCCGCGCGCTTCTCGATGTCCGCTCCCGCCTTCGCGACAAGCGCCTCGCGGGATTCCAGCTTGGCTTGCCGCGCGCGGTAGAGCGACAACAGCTTCCGCAGCAGCCGCTCCTCCTCAGGCTCGCCGCTGCTGTTGCTCGGCGCATCAACTAGTGTCAGCCCAGCGGAGGCGAGCACCTCTCCATCAAAGCTCTCTCCCTCGACCGGCGCCCTGGAGCTTGACGCCCAGGGGAGGTTGATGAAGACGCCATCGCCGGCCTTCAAGTAGACGCCTGGCTGGGGCTCTTCGGAGCCTGGCGCTGCGGCAGCGGCGGACGGGTCGGCGGTCGACGTAGCGCCTGGAGCTCCTGCGGCCTCAGGGCCGTCAGTGCGATCGCCAGACCCCTCACCAGCTGCTGCGGCGGCAGCTTTGGCGACCTCGTCGCCGGCGGGATCATCAGGGCCGGCTGCTTCTTCAGTGGTAGCAGCGTCGTCGGCAGCAACCTCAGTCTCCATCGGCTCCGCAGCAGATGGGTTTGATGGCCGGAAAAGTGAGAAAAGTCAAGCAAATACCCAAGAAGAAGAACCCAAGGGAAGCTTTGAAGATAAGATTACCTGTACTGGGTTCGGCAGTCGTAGTCTCCGCCGCCGGGGGGACGCTGGTGCTGTCCCTTGCCGGAGGACTCTCCCTTGCCGGAGGACTCTCCCTTGGCATTTCGGGGGCGGCCTTCGGGCGCTCCTGGTGGGGCTGCTCTGCTCCTACACAAACCAACAGTCAGATGTCAGCAAAGAAAGAGTATCCATGCGCGCCTAACAGCGGAAAGCGAACCATATACTTACGCTGGGGGCTGCTCTAGAGAACAGTTGCCGGGTCCGGCAAGGTTGTCTCGGACGCACCCCCTGCTGTGGCGGTGGGTTCGTCCTCGATGACAATCACCGGGACCTTGGCTCTCTTCGCTGCTCTCTGGGCCAGAGTCCTAAAAAGGAATAAGTTCAGAGTAAAGCAAATGAGATACAAGACAAAACAGCAAGAATTGAAGAACTACAAGTACAACAAGAGAATCTTACTCTTCTTCTTCCTCGTCGGAGCTGAACGTGGAGAAGTCGAAGTCCGGCTCACGACCGGCGCGAGGAGGCGGAGGAGTAGTTTCCTTTGGCCGCTTGGCGGGAACAGTGGTGGTGGTCTGAGACGACCCCGCTCCGGCTGCCGCCGCGGTGTGAGAAGCGGCAGGAGCAGAAGCGGTGGTCCGGGTGGACCCCGTTCCAGTTACCGCAGCAGCGTGAGGTGCTCCCGCGGCAACAGTGCTTGCCGCGGTGGAGCGTGTCGCGCGGCGCGGCGACTGTTGACTCGCCCACCGCCCCGCTACATCCCCGGCCTTGCGGAGATGCCTTCTTGGTGGGGATGGAGGCTCTGCTTGCGGCGAGCTGCCTGAAGATGAGGAGGAAGAGGAGTTGATCTCCAGCGAGCCGCTCATATCCTCGGTGGGCTCGCTCGACTCGACGTCATGCCCGGCAAGCTCTTTCTCGCCGACGAGCTCCTCTCGCTCGGCACAGCTTGCCGCCTCTGCTGCCTCTTCCTCCTCCACGGTGAATCCAAATTCGCCCGCGGCTGCGGCTGCCGCCGCCTCTTCCAGCCTAGTGGCGATGCGTGTCATCTCCGCATCGGTGGTGTCGCGGGTGAGGCTATTCTTTTCGTCGGAGCGGACCGGCACTTCTACCAAGCCGTCAAAGAACTCCTGCACGACGTCGTCTGCAGGCTCTTGCCAAGTTGGGACAATTCCATGCGAATCGCACAGCGGCATCATTGCATGGATGCGGTCGAGCGCAGAGTTGTTGCACAGCGGAACGACACCCTTCGGCAACCTGAACACTTCGGGATGTTGAGGGTCGTACTTGAATAGCTCCTGGAGCATCGCGTTAAGCTCCAGAACAGTGAAGTTGAAGTTGAGGCCCGGACGCAGCCTCATGATATCCGCCGCATTCTTGAATTCCCAGGCGGGTCTCCTCCGTTCCTGCAGGGGGGCGATGCGGCGGCGAAGAAAATCTGCGCCAACAGCGCCTACAGTGAGCCCGGCAAGCCTGAGGCGTTGGATCCAGGTGACGGCAATCTTCAGCCTATCGTCTTCCGGAGCCACGTCACTCCAATCGCTGCCGCGTGCTACTGGGGCTTGGCGCTGGGCGGTAAACGGCTGCGGGTTCTCCTCGACAATCCAGCACCAGTCTGCTCTCCATTCCTCCCACTTGCCGCGGAACTCTCCCTCCAGATAAGTGTCCTTCTTGCCGGCCCTTTAGATCTAGGCGATTCCGCCGGATAAAGGCTCTCCTCTCTCTACTCGGGGCATAAAGAAGTGGCGAAAAAGGGCTACATTGGGATAGACTCCAACAAAGTTTTCGCAGAGATGTGTGAAAACTGCCATGGTCAGAACAGCATTGGGGGTGACGTCAAGGAGGCGGAACCCGTAGGTGTTCATAATATCGCAGAAAAACTCAGAGAAAGGCGGGCAGAGCCCGCAGTAGAAGAACAAGGCGAAGAAAGGATATCCGTTTGGAGCCATTTTCCAAGCGGCGGCTGGAACTACCTTCGTGCGCGGATGCGCTCGCGTCTCCGTCGACCAGAAGAGGTAGTAATTCTTCCTCAGCTCCCTCGTGGCAAGCTTGGGGGGGGGGGAAGATTGCCCGCTCCTTTCGCAGCGCCGCAAGCCGCTGCGCCTCGGTCGACTTCACAACCTTCCCTTTGTCGGCTCTCGGAGCCATGGCAGAAGTGGTGGAGAAGGTCGACGGCGTTGGTGGTGCTGGTGGCGATGGGGGGCGGGGCGCTGCTCTCTTTTAGCTTTGGGAAGACGAGGGAGCGGCGGAGGTTTCCGAGATTGGAGTAGCAACCGGCGAATGGGCGAACTACCCCTGTTTCCCATGCTTATAAAGAGGGAGGGGGTGGACGTTCCGCCTTTCCGAATAAAGAAACCACCCACGATCTCTCCCACGACGCCTCATTCAACGCGTGCCGTTCGGGGAGGGCGCGGTGGATACGGGGAGAGATACGGCGTAACCCAGGCCGCGCGTGCCCGTGCCCTGTTTTGGGCCTGGCCCAACAGCACTCGGCACCGTGTATGGCCCAGGCCCGGGGGCTCCTGTCGGTGTACTAGAGTAGGGGTACCCTAGTATCCCGAACTTGTGCACGGGCAGTCGCAGCATCCCGCGGCAAGGCTTGCCGGGTGACCGCCAAGGTCCTCTGTGGTTCCTTTGGAGCCATTCAAGGACAAAGTATCCAAGCCAAGGAGACAAGACCCCGGCAAGAGGAGCTTGACGGGAAGGCCAACCAAGGCATCTCAAGGAACTTGCCGCGACGCGCCACGCGTCCCGGCAAGGTCCGGTGAGCGACAAGCTCCCGGACGCGACAAGACAATGACCGCGGCAAGGCGCTTGCCGCGGCAAGCCACCACTCTGTGTCCGCGCTCCAGCACATCCACCAATGTGTCGCTCTGGGACCCTTCCAGGCGTACGTGGCGGGAGGCTGTGCAGCCAGCGGTGCGCGGTGGCAAGCGGCGCTGACAAGATTGCCATCGTGGCGAGCGGTGGCGTCCCTGACGGTCCCTTTTGCACTATTTAGGCGACGCAGACGGGCATTTAATGCCCTGGTCCCCTGCCGTTAGGGTTAGGTATGATACACTGTAGCAGGTAGCTGTACCAACCGCAACACCTTTCCATTTTTACCCTTGTCTACGTTGCCACCTGTCGGTGACCCCTTGAGCATATAAAAGGAGGCCCATGCGCAATGTAGAAGGGAGGGAGGAGGAAGAGAACACTCACGCTCGGTCTCGTTAGCTGCTGGGGTGTACTATAGCACTCCGCGCTCCCGAGCAAGAACTCAATACAAACCAGAAAGCAGGAGTAGGGTTTTACGCATCCGTGCAGCCCGAACCTGGGTAAACTGCTCGTGTGCTTCGCCTCGATCCGCTCTTCGTGCGACCCTCGCCCCCGCCGAACCGAAAGGGACTCGGTCCGCCGGTCCCATAGGTGCTCGTGGATTAGTCCCCCGACACACGGTAAGTCGTTCGCAAGTGCCGCCTACAAGTCGAGACAACCGCCTTATTTGCATCCAGGAAGTCCGTTGAACCAAAGGACGCATAAATGTACTAGCACTACTCGTACACAATAGCGTCGTCCGTCCAGCTTAGTGCGGTGAGATGGTTTCTTGAAGAAGACGATGGAGAAGCGGAGTCAGCGAAGAGTGAAATGATGGTTGCTTCGTCCGTACTTTGTGATTTGATGCCTCACTGCTTTGTGATTTGTGATAGAAGGGACAGGGGAGTAGACTCTGTGCTCTATACTGTACATGCGTCCAAGCACGAGAGAAGGAGGAGAGACGTTGCATTTTTCTATTCCTTCAATCAATCAATCAATCAGGGAGCTTCGGTTCCATCCTTTTGGCTTTGGCAACATTGTCCACAATGGTTCCCGTGATGCCAAAAGCTATTTTCACATTTGGCTACACATTGTGGATGCCCTTAACCATACCAGTTGGTTTTGCTCCTATGTGCTATCAATACAAATCTCAATTATATTGATCTAAAAAATTATAGAATCAAGATTAATAAAAAGGAGGTGATTTTGCCGCGCGGATGGCGGGGGAGGTTTCTTATTTTTAGAGGACATTGTCTTGGCGGTTTGCTAACATGCGGTCCCACGTGTCAGTGCTTTACCAAGCCGACCCGCGTCCCACATGAGGCAGAACAACAGCAGAAGCAACACGTGGTTAACTTGAAGAAGATGAGGGAGAAGCGGATTTAGCAACGAGTGAAATGATGGTTGCTTCACCCCTCCAACTTGTTTTTTAGCATTATTACTTCGTCCCTCCAACCTAACTGCGGGAAAGGTGCAGCTTTGTGATTTGACGCCTCATTGCTCATTACTACACCGGTGCCATGATTAGGTGCTTCACCCCGGCTCCTCTGCACTGTATTCTGGTATGGCACGTGGACCCAGTAGCTTGATGTCCCACATGTCGGCGAAAGGGACTAGTAAGATTTATGAAAGCGAGCGCTCCACTCTTACGACGGAGGAGTACACAACACGGCGGCCCAGTGAACTGTCACTTGTACTGTATAGTACTATAGTGTTTCTGTTTCACACGATCCATCGATACAAACCCGATTAAACATGAAACGGCGGGATTTTTCCCGCGCGGTATATGATACTGGCCATACATTTCAAAGTATATTTTAATGTATGCAAACTGAATAATTAAGTAACAATATGATATATAGTAAAACTAAAAACACATATGATTTATTGTGTTAGAGTGTAGTAGTAGTGCTGTATTGCATAGTTGTTAGATGTAACATGCGAGAACGTGTAGAGATGTAGTTTTGGAGGGCCTACAGAGAGAAAAGCGTAATACGTTCACCGAACTTCAGACTAAGCTGATTATGGTCACTATATACGTTTTGCAGTGATTATACGGTCACTTTCTCACGGTCCAGCATCGGATTGCACTCTGTTGACCAATCAAATAGTCTGCGTGGCACCATGTTGACTAGTTAAATTGACCACGTTCCTTGTGGGTCCCACCTATTAGTTCACATAGGGAAAAGGTCAGATAAACACAAATTTATGCAGGCGCGACAAGACTCCAACCCGTGCACGGGAATCACCTGGTTGTGTATGTGTCTGTCAGGGCCTGATGTGTGCGCATGCACATGTAGGTTGAGCACTTGAGAGTGAGAGTGTGTGCTGGTCGTGTGGTGTACTGGTGTGTGCATGCATGCGTGTGTGTGTGTGTGCGAGTGTTGCATGCGTGCGTGGCTGCGTGTGTACATGTGAGTGTTTCATGTGTGCATGGGTGCATGTGTTCGTGTGAGTGTTGCGTGCATGCAGTTCGTGTGCATGCGTGCGTGTGTGTGTAATCACCACACCAACTCCTGTGTGTTAAAATAGATGGCTCAGCATACCAATACAAGGCCACCTTGTCCGCTGTGCCCGCGGTCATGACTTCGAACCACCGTCCAATATTTTTTTGTCGTTTGTTTTCATTCTTACTAGCAAGATGCCCATGCGTTGCACGTAACATCAAGATGCATTTGTATGACTAGTTTATCTTGTGAGAGAAAAGGATGAATGAGGGGAGGCCTTATTTGCAAATGTGGAGAGGTGCGTGGGTACCTTTTTGCAAAATTGTCATAGTTTCTTACCTATCCGTCAGATACAAATCGGATGGCCTATATTGCAGGATGGCAGGCACACCATCATCACCAACTCTATTTTTTATAAGAGTGTATTTTATATTTTATAAGAGTGTAAATGTAGAGTAGATACAAGCCGACAGGTGGGCCCGATGGTAGTGAGATAATGTGATACAACACTAGAGGTGCCACGTGGAGCGTTTAACTGGTCAACTAGTCGTGTCTTGAGCAAATACAGAGTTGTACGGTGAGCCCATGACTGTATAATAACCACAAAACATAAATGGTGACCGTAATGAGTGGATTATGAAGTCCAATGTACGTATTGTGCTTTCGCTTCAAATACAATGATCATCACTGTATATATCGTGAGAGAAGGATGAAACATGCGTGAATGTGCTGGGGGCTTACTTTTAGAGGACCTGGAGATAGTTTGTGTGTGTACGTGAAAGGGGCGTAGAGGGGGGGTATGCGATGGAGAGAGAGATGATCTTCGTTTCTCTTTATTATGACTAACTTTATATATAGTATAAAAATATACAAATTCACAATGCGGAATAAATATCATTGTGGGCACCATGCCATGCATATTAGCATTCATACTCCTCCATATAACTTTGTAGTGTTGTATATATGTAGAAATTCTAAAATAATTTTTTGGCCACACTTTATTCAAAAGGAATGTTGTATGCGAAATAAACGTGAAGAGAGGGCTTTTTAGATCAATGGGGTACGTGATGTAACATGTGTGAATGTGTAGTTGATGCATTTGGCAGGGCCTAGAGAGGTATGTGTGTGTATTACGTATTCGAGAGAGGCATGGATAGAGGGGCCGGCGGGGGGGGGCATGGGAGAGATAACACGAGAAATGAGAGTGGTCTAGAGAGAGATAGAGATATGACGTCACAGTGAGAGATTCCCTTGAGTGCGTATATGCAAGGAGGGAGTGGATAGAGGCACCAGGAGAATATTTTTTTTATATGTGTGGTGTCTGTGTTAGTATGTGTGGGTGTGAGAAGATAACGAGACATGGTGGCAGAGGGTGTGTCACCACGTGAGGTCCGGTGGGTCGAGGTGAGGCCCTTCATTCGGTTCCGTCCTGCGCCACATTGGTCGGCCCGTGACGCATTTAGGGAGACCCATGGATGACTAGTCGTACAAGACAAAGATAGCATAATTGTGAAGGACTCTATGTCCACTAACAAAGCCGGCTAGGATTTGTAGCCCTAGGTTCTCGGACTAAGGTAACCCCTTTATCTCTCATATTACTATTCATCCAACCTAACTTTAAGGGGCATCCTACAGAATGCTCTGCTAGAATCATACTTGTCGATTAGGAAGAGAGGTGTGAGACAATGCGTGAGAGACAGGCCTAAAGATAATGTGTGTACAGGAGACACGTAGGCAGGTCTATGTATATAGAAAGGGTCGATGGGGATTGTGCGTGTGTATGCTTGCGAGAGGAAGAGTGCTTGTGATAAAGGTTAGTGAAAACAGTCGTAAATGGTTACGAGAGGGAGGGAGGGTTATATCGAGAGCATGTGTGCGAGAAAGACACCTCGGGAGAGTGTGTGTGAGCATGTGTGAGAGACCACCGATGGAGAGTGAAACTACACATAAAAGACTGTTGTACGCATTGATTAAAGATATAAATTGTATCCAAATATTAGGATGGGATCATGATATTTGCAATTCGCGTAAGGAACGGTCACTGATCCATCAGACATCTAGATTCGATCGAATTTGAGCATGTCTGTGTTATTATTGGACACAATTGATCCACATAGTTAGTATTTTGAACTCCAGACAATGCATCGCTTTAGCAATCGAATATAAACGTGAGTATAGTTCATGTTGTGTGTGTAAAGCACATTATACATATGAAAGTTGCACAATGAACATTATAAATAGCTACCTATGAACTAGCATACATTTGAATTCAACTTAAGGTTGTTTAAAAAAAATCGAATTCAACATGAAGTCCATTCAATTATTTGAATTTGATATCATGGCATTTGTATATACCTAAATTATGGGGGCACCAATCTTTGCTCTGATTTTGTACATAATAGCATATGCAGTCGTGTACAAAATAGATTCAAATTTAGCTCCTCCATTCCAAAATAATCGTAGTTATAGGATTTTCAAGTGTCAAAATTTCAAAAAGAAGCGGATAATTTAATGAAGTTTTCAAACATACAAGGTCAAATTTAACGTTGTCTATTTAGGTCAATCCTCAAAGTTCAAGAGTACTCTAAACGTGAATGCTTGTGTTTCAAAATGATGAACGAAGCGCTGATACGTCTCCAACGTATCTATAATTTTTCATTGCTCCATGATATTTTATTATCTATTTTGGATGTTAATGGGCTTATTTTTACACTTTTATATTATTTTTGGGACTAACTTATTAACCGGAGGCCCAACCCAAATTGCTGTTTTTTTGCCTATTTTAGAGTTTCGCCGAAAAGGAATATCAAACGGAGTCCAAATGGAATGAAACCTTCGGTTGCGTTATTTTTGGAACAAACGTGATCCAGGAGACTTGGAGTGGACGTCAAGAAGCAATCGAGGAGGCCACGAGGCAGGGGGGCGCGCCCTCCCCCCTCGTGAGCCCCTCATTGCTCCACCGACGTACTTCTTCCTCCTATATATATCCATATACCCCGCAAACATCCAGGAGCACCACGAAACCCTATTTCCACCGCCACAACCTTCTGTACCCAAGAGATCCCGGAGCTCCGCTGGAGGGGGCATTGATCACGGAGGGCCTCTACATCAACTCCATGGCCCCTCCGATGATGTGTGAGTAGTTTACTTCAGACCTTCGGGTCCATAGCTAGTAGCTAGATGGCTTCTTCTCTCTCTTTGGATCTCAATACAAAGTTCTCCTCGATTCTCTTGGAGATCTATTCGATGTAATCTTCTTTTGCGGTGTGTTTCTCGAGATCCTATGAATTGTGGGTTTATGATCAAGTTTATCTATGAACAATATTTGAATCTTCTCTAAATTCTTTTATGTATGATTGGTTTATCTTTGCAAGTCTCTTCGAATTATCAGTTTGGTTTGGCCTACTAGATTGATCTTTCTTGCAATGGGAGAAGTGCTTAGCTTTGGGTTCAATCTTGCGGTGCTCGATCCCAGTGACAGAAAGGGAACCGACACGTATTGTATTGTTGCCATCGAGGATAAAAAGATGGGGTTTATATCATATTGCATGAATTTATCCCTCTACATCATGTCATCTTGCTTAAGGCGTTACCTTGTTCTTATGGACTTAATACTCTAGATGCATGCTGGATAGCGGTCGATGTGTGGAGTAATAGTAGTAGATGTAGAATCGTTTCGGTCTACTTGTCTCGAACGTGATGCCTATATACATGATCCTGCCTAGATATTCTCATAATTATTTGCTTTTCTATCAATTGCTCGACAGTAATTTGTTCACCCACCATAATACTTATGCTATCTTGAGAGAAGCCACTAGTGAAACCTACGGCCCCCGGGTCTATTTTCCATCATACAAGTTTCCAATCTACTTTATTTTGCAATCTTTACTTTCAATCTATATCATAAAAATACCAAAAATATTTATCTTATTATTATCATCTCTATCAGATCACACTCTTGCAAGTGGCCGTGAAGGTATTCACAACCCCTTTATCGCGTTGGTTGCGAGGTTCTTATTTGTTTGTGTAGATACGAGGTGACACACGCGTGGTCTCCTACTGGATTGATACCTTGGTTCTCAAAAACTGAGGGAAATACTTACGCTGCTTTACTGAATCACCCTTTCCTCTTCAAGGGAAAACCAATGCAATGCTCAAGAGGTAGCAAGCACCAAAAGAGCCTCTACTCGCCCGAAACTGCGTGAGACCAATGTTTGGTAGTACAAGGAAATTACTTTTCTAAAAACTCCGACCCGTGAAACCTACCGGCCCGACATCCAAAGTTCTAAACCGGGGTAGGTTTGTAGCTTCATCTTGACGCCACGCAACCGCCTCCGAAAAATGTTCATACACAATGGCCACCTAAGCACACAGGCGCGTGGCCAAAATCGCTCCCGCCCACTATTTGGGACACCTAGGATTACCATCCTACCCCCGACCCGCAGTAGGTCCGAAATTTATGAGGGGGGCAAAGTTTGTACTTTCCCAAAATTTCAAACAAGTGCGTCCCATCTTCTGTTCAAAAAAAAACAAGCGCCCCCAGACCGATACATTGTTCTCCCCCTCCCCCCCCCCCGCCAACCCGTCTGATTCCCCATTCGTACTCCGTGGGAGCAAAAACTACCCCTCCACTAGCCGCGAAACCCCGGCGTCCTCCGTCCGCCACCCCATCCCACCCATCAACCGCCGCCCTCCTCCATCACACCGGAGCCGATACCCCGATGTTGTCCTCCACCGCAACCTCAACCGCAACGCCCTCCACGGCTAGTAGTTGAAGCCGAGGCCGAGCCGTCCGTACCCGAGCCAGTTCAACCACACTGTCCTGCGCCTCACTACTGCCGCTCCAACTTCACCACCCTCCACCGCACCGGAGTTGTTCCTGCTACGCCGTCCTTCACCGCCTCGGATCTGCTTCCCCTCCGCGGATATATGGCCACGGCAACACAATCAACAATTTGGACATGGGTTTGTCCAAGGATCAATGGTTCTCTAAAACATCGGTTCCCCTGGGAGAAAAAAGAAGATCGCCGCGACATCTGGAGGAGACCACACTGGCAACCGATAAGGGTACTCCTCTTCCCTTATTCGTGCAAATCTTATGTGTCTGCTTGCACGGTATTCATCCCATAGAAGACACTAGTTGAATGCTTCTTCTTGGTACTAGATGTTCCTAGTAACTCGCGATGCACAAGGTTTCTCCTCATATACTATTTCACCTTAGCTAGAGGTCTGTCGCCCCCCTGAATTTCAATTCCTGGTCAGTTCATTCCCAATTAACGGAAGCATTCCCCGGTGTAACAGGCGCTAGTCCGCCTATTACGCCGGAGAAGCAGCGCCTCGGTGTTTATCTTAGGGGTGTGTGGGGCCTAGAGCTACTGGCCCCTGATCTGGAGGTCGGCCGGGATTAAAGGGATGGCCTGGGGGCGCTGCCAAGCACGACGGTGGTGTGAGGTCGAGGGGAGGGCGAGACGATGGAGGCAGGGGTCTGGGCCGGTGGTCGCTGGCGGTTTGAGAAAGATCGTCAATAGTGACTGGCGGGAGGTAGACAAAGGCCATCTGCCCGTTCCTTACAGATCGGACGGTTCATTAAAAAAATTGACTGACCTATTTATTTTCAGTCGACTGTTATCTTGATATGACCACATGTGGTGGTGTGCTGGAGGAGTACCTGCATTTCCTGTGCTCATATATTACAAAATCATACGGAGTAGAATCTAATTTTGTTTGCCATGCAATGTTGTAGAGCTATCATATGTCTCCTGTCATTTATTTTTCAGTCACCTGCTATCTGCTACTTTTACAGTGCACTAGTTCTGCACACACTTCACCCATACTCTCACTATTGTGTTTTTATGCAAGGGTATTTCAGAGTTTGCCTCGAGAGAAGCAGAAACGAAAAGGGAGAAGTTGCTCCAGCTTTCTACGTGGGTAACCGTGACACGTTACGATGCTATAAAGGGTGCAGTGTCAGTAGATGCAGACGGTAAACGTAGCTCTGGAGTTGATGACCTCGCTTGCAATGAACCACCATCCCATGTGCTTGCTTTAACTTTGCGGTGTCATATGTGGTTACATGTTCCATATGGTGTCTAGCTTGTATTCGAAAGGCCAAAGTTGGTCTTTATTAAGATAAGGAAAGATATTTTTTACATGAACCACCATCCCGTGAGCACCAGAAGACAAATAGCTAGTCAGGGCACTGGCCGAGCCAGTGACAAGCCCAACAAAGACATGAATCACCTGGAAGCCAACTAAAAAGCCGCGATGGTGGCGAAGCAGCCCGCCTCCCACCAGGCTCCCAGGCCTTAGATGATCATGCTCACCACTCTAGCCGGAAGTCTAGCTTGTATTGCTTCCAATTTGGTTAAATTGCATCTACTTAGCTTACACATTATACCTTTGAATATGACATGCCTTTCTATTTTTGGTACATACTAGTACATCTGTGTATTAACCATGTTCTTACATCAAACTAATGTTCTTGTTCATCCCTCATCAATCACTTATGATGAGGCAGTCAGGAAAGTGGACTACTCCTCATTTAAAGAATGCGGCGTCAGCCTCCCGACATGATTCTCAAGAAACATCAAGGCTAGATGAAGATAGTGAACGTAGCTCTGTAGTTGATTACCGCATTTCCCCGACACTAGCATCGCATGTGCCTGCTCTATCTTGGCAGCGTGATATGTGGTTGCATGTTGCATATGGTGTCAAGATTGTAATTCTTCCAATCTGGTTAAACTACATGTGCTATTCTTCTTAGCTTATACATTATACTTGTTAATGTGACATGCCTTCCTGTATTTAGTACATAGTACATCTGTCTATTAAGCATGTCCTTACATAAAACTATTATTTTTTTGTATCCCGCATCAATCAATATGACGAGACACCTTCAGTATATGCAGTGCGATATTAGTTGCATCTTTCATTTGATTTATAGCATGTGCTGCATCTAATTTGTTGAAATTCCATTTATGATGGGACGCTTTTAACTTGGCAGAGTCATATTGGTTGCATCTTTCATGTGGTGTCTAGTTTGTTGGAATGGTTTCTGCTTAGTTTACACAAACAGTTGTGAACATGCCACGCCGTCCTGTTTTTCCTACATATTCCATCCTGGTATCATGTGTTTGCCTTACATCAAAGTAGTGATTGTCAGTATCATGCATGAATGAGTTCTGAAGAGAGAATTTTATTGCTTTTTCTTGTCGGTTTTACTTGAGAATTCAAAATCAATAAAGCGGAGGAAGTTAGCAAGGCAGCGGATAAAGGTGCTCCTTCCAAATGGAGGGCCTCTACAGTTTCTACTCCTCCATCCCCCAAGACGATTTCCAAGACAACACATGCATAGACACTCAACGTAGCTATGTTTATGATGAGCACGTCTCCCCTAGTGCACCATCACCGATGCTCCCTCTAACTTGGAACTGTTATATGTGGTTGCTGAAGGAAATATGCCCTAGAGGCAATAATAAAGTTATTATTTATTTCCTTATTTCATGATAAATGTTTATTATGCATGCTAGAATTGTATTAACCGGAAACATAATACATGTGCGAATACATAGACAAACAGAGTGTCACTAGTATGCCTCTACTTGACTAGCTCGTTGAATCAAAGATGGTTATGTTTCCTAGCCATGGACAAAGAGTTGTCATTTGACTAACGGGATCACGTCATTAGGAGAATGATGTGATTGACTTGACCCATTCCGTTAGCTTAGCACTTGATCATTTAGTTTGTTGCTATTGCTTTCTTCATGACTTATACATGTTCCTATGACTATGAGATTATGCAAATCCCGTTTACCGGAGGAACATTTTGTGTGCTACCAAACGTCACAACGTAATTGGGTGATTATAAAGGTGCTTTGCAGGTGTCTCCAAAGGTACTTGTTGGGTTGGCGTATTTCAAGATTAGGATTTGTCACTCCAATTGTCGGAGAGGTATCTTTGGGCCCACTCTGTAATGCACATAACTATAAGCCTTAAAAGCATTGTAACTAATGAGTTAGTCATGGGATGATGTATTACGGAACGAGTAAAGAGACTTGCCAGTAACGAGATTGAACTAGGTATTGAGATACCGATGATCGAATCTCGGGCAAGTAACATACCGATGGCAAAGGGAACAACGTATGTTGTTATGCGGTTTGACCGATAAAGATCTTCGTGGAATATGTGGGAGCCAACATGAGCATCCAAGTTCCGCTATTGGTTATTTATCGGAGATGCATCTCGGTCATGTCTACATAGTTCTCGAACCCGTAGGGTCCGCACGCTTAAAGTTCGATGACGGTTATATTATGAGTTTATGTGTTTTGATGTACCGAAGGAAGTTCAGAGTCCCGGATGTGATCACGGACATGACGAGGAGTCTCAAAATGGTCGAGACATAAAGATTGATATATTGGAAGCCTATATTTGGATATCGAAGGTGTTTCAGGTGAAATCGGGATTTTACCGGAGTACCGGGGGTTACCGAAACCCCCCGGGGGTTTAATGGGCCAAGATGGGCCTTAGTGGAGAAGAGGAGGGGCGGCTAGGGCAGGCCGCGCGCCCCCTCTCCCTCTAGTCCGAATTGGACAAGGAGGGGGGGCGCCCCCCTTTACTTCCTCTCTCCCTCCTCCTTCCCCCTTCTCCTACTCCAACTTGGAAAGGAGGGAGTCCTACTCCCGGTGGGAGTAGGACTCCTCCCTGGCATGCCTCCTCCTAGCCGGCCGCCTCTCCCCCCTTGCTCCTTTATATACGGGGGCAGGGGCACCTCTAGACACACGAGTTGATCGCAAAGATCTCTCCCAGCCGTGTGCGGTGCCCCCTCCACCATAATCCACCTCGGTAATACTGTAGTGGTGTTTAGGCGAAGCCCTGCTGCGGTAGCATCATCAACATCGTCACCACGCCGTCGTGCTGACGAAACTCTTCCCCGAGCTCTACTGGATCGTGAGTTCGCGGGACGTCACCAAGCTGAACGTGTGCTGAACGCGGAGGTGCCGTACGTTCGGTACTGAGGATCGGTCGATCGTGAAGACGTACGACTGAGGGTACGTGGACGACACTCTCCCCTCTCGTTGCGATGCATCACCATGATCCTGCGTGTGCGTAGGATTTTCTTTGAAATTACTACATTCCCCAACAGTGGTATCAGAGTCAGGTTTTATGCATAGATGTTATATGCATGAGTAGAACACAAGTGAGTTGTGGGCGATACAAGTCATACTGCTTACCAGCATGTCATACTTTGGTTCGGCGGTATTGTTGGATGAAGCGGCCCGGACTGACATTACGTGTACGCTTACGCGAGATTGGTTCTACCGACGTGCTTTGCACACAGGTGGCTGGCGGGTGTCAGTTTCTCCAACTTTAGTTGAACCGAGTGTGGCTACGCCTGGTCCTTGGGAAGGTTAAAACAACACCAACTTGACGAACTATTGTTGTGGTTTTGATGCGTAGGTAAGAACGGTTCTTGCTCAGCCCGTAGCAGCCACGTAAAACTTGCAACAGCAAAGTAGAGGATGTCTAACATGTTTTTGCAGGGCATGTTGTGATGTGATATGGTCAAGACATGATGCTATATTTATTGTATGAGATGATCATGTTTTGTAACGGAGTTATCGGCAACTGGTAAGAGCCATATGGTTGTCGCTTTATTGTATGCAATGCAATCGCCCTGTAATTGCTTTACTTTATCACTAAGCGGTAGCGATAGTCATAGAAGCAATAGTTGGCGAGAAAACAACGATGCTACGATGGAGATCAAGGTGTCGCGCCGGTGACGATGGTGATCATGACGGTGCTTCGGAGATGGAGATCACAAGCACAAGATGATGATGGCCATATCATATCACTTATATTGATTACATGTGATGTTTATCCTTTATGCATCTTATTCTGCTTTGTTTGACGGTAGCATTATAAGATGATCTCTCACTAAATTTCAAGATAAAAGTGTTCTCCCTGAGTGTGCGCCATTGCCAAAGTTCGTCGTGCCGAGACACCACGTGATGATCGGGTGTGATAAGCTCTACGTCCATCTATAACGGGTGCAAGCCAGTTTTGCACACGTAGAATACTCGGGTTAAACTTGATGAGCCTAGCATATGTAGATATGGCCTCGGAACACTGAGACTGAAAGGTCGAGCGTGAATCATATAGTAGATATGATCAACATAGTGGTGTTCACCATTGAACACTACTCCATTTCACGTGATGATAGGTTATGGTTTAGTTGATATGGATCACGTGATCACTTAGATGATTAGAGGGATGCCTATCTAAGTGGGAGTTCTTAAGTAATATAATTAATTGAACTTTAATTTATCATGAACTTAGTCCTGGTAGTATTAGCATATCTATGTTGTAGATCAATAGCTCGCGATGTTGCTCCGCGTTTATTGTGTTCTTAGAGAAAAACTATATTGAAAAATGTTAGTAGCAATGATGCGGATTGGATCCGTGATCTGAGGATTATCCTCATTGCTGCATAGAAGAATTGTGTCCTTGATGCACCGCTAGGTGACAGACCTATTGCAGGAGCAGATGCAGATGTTATGAACGTTTTGCTAGCTCAATATGATGATTACTTGATAGTTTAGTGCACCATGCTTAACGGCGTAGAATCGGGGCTTCAAAGACGTTTTGAACGCCATGGAGCATATAAGATGTTCCAAGAGTTGAAATTGGTATTTCATACTCATGCCCGTGTCGAGAGGTATGAGACCTCTGACAGTACTTTGCCCACAAGATGGAGGAGAATAGCTCAACCAGTGAGCATGTGCTCAAATTGTCTGAGTACTACAATAGCATGAATCAAGTGGGAGTTAATCTTCCAGATAAGAGAGTAATTGACAAAGTTCTCTACTCACTATCACCGAGTTACTAGAACTTAGTGATGAACTATAATATGCAAGGGATGACAAAAGTAATTCCCAAGCTCTTCGTGATGCTGAAATCGACGAAGGTAGAAATCAAGAAAAGCATCAAGTGTTGATGGTTGACAAAGACCATGGCAAAGGGAAGAAGGGGAGTTTCATGAAGAACGACAAGCAAGTTGCTGCTCAAGTGAAGAAGCCCAAGTCTGGACCTAAGCCTGAGACTAAGTGCTTCTACTGCAAAGGGACTAGTCACTGGAAGCAGAACTGCCACAAGTATTTGGCGGATAAGAAGGATGGCAAAGTGAACAAAGGTATATTTGGTATACGTGTTATTGATGAGTACTTTACTAGTGTTTATAGTAACACCACGTTATTTGATACTAGTTTAGTTGCTAAGAGTAGTAACTCGGAAAGGGAGTTGTAGAATGAACAGAAACTAGTTAAGGGTGAAGTGACGATGTGTGTTGGAAGCAGTTCCAAGATTGATATGATCATCATCGCACACTCCCTATACTTTAGGGATTAGTGTTGAACCTAAATAAATGTTATTTGGTGTTTGCGTTGAGCATGAATATGATTTGATCATGTTTATTGCAATACGGTTATTCATTTAAGTTAGAGAACAATTGTTGTTCTGTTTACATGAATAAAACCTTCTATGGCCATACACACCAACGAAAATGGTTTGTTGGATCTCGATCGTAGTAATACACATATTCATAATATTGAAGCCAAAAGATGCAACGTTAATAATGATAGTGCAACTTATTTGTGGCACTGCCGTTTAGGTCATATTGGTGTAAAGCGCATGAAGAAACTCCATGCTGATGGGATTTTGGAATCACTTGATTATGAATCACTTGATGCTTGCGAACCATGCCTTATGGGCATGATGACTAAAACTTCATTCTCCGGAACAATAGAGCAAGCAACTGACTTTTTGGAAATAATACATACTGATGTATGCGATGCGATGAGTGTTGAGGCTCGCGGTGAGTATCATTATTTTTGACCTTCATAGATGATTTGAGAAGATATGGGTATATCTACTTGATGAAACATAAGTCTGAAACATTTGAAAAGTTCATATAATTTCAGAGTGAAGTGGAAAATCATCGTAACAAGAAAATAGAGTTTCTACGATCTGATCGTGGAGGAGAATATTTGAGTTACGAGTTTGGTCTTGATTTGAAACAATGCAGAATAGTTTCGCAACTCACGCCACCTAGAACACCATAGCATAATGGTGTGTCTGAACATCGTAACCGTACTTTATTAGATATGGTGCAATCTATGATGTCTCTTACCGATTTACCACTATTGTTTTGGGGTTATGCATTAGAGACAGCTGCATTCATGTTAAATAGGGCACCATCTAAATCCATTGAGACGACACTATATGAACTATGGTTTGGCAAGAAACAAAGTTGTCGTTTCTTAAAGTTTGGAGTTGCAATGCTTATGTGAAAAGGCCTGATAAGCTTGAACCCAAATCAGAGAAATGCGTCTTCATAAGATACCCAAAGGAGACTGTTGGGTACACCTTCTAATCACAGATCCAAAGGCAAAATATTTGTTGTTAAAAATGGATTCTTTCTAGAGAAGGAGTTTCTCTCGAAAGAAGTGAGTGGGAGGAAAGTAGAACTTGATAAGGTAACTGTACCCGCTCCCTTATTAGAAAGTAGTTCATCACTGAAATCTATTCCTGTGACTACTACACCAATTAGTGAGGAAGCTAATGATGATGATCATGTAACTTCAGATCAAGTTACTACCGAACCTCGTAGGTAAACCAGAGTGGTATGGTAATCCTGTTCTGGAGGTCATGTTACTTGACCATGACGAACCTACGAACTATGAGGAAGCGATAATGAGCCCAGATTCCGCGAAATGGTTTGAGGCCATAAAATCTGAGATGAGATCCATGTATGAGAACAAAGTGTGGACTTTGGTTGACTTACCCGATGATTGGCAAGCCATAGAAAATAAATGGATCTTCAAGAGGAAGACGGATGCTGATAGTAGTGTTATTTTCTACAAAGCTAGACTTGTTAAAAAAGGTTTTTTTGACAAAGTTCAAGGTGTTGACTACGATGAGATTTTCTCACTCGTAGCGATGCTTAAGTCTGTCTAAATCATGTTAGAAAATTGCCATATTTTATGAAATCTGGCAAATGGATGTCAAAACTACATTCCTTAATGGATTTCTTAAAGAAGAGTTGTATATGATGCAACCAGAAGGTTTTGTCAGTCCTAAAGGTGCTAAAAAATGTGCAAGCTCTAGCGATCCATCTATGGACTGGTGCAAGCATCTCGGATTTGGAATATATGCTTTGATAAGTTGATCAAAGCATATATAGTTTTATACAGACTTGCGGTGAAGCCTGTATTTACAAGAAAGTGAGTGGGAGCACTACAACATTTCTGATAAATATATGTGAATTACATATTGTTGATCAGAAATAATGTAAAATTATTCTGCAAAGCATAAAGGAGTGTTTGAAAGGAGTTTTTCAAAGAAAGACCGCGGTGAAGCTGCTTAAATATTGAGCATCAAGATCTATAAAGATAGATCAAGACGCTTGATAAGTTTTTTCAATGAATACATACCTTGACAAGATTTTGAAGTAGTTTCAAAATGGAACAAGCAAAGAAAGAGTTCTTTCCTGTGTTACAAGGTGTGAAATTGAGTAAGACTCAAAGCCCAACCATGGCAGAAGATAGAAGGAGAATGAAAGTCATTCCCTATGCCTCAGCCATAGGTTCTATTAAGTATGCCATGCTGTGTACCAGATCTATTGTATACCCTACACTGAGTTTAGCAAGGGAGTACAATAGTGATCTAGGAGTAGATTACTGGACAACGGTCAAAATTATCCTTAATGGAATAAGGATATGTTTCTCGATTATGGAGGTGACAAAAGGTTCGTCGTAAAGGGTTACGTCGATGCAAATTTTTACACTGATCCAGATGACTCTAAGTCTTAATCTGGATACATTTTGAAAGTGGGAGCAATTAGCTAGAGTAGCTCCGTGCAGAGCATTATTGACATAGAAATTTGCAAAATACATACAGATCTGAATGTGGCAGACCCATAGACTAAAATTCTCTCACAAGCAAAACATGATCACACCTTAGTAAACCCTTTGGGTGTTTGTCACATGACGATGTGAACTATGGGTGTTAATCACATGGTGATGTGAACTATTGGTGTTAAATCCCATGGCGGTGTGAACTAGATTATTGACTCTAGTGCAAGTGGGAGACTGAAGGAAATATGCCCTAGAGGCAATAATAAAGTTATTATTTATTTCCTTATTTCATGATAAATGTTTATTATTCATGCTAGAATTGTATTAACCGGAAACATAATACATGTGCGAATACATAGACAAACAGAGTGTCACTAGTATGCCTCTACTTGACTAGCTCGTTGAATCAAAGATGGTTATGTTTCCTAGCCATGGACAAAGAGTTGTCCTTTGATTAACGAGATCACATCATTAGGAGAATGATGTGATTGACTTGACCCATTTCATTAGCTTAGCACTTGATCGTTTAGTTTGTTGCTATTGCTTTCTTCATGACTTATACATGTTCCTATGACTATGAGATTATGCAACTCCCGTTTACCGGAGGAACACTTTGTGTGCTACCAAACGTCACAATGTAACTGGGTGATTATAAAGGTGCTATACAGGTGTCTCCAAAGGTACTTGTTGGGTTGGCGTATTTCGAGATTAGGATTTGTCACTTCAATTGTCGGAGAGGTATCTCTGGGCCCACTCGGAAATGCACATCACTATAAGCCTTAAAAGCATTATAACTAATGAGTTAGTTATGGGATGATGTATTACGGAACGAGTAAAGACACTTGCCAGTAACGAGATTGAACTAAGTATTGAGATACCGATGATCGAATCTCGGGAAAGTAACATACCGATGATAAAGGGAACAACGTATGGTGTTATGTGGTCTGGCCGATAAAGATCTTCGTAGAATATGTGGGAGCCAATATGAGCATCCAGGTTCCGCTATTGGTTATTGACCGGAGACGTGACTCGGTCATGTCTACATAGTTCTCGAACCCGTAGGGTCCGCACGCTTAAAGTTCGATGACGGTTATATTATGAGTTTATGTGTTTTGATGTACCGAAGGAATTTCAGAGTCCCGAATGTCATCACGGACATGACGAGGAGTCTCGAAATGGTCGATACATAAAGATTGATATATTGGAAGCCTATATTTGGATATCGGAAGTGTTCCGAGTGAAATCGAGATTTTACCGGAGTACCGGGGGTTACCGGAACCCCCCGGGGGTTTAATGGGCCAAGATGTGCCTTAGTGGAGAAGAGGAGGGGCGGCCAGGGCAGGCTGCGCGCCCCCTCTCCCTCTAGTCCGAATTGGACAAGGAGGGGGGGCATCCCCCTTTCCTTCCTCTCTCCCTCCTCCTCCCCCTTCTCCTACTCCAAGTGGGAAAGGAGGGAGTCCTACTCCCGGTGGGAGTAGGACTCCTCCCTGGTGCGCCTCCTCCTAGCCGACCGCCTCTCCCCCCTTGCTCTATATAGGGGGGCAGGGGGCACCTCTAGACACACAAGTTGATCGCAAAGATCTCTCCCAGCCGTGTGTGGTGTCCCCCTCCACCATAATCCACCTCGGTAATACTGTAGTGGTGTTTAGGCGAAGCCCTGTTGCGGTAGCTTCATCAATATCATCACCACGCCGTCGTGCTGACAAAACTCTTCCTCGAGCTCTACTGGATCATGAGTTCGCGGGACATCACCGAGCTGAATGTGTGCTGAACGCGGAGCTGCTGTACGTTCGGTACTGAGGATCGGTCGATCGTGAAGATGTACAACTACATCAACCGCGTTGTCATAACATTTCTGCTTAACGGTCTACGAGGGTACGTGGACGACACTCCCCCCTCTCGTTGCTATGCATCACCATGATCCTGCATGTGCGTAGGAATTTTTTTGAAATTACTACGTTCCCCAACAGTTGCATCTTATGTATGATGTCTAGCTTGTATTGCTTCTAATTTTGTTGAATTCCATCTGCTTACTTTACACATTATACTTGAATAAGACATGTGTTCTATTTATAGAACATACAATATCTGTCTATCACACGATGTTCTTACATCAAATTACTACTGTTGTGTAACCTGCAACAATCACTTATCATAAGACACATTTGACTTTGGAGTGTCATATAGGTTACATCTCGCATTCTTTTCTAGCTTGTGCTACTAATTTGTTGAACTGGCACTTATGATGAGACCGTTTTAACTTGGTAGAGTGATATTCGTTGCATCTTTCATATGGTGTCTAGCTTTCATTGCTTCTAATTTATTGAAATGCCTTCTCCTTAGTTTACACATCATAAGATGTGAATATGCAATGACACTAATGACGAGAGACCTCTAACTTGTTAGTGTGATGTTGTTTGCATCTTGCATATGATTTATTTCTTGTACTGCTTCACATTTGTTTAAACACCATTTATGATGAGACGCTGTTAACTTGGCAGAGCGATATTTCTAGCATTTTTCATATGGTGTCTACCTTCCATTGCATTGCTTCTAATTTAGTGAAATGTCTTCTGCTTAGTTTACACATCATAGTTCTGGTTATCTCTTCCATCCTATTTTTCGTACATATTACATCCTCCTATCATGCGGTTGTCTAACATCAAAGTTCTGTTCATCTGTATCATGCATCAATTTGTTCTGAAGAACTAAATTGTTATTCGTTTTTCTTGTCGGCTTGACTTAACATGGCACAGAGAAAGAGGAAGAAACACAGAATGTCAGGGAATGGGAACCGGAAGAATCCTGTAGATTCTATTGGTACTGATGCTGCAATAGAAGGTTAAAGTCCAGTGGAAAATTCTACAAACAGGGTATCCCATGCTACACGAGCTGTAGAAAAAGCCAAACAGAAACAAATAGCTGCCACCAAACAAGCAGAGACAACCCTAGTTCTTGCAACACCTTCCACAGTACTACCAGCTGCATGAGTTACTCGTGTGTCAACTGAGCTAGGAGCACGTTCCCAAGCTCCCTTGCCACTTGACACTACTTCCCAAGCACTCTTGACACAAGACGAGTTGGCAAGATCAGATGAACCTTGTGAGCTTCAACAACAAGAAGGTAGTTGCTGGAGTCAAGTTACAGTTGCATGCTTCTTTATATGTAGTCTCACAGTTTGATGTACGCTAACACTTCCTATGTTTGTTTTTGGACTAGCACCTAGGCGCAAGAGGAAACAAACATCAGGGATAATGCTTGATAGGTTAACTAAATCTAGAGGAGGAAGAATGGAGATCTGTTTTGAGGCAGGTTTAAAAAGGCCACGTGATGCTACAGAGTCAGCCAAGTTAGTATCAGAGGCAGCGGTTGCCACTGGGTGTCATGTACGTATCCTCCCAACGTGGATTCAGTACAGGAATGACAAAGACGAAACCCAGTTAAACACCTTCCTTGACCATTTATCTGTAAGTATGGTTATGTATGGAAACTAGTAATATCGTCTTGCTCTGTCCCATACTTTCTAGGTTGCTGATAATGAGACTCCCATAATTTTCAACAGATGAGGTTCAAGTTGGATAGCCAAGATGATGCAACCATACAAGCTTGCACCCATGTTTTCAAGTCTGCTCTGCGACAGTATCGGTATAACTTGAGGAAAACTCACTTTGAAGGCAAGGCTAACAGGGAACTTTCCCAAACATCTCTAGTGGAAAATATATCGGATGAAGACTGGAGGGGCCTCATTAAACACTGGTTTGATCTGAAGTATCAGGTACATTATATATATGTGATCAGATCACATGTTGAAGTCCTATTTACGCATGTGCCACACAAATCTATCTTCTTGTAGGTGAACTGTTCAAAGAACAAGGCCAACCGTACGAAAGTGAAATTCCAACAGATGACAGGATCTCGTAGCTATATTGCACACTGTGAGGCTCTTGTAATTAGCTGCTGTTTCACTCTTTTCGCTATACCATATTATCATATCTATATTGACTTATTCGCAGAGGAAAGCCCGCAAGGACCAAAAAGTACCTGAACCAAATGCTGTGGAAATCTTCGAGGACTGTCACACCGGCAAGAAGAAGGGCATGACTACACCAGTCAAAGCCGCTATTGTAAGTCCTTAATCCTCATGACTTTTAACTACTACTTACTCTGACTTGTGCCTTGAACTGCATGGTTTGCAGCCAATGTCTATTACTCTTTTCAATTTTATACACAATTGTCTTAGCGTATCATCGCACCTTACAAGGTTTAAAAGAGTGGAGTGATGTTCCTTTGATCTTGACCTGTAATCTAGTTCCGTGCTGGACTTGCCCACACAACGTTACAATTGCATGTTTGTTTGTTCTCAGTTCTTTTGTGATATAAATGATGGCATACTGTGCTTACCGTATTATAAACTTCGTCTCTTTATCCTTAGACCTCAATACAATGTGAAGAAATAGACAATATATTAGCGATGGTACATGGTCATATGTTTGGAACCTGGTTTTATTATGTACTTTGCACTAAAATACAACTAATATTTTACATGGGTTCACCAGAATAAGTTCTGTATATAGACCAAAGCTATTTTTTTGGTTTTGCTGCCTCCTTAATATCTTCTGTTCTGGTACTACTAATGTAAAACCTCAAATTTTTAGTGAGCTATGGAAAAAATGGTGGAACCGCCACCTTCTGAAGGTGGCGAGGCAACTATAACCGCAATGACAATCTTGCTGCAGTGGGTCAGTACCTGTCCACTAACAGTGCCAAAAGCACGTTCCTGCGTAATACCGGGTTGGTTGTTAAGGCAATCTCGTCCAAACTGTCTCATGATCAAGATATGCAAGATCAAAACAATGTTGTATCTGTGCTCCAGACACAAGTCCATTCCCTAACAGAGACCCTTTGTGAAACAAGGAGAGACATTGTTCGATGTTGTCAAGATATGCATGGTTTTGAAACCAGACTATCAGACATTTGCTATGTTGTTCAGGAGCCTAGGAGAACTGAAGGCGAAGGTTATGGTGCTCCATCGGACAATACAGCATGAAAACGTAACAGTCAGGTCAAATGAACTAAGCTTCTAAACTTCTGGTGGTGCATTTATCTGCTAGATTGTTAACTTTTATGCCAACCTTCCTTTTGTTTTATAGTTGTAATTTGTTTTGGTGCAATACAAAATTTGTTCTTAACATGCAGCCACCGGCTGAAGAAAACAGCAAGCCATTTTTGTATAGTGTAGGGTGTTCCCTATATTTGCACTGGTGGCGAACTTTGATTCCCAGTGGATGTAATATGTGTAATAGCCATGACAGCCTAGCTTAAGTTGCTTGCTTATTTATTTCCTTATTGTCTTGTTTATTTGTTTTCTTGTAGTCAGTGCAGTTCTTTTTCCGCGGTTTGCTAGTGGCCGCAATAACCTATTTTTTTAAAACTAGGCCACATTAACCATGGGCTACATATTTACTGTAGTTAACATGGGCCTCCTACGGGCAGTAGAAACAATGGGCCTTCTAAGGGTCGTAGAAACAACGGGCCTTCTACGGGGCATAGAAACAATGGGCCTTATACAGGCCGTAGACACAATGGGCCTTCTACAGGCCGTATCATCAATGGGCCTTCTACGGGCCGTATGATCGGCTGGCCAAACGTGGGCCAATAACAGACCACATTATGGCCGTAAACGGGCTTGGTAGGCTGAAGCTGGTCGTACGGCACCTGGAGCCTGTCGAATGTTTCGACGGAGAGGACATTGAGTCCCGTGCCACCATCGACGAGTCTCTTGGTGACGAGGACGTTGCTGATGGTAGGCGAGCAGAGCATCGGGAGCCCGCTGGCGGTGGTCACACACTAGAGCTGGCCAGCAGAGTCGAAGGTGCTGGCGTACTTGGACCACCTGAGCGGACGCATTGCCTTGATCTTGGGAAGTGCCGCATTCACCTCCCGAGCGAACTGCTTGAAGATGCAATGGGAGGCGGGAGCCTGAGCGCCGCCTAGGATGCAAGTGATGGCACGAGGCTCTTGGAAGTCTCCAGCCCCATCATCTTGGTGGTGGTCGTCATTCCTCCTTAGTGGTAGAGGCAGCGGAGGGAGACCAGCATTGCCCTGAGGATAGTCCTCCCAAGGCTTATCCCTCCAAGGGCCCTCACGAGGCTGGCCCTGCCAGCGGTCTTCGCGAGGCTGATCCCTCCTGTCCTGGCGGGGTTCATAGTTGTCCCAGCGCCCCCACCTCTGCCTCCTCCATGGCCGTAGGCGTGGTCGTTGCGCTCGGGGCGCCGGCCGAGGCGCTCATCTCGGATGGCCCTGAGCTCTTGGCAGTCATTGGTGTTGTGGTTGTTTGTGGAAGACGCGGAATGGGTAGCTTCCCTTAGAGGACTCCGTGTGATCATAGTCACGCTTCATCTCAGGTTCGGCCGCGAGCACAACTGGGCCCTTGCACTTAACATCCTTGGCCTTGGCCTTCTTGTCTTCTGGATCGGCCTCCGGAAGCTCAAGGAGGGATAGGCGACCTTCCTCAGCCCTTGCGCACCTGGTTGCCATGTTGAACATCTCCAGAGCCGAGCACAGGTCCTCGTGTATGCCGAGCTCTTCCTTCATGTTGACATCCCGGACGCCATCAGTGAACGCCGAGATGATGGCTTCGTCCGACACCTTAGGAATCTTGAGGCAAACGTTGGTGAAGCGCTAGATGTATTTGTGCAAGGTCTCCCCTGGCTGCTGCTTGATACGCCACAGGTCACCTGCGGTAGGAGCGCGGTTGTGAGTGCCCTGGAAGTTGGCAATGAAGCGCTCACGCGTCCTAGGAAGAGATCGATCCCGCGAGGAGGTTCAGGAGCCACGAGCGCGCGCTACCCTCGAGGGCCATGGGAAATCAGTTCGCCATGACCTTCTCGTGGTCGTTGGCCGCCTTGATGCTCAGCTCGTAGAGTTGGAGGAACTCAGTAGGGTCGGGGTGCCATCATAGCACGTAGGCAGGTCTGGCTTGAACTTCCTAGGCCAGACGACGCGGTGCAGCTCCTAGGTGAACGCACGGTAGGCCACCGTGCTCACCGGGCCCCCCTTGTTGGAGGTGCCTAGTCTTGGTGCTCGTGCACCACTGTTTCGGGCGGCATGCGGTCTTGACGGGCGGTGCTGGGAGCGCACGCGCCTCTCCTTGGGGCTCCGGCACTGCTTGGCAGCTTTCTTCGTCGTGCACCGGTGCCCTGCATGGCGGGTCGCGCTGAGGAGCCTCACGCCTTGGCTCGAGGACGACGTCTTGCCTGGGTGGTGGGGGAGGCACACCATGGGCCACGTTGCCCGCAAGAGGCGGCTAGGGAGGCAGCGAGCGGACGATGCAGGGGCCTCTCCAGCGGCGCTGATGAGATAGGCAATGTGGTCCAGCCAGTACTCATAGAGGTCACCGATTGGGCGATAGCACAGAAGCTCGCGTGCCATGAGCAACGCAGCCTACACGTTCGCTGGCCCGTGGCGGGTGTGGGAAGACGAAGCAGCCCCCGGAGTCAGCGATGGAGTGGCGGTGCGTCCATCATGCCGCATAGAAGGCTATAGTGATGAAGCCTGCTACACAAGGGCCGCGGGGCCGGTGGCGGCGTTTGCCGCCGGCTATGGGGAACGACGGGGAGTGCTGTCGCCTGTAGGCCCTATCTGGGTGACGCGGGCGGTGATACGTCTCCAAGGTATCTATAATTTTTGATTGTTCCATGCTATAATATTATCTGTTTTGGATGTTAATGGGCTTATTTATACACTTTTATATTATTTTTGGGACTAACCTACTAACCCAAGGCCCAGTGCAAATTGCTATTTTTTTGCCTATTTCAGTGTTTCGCAGAAAAGGAATATCAAACGGAATCCAAATGGAATAAAACCTTTGGGAGAGTTATTTTTGGAACGAACGTGATCCAGGGAACTTGGAGTGGACGTCAAGCAACCAACGAGGAGGCCACGAGGCAGGGGGCGCGTCTACCCTCCTGGTCGCGCCCTCCCCCTCATGGGCCCCTCGTGGCTCCACCGACCTACTTCTTCCTCCTATATATATATTCATATACCCCGAAAACATCCAGGAGCACCACGAAACCCTATTTCCACCGCCACAACCTTCTGTACCCAAGAGATCCCATCTTGGGGCCTTTTTCGGAGCTCCGTCGGAGGGGGAATCGATCACGGAGGGCCTCTACATCAACTCCATGGCCCCTCCGATGATGTGTGAGTAGTTTACTTCAGACCTTCGGGTCCATAGTTATTAGCTAGATGGCTTCTTCTCTCTCTTTGGATCTCAATACAATGCTCTCCTTGATCTTCTTGGAGATCTATTTGATGTAACTCTTTTAGCGGTGTGTTTGTCGAGATCCGATGAATTGTGGGTTTATGATCAAGTTTATCTATGAACAATATTTGATTCTTCTCTGAAATCTTTTATGTATGATTGGTTATATTTGCAAGTCTCTTCAAATTATCAGTTTGGTTTGGCCTACTAGATCGATCTTTCTTGTAATGGGAGAAGTGCTTAGCTTTGGGTTCAATCTTGCGGTGTCCTTTCCCAGTGACAGCAGGGGCAGCAAGGCACGTATTGTATTGTTGCCATTAACGGTAAAAAGATAGGGTTTATATCATATTGCTTGAGTTTATGACTCTACATCATGTCATCTTTGCCTAATGCATTACTCTGTTCTTATGAACTTAATACTCTAGATGCATGCTGGATAGTGGTCGACGTGTGGAGTAATAGTAGTAGATGCAGAATCGTTTCGGTCTACTTGTCGCGGACATGATGCCTATATACATGATCATACCTAGATATTCTCATAATTATGCACTTTTCTATCAATTGCTGGGCAGTAATTTGTTCATCCACCGTAATACTTATGCTATCTTGAGAGAAGCCACTAGTGAAACCTATGGCCCCCGGGTCTATTCTCCTTTATATTAATCTCTCGTCAACAAGCTATTTTTGGCACCATTTATTTTGTAATCTTTACTTTCAATCTATATCATAAAAATACCAAAAATATTTATATTTATATTATTATTATTATTATGATTATTATGATTATCTCTATCATATCTCACTCTCGTAAGTGACCGTGAAGGGATTGACAACCCCTTTATCGCGTTGGTTGCGAGGTTCTTATTTGTTTGTGCAGGTACGAGGGACTTGCGTGTAGTCTCCTACTAGATTGATACCTCGGTTCTCAAAAACTGAGGGAAATACTTATGCTACTTTGCTGCATCACCCTTTCCTCTTCAAGGGAAAACCAACACAGTGCTCAAGAGGTAGCAAGAAGGATTTCTGGCGACGTTGTCGGTGAGATCTACCACAAGTCAAGCATACCAAGTACCTATCACAAACTCTTATCCCTCGCATTACATTATTTTCCATTTGCCTCTCATTTTCCTCCCCCCACTTCACCCTTGCCGTTTTATTCGTCCTCTTTTTCCGTTCCCCTTCTCTTTTTTCTATTTGACTTTTTTGCATGTTTCTTGTTTGCTTGTGTGTTGGATTGCTCGCTTGTCACGATGGCTCAAGATAATACTAAATTGTGTGACTTTGCCAATACCAACAATAATTATTTTATTAGCACTCCGATTGCTCCTCTTACCGTTGCTGAATCTTGTGAAATTAATACTGCTTTGCTGAATCTTGTCATGAAAGATCCATTTTCTGGCCTTCCTAGTGAAGATGCCGCCACCCATCTAAACAACTTTGTTGATTTGTGTGATATGCAAAATAATAAAGATGTGGATAATGATATTGTTAAACTTAAGCTATTTCTGTTTTCGCTTAGAGATCATGCTAAAGCTTGGTTTTCGTCTTTGCCTAAAAATAGTATTGATTCATGGAATAAGTGCAAAGATGCTTTTATCTCTAAATATTTTCCTCCCGCTAAGATCATCTCTCTTAGAAACGATATTATGAATTTTAAGCAACTTGATTATGAACATGTTGCACAATCTTGGGAGAGGATGAAATTAATGATAGGTAATTTCCCTACAATTCTTATGGAAATTATAATAAGATGCCCTCTGATTTTGAATCTAATATTAAATAATTTATTAGTTCACAAAAGAGTTTCAATACCTTGATTGAAGAAAATTTGTCTAAGATTGATGAGTTGGCTAGGAACGTGGATAGAATTTCTCTTGATGTTCACTCTTTGAAACTTAGACCTATTCCACCTAAGCATGATATCAATGAGTCTCTCAAAGCTATGAGAATTTCCATTAATGAGTGCAAGGAAAGAACCGCTAGGATGCGTGCTAGAAAACATTGCTTTGTGAAAGCGTGTTCTTCTACTTTTGATGATAATAAGGATGAAGATCTAAAAGTGATTGATGTGTCTCCTATTAAATCTTTGTTTTTCAATATGAATCTTGATAATGATGGGACTAGAGATGAGTCAACTTTAGTTAAAAGGCGTCCCAATGATTCGGAGTTTTTAGATCTTGATGCAAAAATTAATAAAAGTGGGATTGGAAAGGTCAAAACTTTACATATCAATGAACCCACTATTTTGGATTTCAAGGAATTTAATTATGATAATTGTTCTTTAATAGATTGTATTTCCTTGTTGCAATCCGTGATAAATTTTCCGCATGCTTATAGTCAAAATAAAGCTTTTACTAAGCATATCGTTGAAGCTTTAATGCAATCTTACGAAGAAAAGCTTTAATTGGAAGTTTCTATCCCTAGAAAACTTCATGATGAGTGGAACCTACTATTAAAATTAAGATTAAAGATCATGAATGCTATGCTTTATGTGATTTGGGTGCTAGCATTTCCACGATTCCAAAAACTTTGTGTGATGTGTTAGGTTTCCGTGAATTTGATGATTGTTCTTTAAATTTACACCTCGCGGATTCCACTATTAAGAAACCTATGGGAAAGATTAATGATGTTCTTATTGTTGCAAATAGGAATTATGTGCCCGTAGATTTCATTGTTCTTGATATTGATTGCAATCCTACATGTCCTATTATTCTTGGTAGGCCTTTCCTTAGAACGATTGGTGCAATTATTGATATGAAGGAAGGGAATATTAGATTCCAATTTCCGTTAAGGAAAGTCATGGAACACTTTCCTAGAAACAAAATTAAGTTACCTTATGAATCTATTATGAGAGCCACTTATCGATTGCATACCAAAGATGATAATACCTAGATCTACTCTTGCTTTTATGCCTAGCTAGGAGCGTTAAACGATAGCGCTTGTTGGGAGGCGACCCAATTTTATTTTTATTCCTTACTTTTTGGTTCCGTTTCGTAATAAATAATTCATATAGCCTCTGTTTAGATGTGGTTTTATGCTTTTAATTAGTGTTTGTGCCAAGTAGAACCTTTGGGAAGACTTGGGGAAAGTCTTTGTGATCTTGCTGTAAAAAACAGAAACTTTAGGGTTCACGAGATTTGCTGCCATGTTTTACTGGAGAGAGAGATTAAGTTGATTCTGTTTGCAGACGATTAATAGATAAATTACTCACGTCCAGCAATTTATTTTAGAATTTTTGGGGTTACAGAAGTATTCCAAACCTACAAATTATTACAGACTGTTCTGTTTTTGACAGATTCTGTTTTTCGTGTGTTGTTTGCTTATTTTGATGAATTTATGGCTAGTATCGGAGGTTTTGAACCATATATAAGTTGGAATACAGTATATTTAACACCAATATAAATAAATAATGAGTTCATTACAGTACCTTAAGTGGTGGTTTGTTTTCTTTTACTAACGGAGCTCATGAGATTTTCTCTTTAAGTTTTGTGTTGTGAAGTTTTCAAGTTTTGGGTAAAGATTTGATGGATTACGGAACAAGGAGTGGCAATAGCCTAAGCTTGGGGATGCCCATGCCACCCCAAGGTAAAAATCCAAGGACAACCAAGAGCCTAAGCTCGGGGATGCCCCGGAAGGCATCCCCTCTTTCGTCTTCTTCTATCGGTAACTTTACTTGAGGCTATATTTTTATTCACCACATGATATGTGTTTTGCTTGGAGCGTCTTGTATGATTTGAGTCTTTGCTTTTTAGTTTACCACAATCATCCTTGCTGTACACACCTTTTGGGAGAGACACACATGAATTGAAATTTATTAGAATACTTTATATCTTTTATCTTTTGAGCTAGATAATTTTGCTCTAGTGCTTCACTTATATCTTTTAGAGCATGGTGGTGGTTTTATTTTATAGAAATTATTGATCTCTCATGCTTCACTCATATTATTTTAAGAGTCCTTTATAAAAGCATGGTAATTTGCTTTGGTTATGAAACTAGTGCTAATATGATAGGCATCCAAGATGGGTATAATAAAAACTATCATAGAAAGTGCATTGAATACTATGAGAAGTTTGATACTTGATAATTGTTTTGAGATATAAAGGTGGTGATTTTAGAGTGTGCTAGTAGAGTAATTGTGAATTTGAGAAATACTTGTGTTGAAGTTTGCAAGTCCCGCAGCAATGCACGTATGGTAATCGTTGTGTAACAAATTTGAAACATGAGGTGTTCTTAGATTGTCTTCCTTATGAGTGGCGGTCGAGGATGAGCGATGGTCTTTTCCTACCAATCTATCCCCCTAGGAGCATACGCGTAGTGCTTGGTTTTGATGACTTGTAGATTTTTGCAATAAGTATGTGAGTTCTTTATGACTAATGTTAAGTCCATGGATTATGTGCACTCTCACCCTTCCATCATTGCTAGCCTCTTCGGTACCGTGCATTGCCCTTTCTCACCTTGAGAGTTGGTGCAAACTTCGCCCCTACATCCAAATTCCATGATATGATACACTCTATCACACATAAACCTCCTTATATCCTCCTCAAAACAGTCACCATACCCTATTATGGCATTTCCATAGCCATTCCGAGATATATTACCATGCAACTTTCCACCGTTTCATTTATGACATGCTTCATCATTGTCGTATTGCTTTGCATGATCATGTAGTTGACATCATATTTGTGGCAAAGCCACCATGCATAATTTTTCATACATGTCACTCTTGATTCATTGCCCTTCCCGGTACACCGCCGGAGGCATTCATATAGAGTCATATTTTGTTCTATCGAGTTGTAATCATTGAGTTGTAAATAGATAGAAGTGTGACGATCATCATTAATAGAGAATTGTCCCCCCCCCCCAAAAAAGATAAAGGCCAAATAAAAAAGGAAGGCCCAAAAAAAAGAAAAAAAGAAACAAAAAGGGACAATGCTACTATCCTTTTTCCACACTTGTGCTTCAAAATAGCACCATGATCTTTATGACATAGAGTCTCTTGTTTTGTCACTTTCATATACTAGTGGGAATTTTTCATTATAGAACTTGGCTTGTATATTCCAACAATGGGCTTCCTCAAATGACCTAGGTCTTCGTGAGCAAGCAAGTTGGATGCACACCCGCTTAGTTTCTTTTGTTGAGCTTTCATACATATATAGCTCTAGTGCATCCGTTGCATGGAAATCCCTACTCCTTGTATTGACATCAATTGATGGGCATCTCCCAAGCCTGTTGATTAGCCTCGTCGATGTGAGACTTTCTCCTTTTTTATCTTCTCCACATAACCCCCTATCATTATTCTATTCCACCCATAGTGCTATATCCATGGCTCACGCGTGAAAGTTGAAAAAAGTTTGAGATTACTAAATTATGAAACAATTTCTTGGCTTGCCATCGGGGTTGTGCAAGATGAGAGCATTCTTGTGTGACAAAAATGGAGCATGACCAAACTATATGATTTTGTAGGGATGAACTTTCTTTTGCCATGTTATTTTGAGAAGACATGATTGCTTAGTTAGTATGCTTGAAGTATTATTATTTTTATGTCAATATTAAACTTTTGTCTTGAATCTTTCGGATCTGAATATTCATGCCACAATAAATAAAATTACATTGAGAATTATGCTAGGTAGCATTCCACATAAAAAATTCTATTTTTATCATTTACCTACTCGAGGACGAGCAGGAATTAAGCTTGGGGATGCTTGATACGTCTCCAACTATAATTTTTGATTGTTCCATGCTATTATATTATCTGTTTTGGATGTTAATGGGCTTATTTATACACTTTTATATAATTTTTGGGACTAACCTACTAGCCCAAGGCCAGTGCAAATTGCTATTTTTTACCTATTTTAGTGTTTCGCAGAAAAGGAATATCAAACGGAATAAAACCTTCGGGAGAGTTATTTTTGGAACAAACATGATCCAAGGAACTTGGAGTGGACGTCAAGCAACCAATGAGCAGGCCACAAGGAAGGGGGCACGCCTACCCCCCTGGGCGCTCCCTCCCCCTCGTGGGCCCCTCGTGGCTCCACCGGCATACTTCTTCCTCCTATATATTATTCATATACCCCGAAAACATCCAGGAGCACCAGGAAACCCTATTTCCACCGCCGCAACCTTCTGTACCCAAGAGATCCAATCTCGGGGCCTTTACTAGAGCTTCGCCGGAGGGGGAATCGATCACGGAGGGCCTCTACATCAACTCCATGGCCCCTCCGATGACGTGTGAGTAGTATACTTCAGACCTTTGGGTCCATAGTTATTAGTTAGATGGCTTCTTCTCTCTCTTTGGATCTCAATACAATGTTCTCCTTGATCTTCTTGGAGATCTATTTGATGTAACTCTTTTTGCGGTGTGTTTGTCGAGATCCGATGAATTGTGGGTTTATGTAACATCCCAAATTTTCCATTTGGAATGTTATACATTAGATCATCATGCATGTCATATTTTATTTTGCATTTTGGTTGATCCTAGAAATTCTACGCAACTCAAGGACCCACGGAGAGAGTTGGGGATTTCGTTATTTTCATATTTGAGTTCTCTCGAATTTTGAGAATCTGATCATTTGATTTTATTTATTTTATCATCAATTATTTCTATTACAAAAATATGAGAGAGGGAATAAAATGACTTTCCCAAAATAAAGAAATATTGAGGATTTCATAAAAAAATCAAATAAGATTTTATTTCAGAGTTTTTCGGTGTTTTATTTGAATTTAGGAAAAAAGTCTGTTTTTCAGAATTGCATTTAGGGCCCAAATAAATGTTCACCTTGTGCGGCTTGATTTTAGAAGCCCGTGAAAATTTATTTCGGAATTTTTGGAGTCCGTTTAGTATTTCTTTTATTTTTTCTTCCGAGCGGAATAATTAAAAAAAACGAACCGACTTCGGGCCGTACCCGAGCGGGACACCGCACGGGGCAGCCTTTAAATGGCGCTGGCCCGAGCCGCCCCGGCCCATCAGCCCCGCCTCGATCCGTGCGCGCCGCCGGAGCCGCCGCCGACGATGATCCCGTCGCCCGAGGTTCGTCGCGCCTCGTTTTCCATGCCGAAAAAAATAAAAAATAAAAAGAGAAAAAAATAAATTTTCGCAAAATCGGAGTTCATCGTTTGTCTTTTTCTCGGATTATATCCGCGATTTTTCTGATCGCGATTCCTGATCCGATTTTCGTTTTAGTTTAACTTTTCGCTCGTTTATCGGAATCAGGGGATTCAAGCGCCTAGGGATTCGTTTCGAAACCCTCTATACGTTTAACCAACTTAAACAAGATTTTGCTACTGTAAAATTTGCCCTAGATCCAGATTACTAAAATGAAGTTGTTTTCTTTCGCCGTTTGACTTTCGTTGCTTCGTTCGATTTGATTCTTTTTGCCAACCGGAGTTCTTAAGTTGAACCTCCTGGTTAGTTCTCTTATTTGAGTTTTACCTGTGCATTAGATGAGTACTTATTGTATGCTTGTTTGTTTGTCTGTGATAGAATAACCGGAGTGCGCCGCTTGTTACTTCGAATCTCTAGGTTTCGCGGATCGTCAGCAAGGCAAGTAACACTTTGATCATACCTTTTCTACTACCTAGTTTTATTGCATTAGATCAACCCTCACTCATTGCATGATTAGGATCTAATTAAATTGTGGGATGGGAAGTAGATGAGGTAGTACCTATTACCTGTTTATTATCAAACCTTTGGGAGTTACTTCTACATTTGCTTATTATGCCATGCTATGCTAGTAGACGTGGATTGGGTGAGTGATATCCATGACAGATGTGAGTTTTATTAATTAATGGTTTATCTAAGGTGGCAACTTAAACACACATCTGGGTGGATTGAGGCACTTGGGTATTCCAGGACTTGCCTGTTTTCTTTTGGACCGCCACCCAGGCTCAAAGGGATCATGAGACTATTCATACTAGAAACTTCTGTGTGCAGCCACAAGCTATTATGGGCTCTAGCATAGTTGACTAAGTCGTGCGAACTCTTACAGTGGTAGACTAGCAGATGTACAGGATGTAGGTGGTACGGTCTACCCGATCGTAAGGTGCTAGCGCTTCTGAAAGACTATGTCTCGGTCATCCGTCTTCTCAAACACCATGTAGTGCGAGAAACCAAACGGAGGCGATCAAGTCTTGTGGGGAAAAGTGCGCAAACCTCTGCAGAGTGTAATAAACTAATCATGGTTAGCCGTGTCCCCGGTTATGGACATCTTGAGTATCTAGTACCTGGATTTTCATGTGAATCCCAACATGTTACTCTAAATTAATTTTGTTAGGTTTTGTTTAATGATGATGCTTAATTGGGATTGAGAATGATGTCAACCATTCTCAATGTTTAACAATTACCATGATAGTTAAATAAATTTATTCCTTTGAAGTAGGGAAAAATTGGCTTTACGCAAAACTGTAACCATAGAGCTTTCCACCAGCCAAATATGCATATAGTATAGTTGTTTCATTCCATTACTCTCTATGTGTTACCTTGCCAGCATATTCCATGTGCTGACCCGTTTTCGGGCTGTAACGTTAATGTTGCAGACTTTTCAGACGACGATTAAGGAGTTTTTAGGTCGTGGTCCTATACTCAGTGATGCCGTTGGAGTTAATGGACTCACTTATCTTCCAAGCCTTCCGCTGTTATTGTTATTAGATGGCCTTAAGCCATATTTATTGTAATAAGTTCTCTTTTGAGACACTTGATGTAATAAGTGTGTGATTGCTACTCTGCTATAAATCCTCCGAGTACTGTGTGGTGTCAGCATTACTGATCCAGGGATGACACCGGAGCACAGAGATCAGACTGTTTGAGGTTTGGTCGCTACAGTTTATAATCAAGTTTATCTATGAACAATATTGGATTCTTCTCCGAAATCTTTTATGTATGATTGGTTATATTTTCAAGTCTCTTCGAATTATCAGTTTGGTTTGGCCTACTAGATTGATCTTTCTTGCAATGGGATAAGTGCTTAGCTTTGGGTTCAATCTTGCGGTGTCCTTTCAGAGTGACAGCAGGGGCAGCAATGCACGTATTGTATTGTTGCCATCGAGGATAAAAAGATGGGGTTTATATCATATTGCTTGAGTTTATCCCTCTACATCATGTCATCTTGCCTAATGCATTACTCTGTTTTTATGAACTTAATACTCTAGATGCATGCCGGATAGCGGTCGATGTGTGGAGTAATAGTAGTAGATGCAGAACCGTTTCGGTCTACTTGTCGCGGACGTGATGCCTATATATATGATCATGCCTTGATATTCTCATAATTATGCACTTTTCTATCAATTGCTTGAAAGTAATTTGTTCACCCATAGTAATACTTATGCTATCTTGAGAGAAGCCACTAGTGAAACCTATGGCCCCGGGTCTATTCTCCTTTATATTAATCTCCCGTCAACAAGCTATTTCTGACACCGTTTATTTTGCAATCTTTACTTTCAATCTATATCATAAAAATACCAAAAATATTTATCTTATTATTATTATCTCTATCAGATCTCATTCTCGTAAGTGACCATGAAGGGATTGACAACCCCTTTATCGCGTTGGTTGCGAGGTTCTTATTTGTTTGTGTAGATACGAGGGACTTGCGTGTAGTCTCCTACTAGATTGATACCTTGGTTCTCAAAAACTGAGGTAAATACTTACGCTACTTTGCTGCATCACCCTTTCCTCTTCAAGGGAAAACCAACGTAGTGCTCAAGAGGTAGCAGGCGGCACGGGCAGCCTGACGCTCAGCGCGAACTCGACGAGCATCAGCCATGGGGATGGCGGAATGGTGGCGAGTCGACCGGCAGAAGAGAGGCTCCGACGCACCCCTACCTGGCGCGCCAAATGTCGGATTCGGGGCTTCACAGACCCTTGATAGATTCGAACACTAGGGTGCGTGCGAAGAACTCAATCTCCCTAGTCTGCCAACTCGTCGATCCCACGACCTAGCTCGAAGGACTGGAAATGGAAAGGGACACAACAGTTTACCTAGGTTCGGGCCAGGTTTAATACCCTACTCCTGGTTTGTGGTGGATTAGCCTCGAGGTGGGTTGAGGATGAACTGGTACGGGGGAAGTACAACCTTAGGAGGTGTGTTCTTGTGTTGGTGTGAGCTGGTGTGGGTGCGGATCACCTCTCCCCTCCCCTATGGTGGTGGCTAGGCTATATTTATGGTGGCCTTGGTCCTCTTCTCCAAAAATGAAGGCGGAAAGGGATCCCATAATGACCAAGTTTGAAGGGAGACAACTAGTACATCTTATCCTGATGAAAGGTGGTCTTTGCCTGCAAAGCTTCTAGTCGTGACATCGTGGATGGCTCTGCGATGACCTCTGTCCTGCCGTCCTAGCGGTCTTGGTCTTGTAGCACGGCAATGGAAACCTTTAGCTGATTCCTCGGGACTCCGCGCCTGCGCTTTCCTCTTTAGCACCAAAGAGGAAACCTACTGTACTGCGCCCGCTGGCTCCCGCCTGGCTTTGGTCGTCATGGCTTGTGTCACCTTAACCTCACGAGGTGGACACCTGCATAGAAATCTTCACTCCTCAAGAGCCAGCCTATGGTGGCTGTTCCCTTCAAAGGTCTTGGCGTCGTCCACCTCGCAAGGGTCTTGTGTCGTTGATGTTGAAGGCGGGCCATAACAGGCTCTCGATGTAGCCAGACCGTGGACCGGAAGCAGGCAAGTCTGGGTACCCCCATTCCCAGAACGTCGACAGCTGCATGCAAGGCAGCCGAGCAGCACAGGCCAATCAGTGACATGCGCCTGCTTACGGTACGTCGGTTCCAGTGTGCAATTAATAGTGAAGTATGGGCAGTGGCGGAGACATGACCCAAGCCGGGGGGCTGGGCCCGGGGCTTGAGGATTTGTTTCTTCAGTGACTATAGCGATTTTACATTGTTGAGCACTGTAGCTATGAAGCAGGCCTGGGGCGCTGTGTTAGCCTAGCTCCACCCATGAGTAGGGGTATCTTTTTTATTTTTCCTGTCAAGAAAAAGTGAAGTAGGGGTAAGACGGTCCAATAAAAACCAAACGATGCACTCCTGGGTATGCGGGTCACAAGTTATGCGTAGAGAAAAGAAAAACAAAGCAAGTACTATATAATCCCATTATCCAAGCCGTTTGTCTACATTGGGATCAAAGCATGGAGCTGAATATCGTGTTGTATTGAAGTTCCTCCCATCATTATTAAACAGTGCACAACTTCTTGTGTGTTACCATTATAGCTAGAGCCTACAATGGTCTTCTACGTTCTTTCCATTCGCATTTTTTCCTGGACCGCTTTATTCCCCGTTGAGCGTACCCCGCCCCAACCTATAAACACTGACCTCCTTTCTATAATCCCTTGTCCTCACTCGTACACTACAGGAAGGACCAAAAAGCTTTTCCATCTCGAACATCAACATGAATTTATCGAAGATAGCAAGCACAACTTGCAAACATAGGAATGAACTGAAGCTTAGCACCACAGATGCACGTCACTGAACTAACAGAAATATATGACACTACATATGTGCACACACCACACAACAATTCAGTTGCTGGCTCATGGTATTCCTATTTTCGGAACATCTAATTTCGGTTGCTACTTGCATTATCTAAATAAGGACTCTGATGAGGACATCAATACCACCGTTACACCCACAGCCCCTGCTGCTATACATACTGGACCAATTACTAGAGCTCGCACACACCAATTAAATTATCAGGTACTTCTGTTTCTTGGTAATGATTCTAATGTTCATGAGAATATGATGTTGCCTAAATTGGACACATTTGTGTTTCTTACAAATGAAGGGCCTAGCTTGGACAAGAAGGATGAACATTGGAGGAAGATCAAGCATGGAGATGACGGCATGCGCAAGCAGAACAAAAATGGAGTTACAAGTGATGATTTTAGCACTTTGAAGGAGTGCATGAAGCCTTGGACGAAATATACAAGATGCCACTTAATAAATTTCGTCCAGAGGATATTATAGGTGTTGCGTCACCTTATTATTGGGCCAAGCCCATGTAATTTCTAAATACTGAAGTATAGGTTATTTTTAGAGTCCGTATATGTGGGAAAAATAGAGTTTCGGTTGGTTTCGGACCCCTCCTCCAAGGGGTCATGAAACTCCCCCATCTTCCTCCATATATACAAACCTTAGGGCATCGTTTAGACTTTAGGTTTTGTGTTCAACGACCAGACCAAGATGTCATAGAACCCCACCTTGATAAAAAAAGCTTTCATCTTATATTCGCAATATCCAGATTGCAATCTCAGTTTCTTACTTGCTCTTCGTTTGCTTGTAGGAAATAGACCCTCGTGGTCAGGTTGATCGTGCTCCGGCGTGGTCAATAACCTCTCGGAGTTGGTTTAGTGATTCTTAAGGCGCAACGTCCTTGCACGTTCGTAGTCGGATCATCAAAGTCTACTCCACCGAAAATGATAATCACCATCTCATCGAAAGACAAGACACCTTTGCCTCTATCAAATGGTATCAGATTTCCAGGTTGCTCGGTGAGATTTTTCAGTTTTCATAGTTTAGATCGAGTATGTTCTTCATACCTACAGTCCACGAAAAAGCCAAAAATAGGGTTGGTTCATCATATCCGAACCAATCTGAGCCTTTGCATAATCTTTTTAGGGTTTTGCTTTGTTGAATTTGCTTATAATCGTACACTGCATTCTGCTACTAAGATGTGTCCTTTTGAAATTGTGTATGGTTTCCTACCTTGTGCACCTATTGAGTTGTTGCCTCTTCCATCTTTGGAGAAAGTTAATTTTGATGCTAAACAACATACTGAATTGATCTTAAAAATGCATGAGTTAACTAATTAAGGAAAACATTGAGCGTATGAATGCTAAATATAAACTTGCTGGAGATAACAGTAGAAAACATGTTGTCTTTGCACCTAGAGATCTTGTTTGGTTACATTTGCGTAAGGATAGATTTCCTGATTTGCACAAATCAAAGCCGATGCCACGTGTTGATGGTCCTTTTAAGGTGTTAGAGAAAATAAATGATAATGCATATAAAGTTGAGCTGCCTGCAGATTTTAGGGTTAGTCCCACATTTAACATTGTAGATTTGAAGCGTTATTTGGGTGAGGAAGATGAGCTTCCGTCGAGGATGACTTCATTTCAAGAAGGGGATGATGATGAGGACATCAATACAATTGTTACACCCACAACCCCTGCTGCTATACATACCAGACCAATTACTAGAGTTCGCGCACACCAATTAAATTACCAGATACTTTCATTTCTTGGTAATGATTCTAATGTTCATGAGAATATGATGCTGCCTAAATTGGATACATTTGTCTTGCTTACAAAAGAAGGGCCTACCTTGGACAAGAAGGATGAACATTGGAGCAAGATCAAGCATGAAGATGATGCCAAGCACAAGGGGAACAATAATGGAGTTACAAGTGATGATTTCAGGTCTTTGAAGCCACTATAAGGAGTGCATGAAAGCCTGGATGAAATATACAAGATGCCACTTCATAAATTTCATCCAGAGGATATATAGGTGTTGTGTCACTTTATTATTGGGCTAGGCCCATGTAATTTCGAAATACTTAAGTATATGCAGTTTTTCCAGTCCGTATATGTGGGAAAAATAGAGTCTGGGTAGGTTTCGGACCCCTCCTCCAAGGGGTTACGAAATCCCCCCTCTTCATCCATATATACATCCCTTAAGGCGTCGTTTAGACTTTGAGTTTCCTTTAAATTAGAAGTTCGCCATAGCAGCGACTTCGTGCACTTCGTTTGTGTTCAATGATCAGACCAAGACGTCACAGAACCCCACCTTGATCAATAAAGATCTTATGTTATATTCGCGATATCCAGATTGCAATCTCAGTTTCTTGCTTGTTCTTCGTTTGCTTGTAGGAAATAGACCCTCGTGGTCATGTTGATCGTGCTCCGGCGTGGTCAATAACCTCTCGGAGTTGGTTTAGCGATTGCTAAGGCGCGACGTCCTTGCACGTTCGTAGTTGGATTGTCAAAGTCTACTCCACCGAAAACGATAATCACCATCTCATCAAAAGATGGGACACCTTTTGCCTCTATCAGACTTCAAACCATTAATTTTTGTAGGCCGAAGGACTTTTTCTAGATGTTAGGCGCCTACCGCTTTAATCCTTGTCGATGAACTGCAACATTAACAAAACCAGAAAGAATCAGTTTGCCTACCCCTTTAATCCATTGGGATGCTTGTGGATCCGTCTTCACCGCAGACTCCGCCAGTGCACTGTTCATGTCGTTGGCATCATCCACAGAAGCGCCGCCGCCATCCAATTACGCCACCACTGACGAATCCTGCATGCAAGCTCCTCATCAGCTACCCAGCTCGCTTCCTTCTTCCAGGTTCAAGCCTGCCGGTACAACTCTATCCTGGAAGATCGGCAACCTGCCACAGGGCAAGGGAAAATGTCGCAACCGAGCAAACACGACATTGGTAGAACCACCGATACATGGATTTACAAAACTGGATGAACAGGTAAATCGCCGAGGGTGCCGTCACCTATTGTTGTCATCTCGGTCTCCACATCCATGTTTCCTCTTTCATTAAAAGGCAATAGAGCTCTCCATTCAACACGAGACATCAAAATAAGAAAAGTTCTATGGTCCATGTGCGAAGCATCTTCTGTAACCATAGTACAATCGTCAATACTAACACCCATGCAATGAGCCCTACCCATGTGGGCGTTAGTATGTATGAAGAGCATAGATATACAATGCTAGGGTATATATCAAATTACTGGAATAATTGACGCTCTCTGCATAACCGTTAAATGACCTACGCACTGATCCATCTTTCCATGTGACCGGTCAAGATAATGGGACTACATCCAAGTACGAGCCATATCGCCTTGTTCATCCGTAAGACCATAATATCCACGAGTTTGACTACCCGGATAATACTTGCCAACATACTTAATACTACGCCCTTCTGATTTATTAGCCCCCTTGTATTTAGAGTCATATTTTGACCATGATTTTAACTAATAAAATATAAGTTATACACAGCAAAAATAATATTATCATAAACTATGCTCAAATACAAATCCAATAATATATTTTTCGATGACATACATAAATATTTTGTCAGTTAAATCTATGGTCAAAAATTGGCACAAAATATGAAGAGGACTAGTAAACCAGGGCGAAGGTAGTAATTGGTACGATTTTGTCCCGGATCGAAGAAGATAGGTCTAGAGGGGGGTTAATAGACACTTAACTAACTAAAGGTGCAGTTTTTAGTTTCCTGGAACCTAGGCAGATTTTGGCACAAGTTAAGATAACACCGAAACTTTCCACACATGCATATCTAGAGATAGAGCAGCGGGAATAGTAAAACATGCAATTGTGCAGAAAGTAAGGGGTAGAGTCGGAAGATCAAACGCAATGAAGACACGATGATTTTTGCCATGGTTCCAATAGGTGGTGCTATCGTACGTCCACGTTAATGGAGTGTAACATTCCAAATTTTCAATTTGGAATGTTATACATTAGATCATCATTGCATACCATATTTTATTTTTGCATTTTGGTTGATCCTAGAAATTCTACGCAACTCAATGACCCACGGAGAGAGTTGGGGATTTCGTTATTTTCATATTTGAGTTTTCTCAAATTTTGAGAATAGGATCATTTGATTTTAATTATTTTATCATCAATTATTTCTATTAAAAAATATGAGAGAGGGAATAAAATGACTTTCCCAAAATAAAGAAATATTGAGGATTTAATAATAAAATCCAATAGGATTTTATTTCGGAGTTTTTCGGTGTTTTATTTGAATTTAGGAAAAATGTGCATTTTTCAAAATTGCATTTAGGTCCCAAATAAATGTTCACCTTGTGCGGCTTGATTTTAGAAGCCCGTGAAAATTTATTTTGGAATTTTTGGAGTCCGTTTAATATTTTTTTATTTTTCTTCCGAGCGGAATAATAATAATAATAATAATAATAAAACGAACCGACCTACGGGCCGTGTCCGGATAGGACTCCGGCCCGAGGTGGCCTTTAAAAGCCGGCCCAGCCCCCCCGGGAGAAACCCTAGCCGCCCAGCCCCTAGCCGCCGCCGCCACTCGCTCCCGCGCCGCCGCCGCCGAGGTTCGCCGTGCCTCGACTTCCGTGCCATCGGTTTTTTTTAAAAAATAGATCGGTTTTTGTTGGTTTTTCGCCGATTTTTTTAGTTTCGATTTTTTAATAGATTGGTTTTTCTGGTTTATTTAAATAGTGAGCGTTCGTCTGTTCGTTCGTTCTACCGAACATTCATCGTTTTTCTTTTTCTCGGATTAAATCCCCAATTTTTCTGATCGCAATTCCTGATCCGATTTTCTTTTTAGTATAACTTTTCGCTCGTTTATCGGAATCAGGCGATTCAAGAGCGTAGAGTTTCGTCTCGAAACCCTCTATCTGTTTAACCAACTTAAACAAGATTTTTCTACTGTAAAATTTGCCCTAGATCCAGATTAGTAGAGCGAAGTTGTTTTCTTTCGCCGTTTGACTTTCGTTGCTTCGTTCGATTTGATTCTTTTTGCCAACCGGAGTTCTTAAGTTGAACCTTCTGGTTAGATCTCTTATTTTACTTTTACCTGTGCATTAGATGAGTACTTACTGTATGCTTGTTTGTTTTTCTGTGATAGAATACCCGGAGTGCGCAGCCTGTAACTTCGAATCTCTAGGTTTCGTGGATCATCAGCAAGGCAAGTAACACTTTGATCATACCTTTCCTACTACCCAGTTTTATTGCATTAGATCAATCCTCAAACATTGCATGATTAGGATCTAATTTAAATTGTGGGATGGGAAGTAGATGAGGTAGTACCTATTACCTGTTTATTATCAAACTTTGGGAGTTACTTCTACCTTTGCCATTATGCCATGCTATGCCAGTAGACGTGGATTGGGTGAGTGATATCCATGACAGATGTGAGTTTATTAATTAATGGTTTATTTAAGGTGGCAACTTAAACACACATCTGGGTGGATTGAGGCACCTGGGTATTCCAGGACTTGCCTGTTTTCTTTTGGACCGCCACCCAGGCTCAAAGGGATCATGAGACTATTCATACTAGAATCTTCCGTGTGCAGCCACAAGCTATTATGGGCTCTAGCATAGTTGACTAAGTCGTGCGAACTCTTACAGTGGTAGACTAGCAGATGTAGGGGATGTAGGTGGTACGGTCTACCCGATCGTAAGGTGCTAGCGCTTCTGAAAGACTATGTCTCGGTCATCCGTCTTCTCAAACACCATGTAGTGCGATAAACCAAACGGAGGCGATCGAGTCTTGTGGGGAAAAGTGCGCAAACCTCTGCAGCGCGTAATAAACTAATCATGGTTAGCCGTGTCCCCGGTTATGGACATCTTGAGTATCTAGTACCTGGATTATCATGTGAATCTCAACATGTTACTCTAAATTATTTTTGTTGGGTTATGTTTAATGATGATGCTTAATTGGGATTGAGGATGCTGTCAACCATTCTCAAAAGTTTATCAACTACCATGATAGTTAAATAAATTTTATTCCTTTGAAGTAGGGAAAAATTGGCTTTACGCAAAACTGTAACCATAGAGCTTTCCACCAGCCAAATATGCATATAGTATAGTTGTTTCATTCCATTACTCTCTATGTGTTAGATTGCCAGCATATTCCATGTGCTGACCCGTTTCGGGCTGCAACATTAATGTTGCAGACTTCTCAAACGACGAATAAGGAGTTTTTAGGTCGTGGTTCTATACTCCGTGATGCCGTTGGAGTTGATGGACTCACTTATCTTCCAAGCCTTCCGCTATTTTCGTTATTAGATGGCCTTAAGCCATATTTATTATTGTAAGTTCTCTTTTGAGACACTCGTTGTAATAAGTGTGTGATTGCTACTCTGCTATAAATCCTCCGAGTACTGTGTGGTGTCAGCATTACTGATCCAGGGATGACAACGGAGCACAGAGATCAGACTGTTTGAGGTCTGGTCGCTACAGAGATGGTATCAGAGCACACACTGACTGTAGGACACGACCACTAAGCTAAAAGACCTAGATCACTATTCCACTCTCTTCTCTTCTGACCTCTCATCTTTTCTACTCTTTTAGGATGGCGGATGCAAAAAACAAGTTCACGTAACTAGATGAAGATACACCCTTTGGACGACACTTGAAGGAAGTCACTAGATACCTAAACATAGGAGTACTAAGCTTCACCGGAACCTACAACGCCACATTACCTGAAGAAGAGCGCTGGATGATTCAAGTTCAAGTTCCAGGAAGGACGTTCATGCTACTCACTGAGCCCATAGAGTTTTCTTTTGATACACCAACTTGGAGTCTAGGACAGAGCATGGCAGCTCACATCGCCATGGGACGCATTGGAGAAGTCTACCGCAATGACCTCAAGGATACTATCTACCAGATTTGTGGGCGCCAAGATGAACACTGGGAGATGATCAGCACCAGGAAGGATAGATCAATCGCAGCTTTTATCCAGGAGCTAAACCAGCACATTCAACGATAGGAGAACCAGATGTGCGCCGACATGATAGATCTGAAGAAGGCTAAGACTAGAATCAAGGAACTGGAGGAAGAACTCAAGGCTACACGTGAAGATTATGAAGAGGAAATTGAAGTATTGGTGGAGAAGAATGACGACCTGATCAAGAAGATTGGAATATTTATGGGAGGCCCTACGCCAGTAGAGGAAGACAAAGAACCCAAGGAGATTAGCACGGAAGACTACATCATCATCGACGACACCGATTCGGATCCAGATAGTAGCAATGATGACTATGTTGATGAAGCTGGAGCAGATGTCATGGAGTCTGCAACCGAAGAATATTTCTAGTAGACCACCTCATCAGTAGTAGTAGTCCACCATGTAAATATAGTAGTCCGAGCACTTTGCGATAGATAGATCGATTGTATGCCCTTGTTTGATTGAATGAAGTGAATTGTTTGCTTTTGCCTCATGTGCATATGGGTACTGTTTTCTCTTTAGACCCCCTCTATTCTTACATCTCATCTTTTCTAAACCCTCAGATGCCTCCGAGACGTGACCCCGGATTTGCCTTTCCACCGGAGCTCACCCAGTTGATCCAGCAGCAAAACACATTGATGCAGTTGCTAGTCCAGAATCAGAATCAAGGGAACAACAACAACAACCCACCACCACCACCACCTGTTGACCACTTAGCCCGTTTTCTTAGGCTGAATCCGCCGGTGTTTTCCAGTAGCACCAAGCCGATAGTAGCAGATGATTGGCTCCGCAAGACAGCTAGGGAGTTGACCATAGCAGGATGCACAGATACGGAAAAGGTGAAGTTTGCCGCACATCAGTTAGAAGGACCCGCAGCATCATGGTGGGAAAATTTCACAGCCACTTTTCCAGTCGACATTGTCACATGGGACCAGTTTCAGCAGGCTTTTTGTACTGCACATGTTTCAGCAGGAGCTATGGCCATGAAGAAGCGTGAGTTTCGCAACTTGTGCCAAGGAGGACGGACAGTTGGCCAGTATGTTGAGGACTTTAGTAAGGTAGCACGTTATGCCCCAGATGACGTCGCTACGGATGCAGCTAAGCAGGAGAAGTTTCTGGAAGGACTGAATGATGAGTTGAGCATGCAGTTGATGGTAGCAACCTTCAACAACTACCAGGAGTTGGTAGATCGTGCTCTTATGATTGAAGGGAAGCAGCAGCAAATTGAGAATCGCAAGAGGAAGTATGGACAAGGAAAGTATAGTTCTAGAGCTCAGCAGAAGCCACGTTTTACCCCTAGACCAGGAGGACATTTTCAGCATACCCATGGAGGAGGTAGCTCGCACAATCACAATGGCACCAGGAATGGTAATGGGAAAGGAGGAAGCAACAGCCAGAATCGCACCAACCCATCAACCCCAGCCAAGAAGGACCTGAGCCAAGTCACTTGCTTTAAGTGTTCGACGACTGGACATTATGCCAATGAATGCCCTGAAATACAAAATGGAAATGGCAATGGAAGCTCTTGGAAGAAGCCGAACCCTTTCAACAGGGGACAGGTGAACCACGTTAGCGTTGAGGAGGTTGAAGCTCAGCCTGATGCAGTAATAGGTAAGTTTTTGGTTAAGTCATTTACTGCACTTGTTCTTTTTGATACTGGTGCATCACATTCATACATCTCAAGGGGATTTGTGGATAAGTATAACCTATCAACCCAAGCCCTTAGGTCACCCATGTTAGTAACCTCGCCTGGAGCAGAGTATGTGGCTAGCCTATGGTGTGATCGGTTACCATTAAGGATTGGTAACTATGTTTTTCCCTCAGACCTAATAGTATTGGAATCCCAAGGATTGGATGTGATATTAGGCATGGATTGGTAATCAAAGTATGAAGGGAATATTGAATGTGCTAGTAAGTCAATTTTGCTTACCACCCCAGAAGGGAGAAGGATCAAGTATGTATCCCGGCATGTGCCAAAGAGGACTCAAGTAAATTGCCTAACAGGAGTTGTGCAGGAGGAAGTACCAGTGGTAAGGGATTTTCCTGAAGTATTTCCAGAGGAGTTGCCAGGCATGCCACAGGATAGAGATATTGAGTTTTTGATTGAGCTATTGCCAGGCACCGAGCCAATATCAAAGAGACCATATAGGATGCCAGCAAAGGATTTGGTGGAAATTAAGAAGCAGATTAAGGAGTTACTGGATAAGGGATATATCCACCCAAGTTCTTCGCCTTGGGGATCGCCAGTACTTCTAGTGGAGAAGAAGGATGGATCGTTAAGGATGGTTGTTGATTATCGAGGATTGAACGAAGTAACGATCAAGAACAAGTACCCACTACCAATGATTAATGATCTATTTGATCGATTGCAAGGAGCTAAAGTATTTTCCAAGATCGATCTGCGATCAGGATACCACCAGTTGAAGATTCGAGAATAGGATATTCCCAAGACAGCTTTTACCACCAGGTATGGGCTGTACGAGTATACCGTTATGTCATTTGGTCTGACTAACGCACTTGCCTATTTTATGAACATGATGAACCAAGTGTTTATGGAGTTTTTGGATAAGTTCGTTGTAGTGTTCATTGATGATATCCTGGTTTATTCGAAGAATGAAGAGGGGCATAAGGAGCATTTGAGTTTGGTACTTGGAAAGCTCAGAGAACATCAACTATATGCCAAGTTCAGAAAATGTGAGTTTTGGTTGAAGGAAGTAGGATTCCTCGGACACGTTATATCTGGAGAAGGTATAGCAGTTGATCCCGCTAAAGTTGATACCGTGACTAAATGGGAAGCACCGACCACAGTTGGAGAGATCCGGAGTTTTCTTGGACTCGCCGGATACTACCGGAGATTTATTGAGAATTTCTCAAAGATTGCGAAGCCTATGACTGAGTTGTTGAAGAAAGATACCAAGTTCATATGGACTGAGTAATGTGAGGCTAGTTTCCAGGAGTTGAAGAAACGTTTGCTTACCTCACCAGTGTTGATTTTGCCAGACCAGACCAAGGATTATGAGGTGTATTGCGACGCTTCACGTCGAGGACTTGGAGCAGTGCTCATGCAGGAAGGGAGAGTTGTTTCATATGCCTCAAGACAACTGAAGCCTCATGAGTTAAATTATGCCATGCATGATTTGGAGTTAGCAGCCGTAGTGCATGCTTTGAAAACATGGAGACATTTCCTCATTGGAAACCATTGTGAGGTGTATACGGACCATAAGAGTTTGAAGTACATTTTCACACAGAAGGAGTTGAACCTCAGACAAAGGAGATGGTTGGAGCTCATCAAGGATTACGATATGAGATTGCATTACCATCCCGGAAAGGCTAATGTAGTAGCTGACGCATTAAGCCGTAAGAGCCATGTTAATACATTAATGACGGGAGAAATACCAAGGGAGTTATCTGAAAATCTTCGAGAGTTATGTTTGGAAATAGTTCCGAGAGGCTATGTAGCAGCATTGGAGATTCAGTCAACCTTGATGGATAAAATCAGGGAAGCTCAGAAAGCTGACAAAGAGATTGCCGCTATAAAGGAGAAACTGAGCAAAGGAAAAGCTAAAGAATTTCGTGAGGATGAGCACGACACCCTATGGTTTGAAGACCGCGTTTATGTGCCCAATGACCCAGAGATCAGGAAGTTGATTTTGCAAGAGGCACATGACTCACTGTATTCAATTCACCAAGGAAATACCAAGATGTATCTGGATTTGAGGGATATTTTCTGGTGGACCGGAATGAAGAAGGATATAGTGGAGTATGTAGCAGTTTGTGATGTATGTCAGAGAGTAAAGGCAGAGCATCAGAAGCCAGAAGGATTGTTACAACCATTGCCGATACTCGAATGGAAGTGGGATAAGCTAGGCATGGATTTTATCACAGGATTGCCCAGGACTCGTTCAGGCTATGACTCGATTTGGGTTGTAGTTGATCGGTTGACGAAGGTAGCTCATTTCATCTCAGTAAAGAAAACTTACACCAGTGCTAAGTTGGCAAAGATATACATGACCAGGATCGTATGTTTGCATGGAGTTCCAAGGAGTATCGTATCAGATAGAGGAACCCAGTTTAACTCAAAGTTCTGGAAGCAGTTGCACGAAACTTTGGGTACCAGGCTAGAATTCAGTACAGCTTTTCATCCACAGACAAATGGACAGACCAAGAGAGTCAAATCAGATTTTGGAGGATATGCTGAGAGCTTGTGCGCTAGATTATGGATCTAGTTGGGACGATAATTTGCCATATGCAGAGTTCTCTTACAACAACAGTTACCAAGCCAGTTTGAAGATGGCCCCTTTCGAAGCCTTGTATGGAAGGAGGTGCAGGACACCGCTGTCATGGGACGAAGTTGGAGACTGCCAGTTGTTTGGACCTGACTTGATTAAAGAGTCTGAACAGAAAGTGAAGTTGATTCGCGATAGGCTCAAGGTAGCCCAGTCTAGACAGAAGTGTTACGCGGATTCTAAACGCAAGGAGACAGTTTAAGAAGTCGGAGATAGAGCTTATCTTCAAGTATCTCCACTTCGGGGAACAAAGCGTTTTGGAGTTAAAGGGAAGTTAGCACCACAATTTGTAGGACCATATCAAGTTTTGGAGCGTATGGGAGAAGTGGCCTACAAGTTGGAATTGCCCGAAGGATTGTCAGGAGCACATGATGTGTTCCACGTTTCTCAGTTAAAGAAATGTCACACGGAGATGGCTGACATACCGTTGAGAGACACAGTGCCCTTGGAAACTATTCAGTTGGATAACGATTTGACCTACGAGGAGAAGCCGGATAAGATTCTCGAGTTTGCCAGCCGAGTTACTCGCAGCAAGGTTATTAAGTTTTGCAAAGTTCAGTGGAGCCACCACACGGAGCATGAAGCCACCTGGGAACGAGAGGAAGATTTTCTCAAAGACCACCCTCACCTATTTTCTAGCCAACCCGAATCTCGAGGGCGAGATTCATCTTAAGGGGGGTAGGTTTGTAACATCCCAAATTTTCAATTTGGAATGTTATACATTAGATCATCATTGCATACCATATTTTATTTTTGCATTTTGGTTGATCCTAGAAATTATACGCAACTCAATGACCCACGGAGAGAGTTGGGGATTTCGTTATTTTCATATTTGAGTTTTCTCAAATTTTGAGAATAGGATCATTTGATTTTAATTATTTTATCATCAATTATTTCTATTACAAAAATATGAGAGAGGGAATAAAATGACTTTCCCAAAATAAAGAAATATTGAGGATTTAATAATAAAATCAAATAGGATTTTATTTCGGAGTTTTTCGGTGTTTTATTTGAATTTAGGAAAAATGTGCGTTTTTTCAAAATTGCATTTGGGTCCCAAATAAATGTTCACATTGTGCGACTTGATTTTATAAGCCCGTGAAAATTTATTTCGGAATTTTTGGAGTCCGTTTAATATTTCTTTTTATTTTTCTTCCGGCGGAATAATAATAAAAAAACGAACCTACCTACGGGCCGTGTCCGGATAGGACTCCGGCCCGAGGTGGCCTTTAAAAGCCGGCCCAGCCCCCCCGGGAGAAACCCTAGTCGCCTAGCCCCTAGCCGCCGCCACCCGCTCCCGCGTCGCCGCCGGACGCCGCCGCCGCCGCCGCCGAGGTTCGCCGCGCCTCGACTTCCTGCCATCATTTTTAAAAAAAAATTAGATCGGTTTTCGTCGGTTTTTTGCCGGTTTTTTTAGTTTCGTTTTTTTAATAGATCGGTTTTTCCAGTTTATTTAAATAACGAGCGTTCATCCGTTCGTTTGTTATAGCGAACGTTCATCGTTTTTCTTTTTCTCGGATAAATCCGCGATTTTTCTGATCGCGATTCCTGATCCAACTTTCTTTTTGGTATAACTTTTCGCTCGTTTATCAGAATAAGGCGATTCAAGCGCCTAGAGTTTCGTCTCGAAACCCTCTATCCGTTTAACCAACTTAAACAATATTTTTCTACTGTAAAATTTTCCCTAGATCCAGATTAGTACAACGAAGTTGTTTTCTTTCGCCGTTTGAATTTCGTTGCTTCGTTCGATTTGATTCTTTTTGCCAACCGGAGTTCTTAAGTTGAACCTTCTGGTTAGATCTCTTATTTTAATTTTACCTGTTCATTAGATGAGTACTTATTGTATGCTTGTTTGTTTGTCTGTGATAGAATACCCGGAGTGCGCCGCCTGTTACTTCGAATCTCTAGGTTTCGCGGATCATCAGCAAGGCAAGTAACACTTTGATCATACCTTTCCTACTACCCAGTTTTATTGCATTAGATCAATCCTCAAACATTGCATGATTAGGATCTAATTTAAATTTTGGGATGGGAAGTAGATGAGGTAGTACCTATTACCTGTTTATTATCAAACCTTTGGGAGTTACTTCTACGTTTGCCATTATGCCATGCTATGCCAGTAGACGTGGATTGGGTGAGTGATATCCATGAAAGATGTGAGTTTATTAATTAATGGTTTATTTAAGGTGGCAACTTAAACACACATCTGGGTGGATTGAGGCACCTGGGTATTCCAGGACTTGCCTGTTTTCTTTTGGACCGCCACCCAGGCTCAAAGGGATCATGAGACTATTCATACTAGAATCTTCCGTGTGCAGCCACAAGCTATTATGGGCTCTAGCATAGTTGACTAAGTCGTGCGAACTCTTACAGTGGTAGACTAGCAGATGTAGAGGATGTAGGTGGTACGGTCTACCCGATCGTAAGGTGCTAGCGCTTCTGAAAGACTATGTCTCGGTCTTCTCAAACACCATGTAGTCTTTCAGAAGCGCTAGCACCTTACGATGCATAGACCGTTACACCTACTTTCCCCTACATCTGCTAGTCTACCCTGTAAGAGTTCGCACGACTTAATGAACTATGCTAGAGCCCATAATAGCTCGTGGCTGCAAACGGAAGTTTCTAGTATGAAACATCTCATGATCCCTTTGAGCCTGGGTGCCGGTCCATAAAAAAAAGGCAATCTTGGTCTACCCTGGTGCCTAGACAGGCAATCCGGGAATACCTAGGTGCCTCAATCCACCCAGATGTGTGTTTAAGTTGCCACCTTAAGTAAACCATTAATTAACAATCTCACAACTGTCATGGATACTCTCAAAACCCAATCCACGTCTACGAGCATAGCATGGCACTATAAGCATAACATAATAGTAACTCCCAAGGTTTGAATGTAGGTCAATAGGTTCCTACCTCATCAACTACTTCCCAATACCCACATGTTATCAATCCTACTCATGTAATGTTTGAGGGTGAAACTAATGCATAAAAACTGGGTATGAAAGGGGATATGATCAAAGTGTGAACTTTCCTGCAATGTTGATGAAGATGATTCGCACTCAAAACGCTTGATAGATCTACTCGTCACACTCCGGTCAATCTATCGTAAGCAAGCAATAGTAATCACACATAAGCAATCACTCAAAAGATCAGAAAGAACGAAGAAGACAATTCGGAAAACATCAAAACCAAACAAATAACTCTTGCAACATAAAACACTTTCTAATAGTACCAAAATTAAGTGAATTTGGCCTTATCAGAAAGTTTAGGTCAAGAGCTTCGATTTGCAAAAAGAGTCAACTCAAACGGAGCTACGAAACTCAAGTTATGATCAAACGAAGTTTGAATTCAAATCTGATCTAATTCAAATTTTAAAATTTTCAAAAATATGTTTGAGTTGGATTACTGGATAGAGGGGATCATAACGAAGGTGTGAGCATTGGTTTCGTTGGATTTGGACAAACGGTTGAAAAGTAATGATTATTTGAAGTTTAGGGACTAAAATGTAAATAAAACCTTCACAGATGAGTCCCTGGCCGAAAACTAAAATAAAGAAAAAGAGAAACGCTACCGAACGTCAACTAATGAATATGTTCACTAGAACTACCTAAACGGAAAACGTTCGTTAAATAAACTAACAAAATAATAAACCACTCTAATCTAAAACCCAAAAAAACTATAGGAAACCGAGGGGTTTTTGTATCGGTTCTCGTGGATTCAACCGTGGCGAGAGAAAAAAAACCAACGGCGGCGGTGGTGGTGTTCGCCGGCAATGGCAACGGAGAGGTGGGACGGTGCTGCAGCGGCTCCGGCGGGGTGCAGCAACGGCGGTGGCGGCGCGGGGCGGATGCGGCAGAGGGCGACGGCAGCGGCGCGACGGCAGCGTCGGAGCGGCGCAAGGCGGCGGAGACGGCGGTGCGACGATCTGTGGCGGCGGCGCGAGATGCGGGCGAGGGCGGTGGCGCGGCAGGAAGGAGGAGCGGGCGGGGTGGTCGGACCTCGGCTTTTAAAGGCCGGGGCGACGCTGCTTGGGGCATGGGCAAAGGAGGCGGCGGCGTGCCCTGCTTGTACACGGTGGCGGCGAGGCGGAACCGCTCGGGACTCTGTACCGAGCTCGAAGACAGAGGCGGCGCGCGGTTGGGCTGGGCTTTGGCCTGGCCCGGTTGGAGCTGGGCCGGCCCAGTCGGGGGAATTTTTTTAAGGTTTTTTTTCAGACAAACAAAACAAATAAAAACAAACAGAAATAAAAATATTATATAGGCATATAATATACCAAAATTTGCAGAAAAAGATTTTCTACAACATGGACATTTTTAATATGCCAAATAAAATCCTGACAAAATCAGATAAATCAAAGAGTGCTACTAGTCTATTAAAATCCAACAAAAATCATTCTAAAAATACCAAAATGATTTCAAATTATTTTTTCTCCAATTTTCTAATGTAGGGAATCATGTTACCCTATTTTCCATATATTTTATTTTTGGAGAAAAATAATTTGAATAAAACTCAAATAACCCAAATTGAAAATAAATTCAAAAGAGGCTTTAAATGTGATCTTTGAAACTCCCAACTCATATTTCATAATTTGAAGAAGTCATTTTATCTTCGCTCGTGAAAATCATTGAGTTGCATAAAGTTTCGGAATTTGGAAATATTCTCAAATGAAATTCAAATATTTTCAACACCCCTTGTCATTTAAATAAATGGAAGAAGTCATGTCATCTTCTCTCCATGGTTTCGTGGTGAAAAGAATTTGAATTCACGGAGATCACGAATGCAAAATGAAAGTTTGGGAAAGTCCTTTTATTCCCTCTCATTTAACTTTCCAAAAGGTTTCGAATTTCACTCAATTGCACACAATCAATCAAATCTATCTATTTATTCTAACATTCCAAAATTTAGAACTTTGGGATGTTACAATTGGGGAGACTATCATTAGAAGCATAACAGCAATGAGTTCATCATCGACACAACATCTATTAACTTTTGGAGAGTGGTGTCTCCTAGATTGGTTAGGTGTCGCTTGGGAGCCTCCGACAAGTTGGGGAGTTGAACTAAGAAGTTTGTAAGGGCAAGGAGATCGCCTACTTCATGAATATCTAACCGAGTGAGGCAAGTCCTTCGTGGGCGATGGCCATGGTGGGATAGAAAAGGTTGCTTCATCGTGGAACCTTCATGGGTGGAGCCCTCCATGGACTCACACAACCGTTACCCTTCATGGGTTGAAGTTTCCATAAACGTGGATGTACGATAGCACCATTGATGTCTACTATGCAACTTTATTCTTGTAGACTCGTGCTGGGCCTCCAAGCGTAGAGTTTTGTAGGACAGCAGCAATTTTCCCTCAAGTGGACGACCTAAGGTTTATCAATCCATGGGAGGCGTAGGATGAAGATGGTCTCTCTCAAACAACCCTGCAACCAAATACAAGAAATCTCTTGTGTCCCCAACACACCTAATACAATGGCAAATTATATATGTGCACTAGTTCGGCGAAGAGATGGTGATAAAAGTGTAATATGGATGGTAGAAATATATTTTTATAATCTGAATAAATAAAAACAACAAGGTAGCAAATAGTAAACAGGCACAAAAACGGTATTGCAATGCTTGAAAATGAGTCCTAGGGTCCCTACTTTCGCTAGTGCAATCTCTCAACAATGCTATCATAATTGGATCATATAACCATCCCTCAATGTGCAACGAAGAATCTCACTACTGTAGGATAGTGCAAACGTGATTGTATGATCAAGACCCTTTGACGAAACTGTGTGCGATGCCATAATCGCAAATGGTGGTGTAAAAACACATCAAAAAGGTGAAAAACATTTGTGATGACGGATGCATCAAACACGGTTCAGATTTTAGTTGTGTGTGCGATGCTGGGCATACGGTTCAGTTCAATTAACTGTTTGGGATGAGGAGGAACAAAAGAAACGGGTAGCCAGTTGAAGGTGTGTGTGATATACAACATATGGTTCACTAGGAAGAACTGTGTGTGATTAGGCCACACAACGAAAGCGGTTCAACTGAACAAGATGTGTGTGGTACGCAGCAAACAGGTTCGTAATCAAAAATGTGTGCGAAGACCAATAATAACCTAGACGATTGCTGCTAATAAGCCGTGTGATTTGCTCTATCTACAAAAGAATAACATGTATATATATAAATATATAACTGAAATAAACATCCAATTACATAAGTGACTATACAGATCTTTCGCACACACCTCAATAAACAATTGCATGCATTCTAAAGTAGGAGAAACGATCGTCTAGTCATCTACTTCTTGTGACGCTCCCGCCACTGCTATGTAGCTCGATCCCTCATCTGGGGCAGGAAGAAGAAAGTTCCTCATGTCAATGATTCGCCTGTACATCTTGTAGCTTTTGTACGCATCCTTGGCCGCATACTTGACGTGTAGTTCATCCAGTCTCTCATGCCAAACACTGTGCCAGGCGTTCTTGTCCATCTTGCTCTCTTCCTTCATCTTCGCATAGTAGGGGTCGATGATGGCCGAGGCGAGGTAAACCAGGGAGTTCAGTTTGTAGTTGTCGCTCCCCCGGACGTTGTAGTGGTGCTGGATGTTGATAAGATTCGGGCATTTCAAGCCCGGAACCTTGAGCGCTTTTAGATCGTTGGTGGTGTCCATCGTAGTGAAACTCTAGTCGGAGCTGTTGATAAACCTGGAGAAACGCGCGTCATCCAAGAAAACCATTTGTGTAGAAGAGATGCACAAATCATGCTCTCACTTTGCATACAGGTGTTCTATCTAAAACGTTTGCGATCAAGTGCTGCACAAATCCTGTCGGATTTCAGGTTCCGGCAGACCCTTGAGGTTCGAACACTTGCGTTCGGGCGGAGCTTTCATCTCCTACCTACCTGCACCCCTCCGCCTTGCTAGGATCTAAACTAAGGAAAGAACAACACAAGAGACACAGGGTTTATACTGGTTCAGGCCACCGTTGTGGTGTAATACCCTACTCCAGTGTGTGGTGTGGTGGATTGCCTCTTGGGCTGATGATGATGAACAATACAAGGAAGAACAGCCTCGTGAGGGTCTGTTCTTGGCTGGGGCGATGAACTGCTGGGAGGAGCTCAGTCGCCCTTCTCTCTCTCTCTCTCTCTCTCTCTCTCTCTCTCTCTCTCTTTCTTTTTGCCCTCGGTCCTCTTCCCCTGTCTAGCGGGTGGCCGGTCCTATTTATAGGGGCCCTGGCCCTCTTCCCAAATATCGAGCGGGAAGGGAGCCAACAATGGTGAGCTAATTTGAAGGGGGACAGCTAGTACTAGCTATCCTGACAAAAGTAGTCTTCGCCTGCGCAAAGCTCTAGTGATGACGCCGTCTTGGGCTCCACGATGACCTCCGTCTCGTAGTCCTCCTAGTCTTGGTCTCGTTGCACCGAAATGGCAACCTTTGCCTGATGCCTCGGTACTCCGCGGCTGCGCTTGCCCCCCTTGCACCAAAGAGGAAAGGAGGACACTGCGTGGGCTGGCACCCTCCTGGCACCCTCGGTCGTCATGGCTTGCGTCACGGGCACCTCGTGAGGTACCCCGCCTTGATCTCTCCGCCTCCTCATGAGCCAGCCTGACAAGGCCGTTCCTGAGGAAGCTCCGCGTCGTCCGCCCCGCGAGGCTTGGCCCCTCGCGAGGGTCTTGGGTTTGTGTTGGTGAATATGGATCGTGTTGGGCCCCCTTTTGAGCCACGCCGCAGGCTGCAGGCAGGCAAGTCTGGGGACCCCCGTTCCTAGAACGCCGACAGTAGCCCCCGGGCCCAAGGCGTGCCCGGACTTGGCCGTGTAGGGAGGCGGAAGGGCAAGAGCGAAGCGCCGCGGGCCCTAACAGTCTGCGGCCTTGGGCGCCGCGTGGCGGTTGATTGGACGTGGGCGCCTCCACTTCCCCATGGCGCCTTGGCAACTACACGGAGTGGACAAGTCCCTGCATGCAAAGTGGGTCATGATTACCTACGATCGTGGAGGTAGGCAGTTGGCCTCCGCCGGCCATAAGTATGGAACAGCGCGCGCCCTTCCAGTCCATCCCTCCTTGCTTCTCCTTCTTCCCGATCCTTGCTCTGTCTTGCTGCGATGGCTCCGATCCGCCGGTTCTCGATGGCAGAGAAGGGAAAGGCTCCCCGAGAGGAACCAGACCCACTCCCGCCGAAGAAACGGCTCGCCCCCCGTGGCTCGGACGAGGGGGCCCTTCAGGTGGTGTCGAGGCCTTTGTGCGAGCGGGCACCGCCGGGGTTCCCGCTTCCATTGTACGCCCACGTCGAGGGCCCTGAAGGAGCTGATACTGAAGCTGCTTCCCTTCCTGGTTCGCGCTCTTGAAGATGTCCCCCTTGGCCTTGGCCCCATGGTGGAGGCCGAGGCGCGTGTCCTGTCTTCTGCAGCACTGGCACGGGTGCTCACCCACATCTACCTTCGCTATCCCGACATCGACCTCGACGGCCTGCTGGAGACAGTAAGCGGCGAGCGTGCCGCTGCCGCTGCCGAGGCCGTGAAGGGTCGCGCAGAGGTTCTGCTGGGGAAGTTCCAGGCCTTCAGCACCAAGCCAAGGCAAGGCGCTGCCGACCCCGCTGCTCCATGAGGCGAAGCCACTCCGCGCTGCTCCACCGCCAACAAGTGGCTCCGCTGTGGCTCCAGTCCTGCTTTTAATTCCTGCACATGTATCGTGCCTCGAGGAGGCGTTTAAACTTGCGTTTGGTATCGAGATAACAATGTGGACTGTAATATTTGCTTTTGAATTCCTTGAATTTACGCTTTTCCTTCCTAATTGCTTATGTTCTACGCCGGCAGAGCCCGGCCCTGCGCATACCTCACCCAGCATTAGCCCCGACCGGAAACCAGGACGGGACCAAAGGAGTGAGGGGCTACGTGACAAGTTAGGCTCCTGAGTCGCGATGCTTAGGAGTCCCCCTTGGCGCACGAACAGCAAGTAGGGAGGTGTGATGCGGGTGGATCTACCGTTCTACGTCTCCAAAGCCCGGCCACGCGCGTGCCTCACCCAGCGCTGGTCCCGACCAGAAACCAGGATGGGGCCACGGAGTGAGGGGCTATGTGACCAGTTAGGCTCCTGAGTCGTGATGCTCAGGAGTCCCCCTTGATGCTCAAACGGCCTTCGTACCTTGGCTCCGCTCGGGGAGAGACGCGCGACGAACCAGGCCCGGGGGGACCTGGCTGGGCGGCGTGCGTCTGGGTGTGACCCAGGCGCAGCCCCTGTGCCCAGCCCCCCCCCCCACGCGGCACTCCCGAGGGGAGGCATTACGATGAGGCTAGACACTGAGCTCTGGGCTCCCTGAGGTTGATGTGGCCCGGGGGCCACCCTCAGTTGTTTATCACCAGCGCGGAGCATAGTGCTACCATATGTGTACGGGCATAGCTGCTCCTCGGCAGTGTCGTCAGCCAGCGCGGAGCATGGTGCTTCCACTGGTACGTGGGAGGGGCCCCCCCTCCGGGAGGAGCCCCCAGGGCGTGTACAGCCCTGCCCTGACACGTGGCTGGCACGGTAGGGCCTAGCAAGGTGTATCTGGGCACCCGTGAGCCAGCGCGGGACTCACGGGGCCCTACCTCTAGGCGGGTTGCGCCTGGCACTGGGCCTTATCTTGTGATGCGTTCCTGCAAATTTGGTTAGATGTCGGCACTCTATGTCCTTGGGTCCCGGCCCTCGAGTTGGTCTCAGCCGTCGCTGGTATGCCAGGTCGCGATGCCATGGACAAGGCCAGGGGGTGAGGGCTGGAGAGCCAGTAAGAGCCCTGAGTCGCAATGCTCAGGTACCCCCCCCTTTAACGTGCAAGTGGTCGGCATGGAGAAGAAGAGGTTCCGTGGACCAGCATCAAACAATCAAGCATGGTGGGTCTAACGCATAATCGGAAATAAACGCAAATGGGATACATGCCACTGGGCCTGGCCCGAGCGGCTTGGGGATCATGCAGCCTGAGGGGCACCACCAACAAGGTAAGCTAACAACATGGAATAAAAAAAAGGGATACACACCGCAGGGACGGACCCACGCAGCCTGGGAATAATGCAGCCCTGGGGGGGCGCTCCCAGTTGGAAGTAAAACTAGAAAGGTGTTACCCGATGATGTTGAGGACGAAGGAGCGTTGATGTAGCAGGCTCGGTGGGCTGTGGGAGCCGATCCTCACGAGCCCCCAGGCCCAGGGGCCTCAGGAGGCTCCGGAGGCGCTGGCGGCTCCTCGCGGGCCATCTCCATCCCTGCCAGGGCAGCGGAACGCCTGGCCTCTCGTGCCTCCGTGATGCCCCTCATGAGGCATTGGTACGCGTCAGTCGCGCTCGGCAGGCCGTAAGGCATGCGAACATAGCTGTGGGGTGGGCCTCCGCAGCGCCCCACTCGCGAGGGCCAGAGGTGCTCCAGAGAGGCGACTCGGTTGAGCCCTGGTATGTCGATGTAGACGCGCAGCCCACCATCCTCGCCTGGATGGGACCCACTTCTGGTAGGCGGCGGCCGCCTTTCATGACTCTTGACTCCTGTAGCTCTTGAATGACCTTGCTGATGAACTCCTGAGGTTCTGGATCTCCTTGCCTTGCTCCTTCTTGAGGGAAACGTGCTTCGAAACACGCCTCCATGTGGTGCCCAAGCGCCTCCCTCGTGACCCTAGCTAGGTCGGTGGCCCTCCAGGGGAGAGCCCCCGAGCCCTGCCTGAGGAGGGTGCTGGGCGCGCTTTCCTATGCGATGGAAGGAGGTTCCCCCTGGGCAGGCGCGGGCCCAGAGGGGCCTGCCTCCTGAGTGGTCGGGCCGGACGATGTCTTCTTCTTCTTAGGGGCGGTCTCGGGAGGCCTCCTACTTCCACGATCCGGGTCTTCTAGTGACGCGGCCTGAAAGGCTCGTTCCAGGGAACACACCATGTCCTTCTCTTCACAGGGTACCGTGATGACTCCGCCACTTCCTGGCATCTTGAGGACGTTGTAGCCGTGGTGAGTTACAGCCATGAACTTGGCCAGCGCTGGGTACCCAAGGATGGCGTTGTACGGCAGGCGAATGTGAGCAACGTTGAAGTCGATGAGCTCGGTGCGGTAGTTGTCGCGTGCCCCGAAGGTGACAGGGAGGCGGACCTGCCCAATCGGGACCGTGGAGCCGTCAGTGATACCGGAGAAAGGCTTGGTTGGATGAAGCTGGCTGTAGGGCACTTGGAGGTTGTTGAATGTTTCCACGGACAGGACGTTGAGCCCTGCCCCGCCATCGATGAGGGTCTTGGTGACCACCACGTTGCTGATGATTGGGGAACAAAGCATCGGGAGGAATCCGGCTGTAGCCGCACACTTGAGCTGATCTGCCGAGCTGAACATGATGGCGCACGCCGACCACCTGAGAGGGCGCGTGGCTTCGAGCCTCGGGAGGACTGCATTCACTTCGCGGGCGAACTGCTTGAAGATGCGCTGAGAGGCTGGGGCTTGTGCCCCGCCCAAGATGCAGGCGATCGCGCGCGGCTCCGGGAAGCCCCCAGCCCCCTCGTCCTGGTGGCGGTCTTCGTTTCTTCTTGGCTGCGACGGCAGCGGTGGGAGGCCTGCGTTGCCTTGCGGGCGATCCCCGCAAGGCTGATCCCTCCAGTCCCCCTCGCAAGGCTGATCCCTCCAGCCTCCCTCGCGAGGCGGGTCTTGCCAGCGATCCTCGCGAGGTTGGTCGTGCCACCCTTGGCGTGGGCCACGGTCTTCCCAGCGTCCTGCATTCCTTCCTCCTCCTCGGCCGTAGCCCCGGTCACTGCGGTCAGGGCGACGGCCAATCCTTCCTTCTCGCACGGCTCGGAGCTCTTGACATTCGTTGGTGTTGTGGGTGTGGAGGTCGTGGTACACACAGTACCGGCCGCCCTTGGATGGTTCGGGCTGATCTCTGCCTCGCTTGGTGTCTGGTTCTACCGCGAGCACGGTAGCCCCCTTGCGCTTCACATCCTTGGTCTTGGGCTTCTTCTCTTCTGGATCTGCGGCAGGCAGCTCGAGGAGGGAGAGACGCCCTTCCTCGGCCCTGGCGCACTTGGTTGCCAGGTTGAACAGCTCCAAGGAGGTGCACAGGTCTTCATGCATCGCCAGCTCGTCCTTCATCTTGACGTCGCGCATGCCGTTGGAGAAGGCCGAGATGATGGCCTCCTCGGTCACCTTGGGAATCTTGAGGCACGCGTTGTTGAAGCGCTGGATGTACTTCTGCAGGGTCTCCCCGGGATGTTGCTTGATGCGGCGCATGTCGCTTACGGCGGGTGGCCGGTCGCGAGTGCCGTGGAAGTTGGCGATGAAGCGGGTGCGCATCTCGTCCCAGGAGGAGATTGTGCCTAGAGCCAGGTTCAGGAGCCAGGTGCGGGCCCCGTCCTTGAGTGCCATGGGGAACCAGTTCGCCATGACCTTCTCGTCTCCGTTGGCAGCTTCGATGCCCAGCTCATAGAGCTGGAGGAACTCTGTAGGGTTAGCCGTGCCGTCGTAGCGAGGAGGCAAGTCTGGCTTGAACTTGCCGGGCCACGCGACACTGCGTAGCTCGATGGTGAAGGCGCGGCAGCCTGCTGTGGCCACGGGAGGCCTTGGATGACGGGGAGCTTGTTCTTGCATGTCCCCACGCGCTACAGCTGGGTGCAGCGCGGGGTCTTGACGCACGGGAGTAGGAGCATGGTCGCGACGTGCTGGAGCAGGGAGCGCCCGGGCAGCTTCTTGCGGGCGAGGGACTTCTTGACAGCTCTGCTCCTGCTGCGCTGGCGCCTGCCGGAGCGGGTTCCGCCCAGGGGCCACGCGCCTTGGATCCATGGCGCCTTCCTAAGGAGGAGGCGGTCGGGGCACCGCCGGAGCTTCATTGCCCGCGCGGGGCGGGGTGCTGTGCAGCGGAACGGACGACGCAGGAGAGCCCCCTGCGGCGCGGACGAGCTCGGCGATGCGATCGAGCCATTCTTCGTAGACGTCGTCGATGGGGCGGTAGCGCAGGAGCTCTTTCGCCGCGATGAGTGCAGCTCGAGCCTCCATGGGCGCGCAGAGCGCGCGGGATGAAGAACCAGCTGGGGTGAGCGAGGGAGTTGCGGTGCGGCCGTTTGCCGCATGGACGGATGCTGGGACGATGCCTTCCACTCGTACCCCGTTGGGCAGGCGATGGGGAACGGCGAGGGCGCCCGCCGACAGGGGCCGTCTAGGCGACGCGGGAAGCGAGTGCGGCCCGGCGCTCGGCGCGAGCCCGACGAGCGTCAAACATGGGCGTGATGGTCGGAGGAGAACGGGGTGGTGGAAGACGAATCCCGGCGCCCCCCTACCTGGCGCGCCAAATGTCGGATTTCGGGTTCCGGCAGACCCTTGAGGTTCGAACACTGTGGTGCGCGCGGAGCTTTCGTCTCCTACCTACCTGCACCCCTCCGCCTTGCTAGGATCTAAACTAAGAAGGAAAGAACAACACAAGAGACACAGGGTTTATACTGGTTCGGGCCACCGTTGTGGTGTAATACCCTACTCCAGTGTGTGGTGTGGTGGATTGCCTCTTGGGCTGATGATGATGAACAATACAAGGAAGAACAGCCTCGCGAGGGTCTGTTCTTGGCTGGGGCGATGAACTGCTGGGAGGAGCTCAGTCGCCCTTCTCTCTCTCTCTCTCTCTCTCTCTCTCTCTCCTCTTCTTTCTTTTTGCCCTTGGTTCCTCTCCCTGTCTAGCGTGGTGGCTGGTCCTATTTATAGGGGCCCTGGTCTTCCCAAATATCGAGCGGGAAGGGAAGCCAACAATGGCGGGGTAATTTGAAGGGGGACAGCTAGTACTAGCTATCCTGACAAAAGTAGTCTTCGGCTGCGCAAAGCTCTGTTGATGACGCCGTCTTGGGCTCCATGGTGACCTCCGTCTCGTAGTCCTCCTGGTTTTGGTCTCGTTGCACCGAAATGGCAACCTTTGCCTGATGCCTCGGTACTCCGCGGCTGCGCTTGCCCCCTTGCACCAAAGAGGAAAGGAGGACACTGCGCGGGCTGGCACCCGCCTGGCGCCCTCGGTCGTCATGGCTTGCGTCACGGGCACCTCGTGAGGTACCCCGCCTTGATCTCTCCGCCTCCTCGTGAGCCAGCCTAACAAGGCCGTGCCTGAGGAAGCTCCGCGTCGTCCGCCCCGTGAGGCTTGGCCCCTCGCGAGGGTCTTGGGTTTGTGTTGGTGAAGATGGGCCGCGCTGGGCCCCCTTTTGAGCCACGCCGCAGGCCGCAGGCAGGCAAGTCTGGGGACCCCCGTTCCCAGAACGCCGACAAATCCTGCTCGGCACATTTTCCCTTGGCTTCCTGGGGAGGCTGTCGGTTGGCATATGGGTGTTCTATCTAAAACTTTTGCGATGAGTGTTTTATATTTTAAATCCATTGACGTTTTTTTCAAAAGAAAATCATTTGATAAGTCTGTACATTAAGAGAGAAAAACACAAGTTCGCTCAAACCATATCTTTCATTCAGTCATACTGCCAATTTATATTCATATGATCGAGATACAATTTTAGAACTAAGAACAAAAACTATTTCTGGCAGCGGCGGAGGTGGCGTGCCGCGCTGTCGTTGTCGTTGTCGTCCTCCGGGATGCCATTGTTGAAGTTTTAAATGCAGCACAGAATGTTCTTCACTTGTAACTCAAACGTCATGTTGTCGCACGATCGATGGGCGGGGCGCGGGAGGACGGCAGCTGGTGGCACTGAGAGGTAGGGGTCGATGGCAGCGTCCCATGGCACTGAGGGGCACACACGCACGGGCATGGGCGCGACGGGTGCACCCAAACACACGGGGACCGGCGCCACGGTGGGTGGAGGGGCGCGCACGGGCACAGGCGCTTGCATGTACACGAGCTCGCACGGGTCCGCGGTAACCTCGCTGATGCCCGCGGCTTCCATCTCTGCGATAGTGCTCGGCGACCAGCCCGTCAATGCTATAGGGATGGTTGCTAGCGCATGTAACGCCCCAAGTCCGATGCGCCAGGTGTCTTCTAGTTATTCTCCATCATTGCCATGTCATTTTCTTGTGTGTTTCACTTTGGCATGTCATCATGTGCATTGCATCTGCATGTTTTTCAAACTTGCATCCGTCCGGGTTTCCCAGCTTTCTCTGTTGTCTATTTTGGAATCCAACACTCTCACATGCACCCGTTACACCTCTTAAATCTCATTTCGTGAGCGGGAGAAAAACAGTCTCGGAATGGGCCAAGATTTGTCGAGTGGCCTTGGTATATCACCGGTAGGCCGCCTGTCAAATTTCGTTCCATTCGGAGGTCGTTTGATGCCCCAACGGTTAACCGCGTTAACCGCCGGACCCCTTTCTCTTTCAGCCCAGCACCCCTCCACAACAGCCCACTAGCCCATCTAAACCCCCTCCATGCTCTCCATCGTTGGATCATGATCGTGTGGGCGAAAACCGCACCTCAATAGCCCTCTCCTAGCTCCGTCTACCTATATAAACACCTCCCCTCCAAAATTTGTGGGCAAACCCTAGCTTTCCTCTTCCTCTGCGCGGCAGACATGTCCACTCCGACGCCGGACGTGTCCAGCTGCCACGCCTGGGCCAATCCCATCGTGCCACGTCACCCCCGTGCCTCTCCATTGCCGCCTCCCACCATGCGGGCCCACGAAGCCCATCGCCGGCCCGCCCGAGCCCATCTGGGCCCGATGCGCCACCGCACGCGCCGGACCTCGACGGACTTCGTCGCCGCCTTCGCCGGAGTTCCCCGCCGCTGCACCATCGTCGCCTCGCTGTGCCACCTCGCGGGAGCCGCGCCATCACGTCCCTCGCCTTCCTTCGTGCCACGCCGCCGCCTCCACGTCGCGCCCCTGTACGTCACCTGCCTTGTCGCCCGCACCAGCGACCACCACGACCGCCCCGTGCCGGCAACTGCCGCTTCCACCGTGGCCAGGCCCGCGCCGCCATCTCCATCGTCGCTGCCCAGCCTTCATGTGGCCAGATCTGCTGCGGATCACCCGGATCCACCGCCTCTGGCACCCCCTCGCTGCCTGCCGCCCGGTGGAGCTCGCCGTCGTCTTGTCATCGCCACACCACCGCCGCCCGCCGCCACGTTGACCCGTCGTCCGACCTGACCGGACCGGACCATTCTAAACTCGCCGTCCTGAACCGCCGAGCGGCTAAACCGCCCTGGACCGCGACTGGTTTTCCTTGTTGATCGCCCCAGCCGGCCCACGGGCCCAAAGTGAGCACGCCTCTCTTATTCCTCGCCCAGTGCACAATAAAGTGAAACCCGCCCCCCTGTTTTTTTTCTGGAAATTCGGCTAAGTCCTAGATCTGCTAATCCATGTGCGCATCTTTATCATGGCATAACTTTGTGTATGTGACTCCGATTTGCGTGTATGATATGTCAAATTGTTCATCTCTGAATGCTCTACATGTTGGTATAGTTTGCATGCATGTTACTGTTCATATTGATGCCCCAATAAATTTTGCAAAAGTGCTAAATGTTATAATCTGCTGGGAGTTATCATAACTTGCTTATTTGTCTTTTTCATAGCATTTCGTGTGTTTATCTTTTGAGCATCATGTAAACATGTTTTAGAAGCATATTCATGCCATATTTACAGTGGTGCAATCCTTGTATTTTTATGTGCACTGTGGTGAATAGCACAAGCATGCAAGGTAGGGTGCTTGCTATTGCTGATTTCAATGACCTGATGATTTCTGCTAAGTCTGTAACGGTTACATTATGTTGCCATGTTAGCTTGATGCTACAGATGAATCCATGCATAATATTGAGATTCTCAGTAAGGATGTTTTTCATATCTTGTTACGCTCTATCCATCCATGTCCTTGTTTGTAATTATGTCCTGCTGTAGCTTGTCATTACCGTGCTCTAAATTGCTAAATAATGTTGCTGTCAGTCTGTTAGAAGTAAGTTTATTCTTGCCAAGCGATTAGCTAGTGTTCTATGCATCCTATGACTAGGTTAGCAGTAAATTACGTCCTTCTTGTTGTTGGTTACATTTACATGCCATGAAATGCTTTGTGGTGAGTTGCACAAGCTCGCAAACATGCCTACTTGTTGTTGTTTCTGCCATGTTCAGTGAAACTGTTATCATTTGCAATCTTGCCATGATATTTTGATCATGTTCTAGTGATTTCTAGCAGTAGCTCAGTGTTCATGTTTTGAAGTGCTCCACCCGTAGACGCTTTCCATGCCCTTTGATGCCATGAAATGTTCTTGTAGCGTATACTTTTATTGTCTCAATGTATGCATCATGATCTGTTTTCAGCCTTGCTCTGTTTTTCACTAAGTCTGGGAATCTGTTATAACTTGCAATCTTGTCTTGATAGATGCCATTGATCTAGAGGTTATTAACCATGTTTTGCCATGTTTAACCTATACTTTAGTGTCATGCTTTCGCTTGTTATGTTCTTGCACTGTAGCATCATTGTTTCATGCCTCCAACATGTCAACATGTTATTTCTGCTCACATGTATGCCCTGTTTTTCACCAAGTCATAATCTTTATTATAACGTTGACTTTTAATTTGATCATATTGGTTTAATCTTGATGCCTATGAACCTGTACATTGAGTGAATATCAAGTTTTTTTCCATATGTTTCCTGTAGCGTGTTGTTTCCTTGATTGGAAAGTGCCTACTTGCTGTTTTGGACAGATTGTCCTTTAAACTTGTTTCGTGTGTATGTGTTGAGCCGTGGCTCTGTTTGGAGCATGCTCAATATGAAACTTGCTTCATATTACATGTAGTTTCTTGTTACCTTGTTTCACCCTTGGCTTGGAGTGTTTGTGATGTTGTTTTGCTTGCATTTGCATCAATGCCATGTTTAACTTGTTTTCTTCATATCTTCTAGGACGTAGCTCCGAATTAAATGAACTTTATATGTAACTTGACTAGAAAGACGCGTAGATCATCTTGGTGTACTTTAACTTGCTGTTTAACCATTTCTCCATAATGTTTTATTCCGATCTGGACCAATTTCTAAATTTGCATATGGGGAGTTTCCAGAATTGTTATATGTTGTTTCGGGCCTCATTTAAACTTGCTTGAATGTGTTGTTCTTGCATGCATCATCTCTTGCCATGAGTAGCATCATATGGCCTTGTCATGCATCATACTTGGTTGAGCATCATGTCTTGTTATGTGTTGTGTGTTTACCATGTTGTTTGCTTCTTTTCGGTTGTGCTCCTTCTCGATAGTTCCTGTTTCGTTGCGATTGTCAGGATTCGTTCGACTACGTGGGATCTTCTTCTTCATGGACTCGTTCTTCTTCCTAGTTGGATTTCAGGCAAGATGGCCATCACCTTGTATCTCACTACTATCTTTGCTATGCAGTTGTCTTGATGCTATCGCTATGTTGCGCTACCTACCACTTGTTTATCAAGCCTCCCAAATGGCCATGATAGCCTCTAACCTTTTTCCACCATCCTAGCAAACCGTTCTTTGGCTATGTTACCGCTTTCCTCAGCCCCTCTTATAGTGTTGCTAGTTTCAGGTGCAGTTGCAGGGTGTTCCATGTTGGGACATGGACATCATGGATATGTTGGGATATCACAATATCTCTTATTTAATTAATGCACATATATACTTGGTAAAGGGTGGAAGGCATGGCCTTTTCCTGGTGTTTTGTTCCACTCTTGCCGCCCTAGTTTCCGTCATACCGGTGTTATGTTCCTTGATTTTGTGTCCCTAACACGGTGACGGTTTATGGGCCCCTCTTGATAGTTCGCTTTGAATAAAACTCTTCCAGCAAGGCCTAGCATTGGTTTTTAACATTTTCCGTAATAATATTCAACTAAATAATTAATTGGCATATGGCGTCATGGACCCGAGGATTCTTTCTACATAAACAGGGGGCCACTGCTGATGGTGCTGGTCCCAAACGGGCAGACTGCGGGGCCACCACGGGGCCACCCGAGGTTCTGGTTTTACTCGTAGGCTGACCTATCCGGACATGGCGTGAGACGAGATACACGCGGCTACTATCAGGGTGTCGACACGCTGGGAGGTCTTACTAGACTTGTTTTACCATTGTCGAAATTTCTTGTGCATCGGGATTCCGAGTCTGATAGGAGGGTCCCGTGATGTAGGATTGTCTTTGTAGACCGTGAGCTGGTCATGGGCTAAGTCGGGACACCCCTGCAGGGGTTTAAACTTTCGAGAGCCGTGCCCGCTGTTATGTGGCAGATGGGAATTTGTTAATATCCGGTTATAGAGGACCTGAAGTAAACTCAATTAAAATACACCAACCACGTGCATAAACATGATTGTCTCTTTTCCAGGAATTTCAAGAGGAGAACACAGTTGGGTTATGTTTGAATGTAAGTAGCTCAGGATCACTTATTAATCATTACTAGTTTGCGACCGTTTGCATAGTTTCTCATCTTACTCTTGTAAACGTAAGTTAGCCACCAAACATTGCTTAGCCGCTGCTGCAACCTCACCACTTACCCCTTTCCTACCCATTAAGCTTCGCTAGTCTTGATACCCATGGTAATGGGATTGCTGAGTCCTCATGGCTCACAAGTTACTACTACAACAGTTGCAGGTACAGGTAATGCGATGATCATGACGTGAGAGTGATGTGTACTTGTTTTGGAGTTCTTGTTCTTCTTCGTCGATCTTGGGATAGGTTCCTTGTCGGCAGCCTGGGCTAGCAGGGTGGATGTCTTTTGAGTTTCTATTTGTGTTTCATCCGTAGTCAGATGTTGCTCTTATGTATGATGTTTGATGTATTCATGTGGCATTTGTATGCCTTTTATGTATCCCCAACTATCATGTAATGGTACGATGTAATGATATCCACCTTGCAAAAGCATGTCAATATGCGGTTCTATCCTTGGTGGGACCTCTGAGTCACTTCAGGATAGAGTCGCATATTGGGCGTGACAGCGTAGGCGCGCGGATGGGAACTGGGACGGGAGCGGGGGTAGCAACCGCCGCGGCCAGCTCGTTCTGGGGCATGTCCATGAGGCCCCATTCCTCCTTATTTTCTATCTCCTCCGGCTTGGAGTCGACTTCACCAAACTTGAATACTAGTGGCAGATGATCCTTCTGCGCCATGGCGTTCGTGGAGGCCTACGGGAGGGAGGGGAATGCGAGGCAAACAGTAAGGCCGCCCCGTATAAGCAACGTTCATGGAACCTTCATGGGTGGAGCCCTCCATTGACTCGCGCAACCGTTACCCTTCATGGGTTGAAGTCTCCATCAACGTGGATGTACGATAGCACCACTGATGTCTACTATGCAACTTTATTCTTGTAGACTCATGCTGGGCCTCCAAGCGTAGAGTTTTGTAGGACAGTAGCAATTTTCCCTCAAGTGGATGACTTAAGGTTTATCAATCCATGGGAGGCGCAGGATGAAGATGGTCTCTCTCAAACAAACCTGCAACCAAATACAAGAAATCTCTTGTCTCCCCAACACACCTAATACAATGGAAAATTGTATATGTGCACTAGTTCGGCGAAGCGATGGTGATAAAAGTGTAATATGGATGGTAGAGATATATTTTATAATCTAAATAAATAAAAACCACAAGGTAGCAAATAGTAAACGGGCACAAAAACGATATTGCAATAATTGAAAATGAGGCCTAGGGTCCGTACTTTCGCTAGTGCAATCTCTCAACAATGCTAACATAATTGGATCATATAACCATCCCTCAATGTGCAATGAAGAATCACTCACTACTGCATGATGGTCCAAACGCGACACTATGATCAAAGACCCTTCGACGAAACTGTGTGCGATGCCATAAGCGCAAATGGTGGTGTAAAACACGTCAAAAAGGTGCAAAACGTTTGCGATGACAGATGCATCAAACATGGTTCAGATTTTAGTTGCTTGTGCGATGCTGGGCATACGGTTCAGTTCAATTAACTGTTTGGGATGAGGAGGAACAAAAGAAACGGGCAGCCAGTTGAAGGTGTGTGCGATATACAACATAGGTTCACTAGGATGAACTGTGCGTGATTAGGCAACACAATGGAAGCGGTTCAACTGAACAAGATGTGTGTGATACGTAGCAAACAGGTTCGTAATCAGAAATGTGTGTCAGGACCAATAATAACACAGATGATTGCTGTTAATAAGTCGTGTGATTTGCTCTATCTACATAAGAATAACATGTATATATATATAATTGAAATAAACATACAATTACATAAGTGACTATACAGATCATTCGCACACACCTCAATAAACAATTGCATGCATTCTAAAGTAGGAGAAACGATCGTCTAGTCATCTACTTCTTGTGACGCTCCCGCCACTGCTATGTGGCTCGATCCCTCGTCTGGGGCAGGAATAAGACATTTCCTCATGTCAGCGATTCGCCTGTACATCTCGTAGCTTGTCTACGCGTCCTTGGCCGCATACTTGACGTGTAGTTCATCCAGTCTCTCATGCGAAACACTGTGTCGGGCGTTCTTGTCCTTCTTGCTCTCTTTCTTCATCTTCGCGTAGTAGGGGTCGATGATGGCCGAGACGAGGTCAACCAGGAAGTTCAGTTTGTAGTTGTCGCTCCCCCAGACGTTGTAGTGGTGCTGGATGTGGATAAGATTCGGGCATTTCAAGCCCGAAAACTTGAGCGCTTTTAGATCGTTGGCGGTGTCCACCGTAGTGAAACTCTAGTAGAAGTTGTTGATAAACCTAGAGAAACGCGGGTCATCCAAGAGAACCGTTTGCATAGAAGAGATGCTCAAATCAAGCTGTCACTTTGCATACGGATGTTCTATCTAAAATGTTTGCGATCAAGTGCTGCACAAATCCTGCTCGGCACATTTTCCCTTGGCTTCCTGGGGAAGCTATCGGTTTGCATACGGGTGTTCTAACTAAAACTTCTGCGATGAGTGTTTCATTTTTAAAATCCATTGATTTTTTTAAAAGAAAATCGTTTGACAAGTCTGTACATTAAGACAGAAAAACACAAGTTCGCTCAGACCATATCTTTCATTCAGCCATACTACGAATTTATATTCATATGATCAAGATACAATATTAAACCTAAGAACAACAACTACTTTCGGCGGCGGCGTGTCGTGCTGTCATTGTCGTTGTCATCCTTCGGGACGCCATTGTTGAAGTCTTAAATGCAGCACATAATGTTCTTCACTTGTAAATCAAACATCATGTTGTCGCGCGATCGATGGGCGGGGCGCGGGAGGACGGCAGCTGGTGGCGCTGAGAGGTAGCGGTCGATGGCAGCGTCCCATGCCGCTGAGGGGCGCACGTGCAGGAGCACAGGCGCGACGGGTGCAGCCAAACACACGGGGACTGGCGCCACGGTGGGTGGCGGGGCGGGCACGGGCATGGGCGCTGGCACTGTCATGTACACGAGCTCACGCGGGTCCGCGGAGACCTCGCTGATGCCCGCGGCTTCCATCTCTGTGATAGTGCTCGGCGACCAGCCCGTCAATGCTACGGGGATGGTCGCTGGCGTGTGTAACGCCCCAAGTCCGATGCGCTAGGTGTCTTCCAGTTATTCGCCATCATTGCCATGTCATTTTCTTGCGCGTTGCACTTTGGCATGTCATCATGTGCATTGCATCTGCATGTTTTTCAAACTTGCATCCGTCCGGGTTTCCCAGCTTTCTTTGTTGTCCATTTTGGAATCCGACACTCTCACATGCACCCGTTGCACCTCTCAAATCTCGTTTCGTGAGCGGGAGAAAAATGGTCTCGGAATTGGCCTAGATTTGTCAAGTGGCCTTGGTACATCATTGGTAGGCCGCCTGTCAAATTTTGTTCCATTTGGAGGTCGTTTGATGCCCCAACAGTTAACCGCGTTAACCGCCGGACCCCTTTCTCTTTCAGCCTGGCACCCCTCCACAACAGCCCACTAGCCCATCTAAACCCCCTCCATGCTCTTCGTCGTTGGATCATGATCGTGTGGGCAAAACCTGCACCTCAATAGCCCTCTCCTAGCTCCCTCTACCTATATAAACACATCCCCTCCGAAATTTGCGGGCAAACCCTAGGCTTCCTCTTCCTCCGCGCGGCGGACATGTCGACTCCGCCGCCGGACGTGTCCAGCCGTCGTGCGCGGGCCAATCCCGTCGTGCCACATCACCCCCGCACCTCTCCAGCGCCGCCTCCCACCGCGCGGGCCCGTGAAGCCCATCGCCGGCCCGCCCGAGCCCATCTGGGGCCGATGCACCAACGCCCCCGCCGGACCTCACTAGACTTCGCCGCCACCTTCGCCGGAGTTTCCCGCCGCTGCAACACCGTCGCTTCACCATGCCGCTTCGCGGGAGCCGCATCATCGCGCCCCTCACCGTCCTCCGCGCTGCGCCGCCGCCTCCACGTCGCGCCCCCGCACGGCACCTGCCTCGTCGCCCGCGCCAGCGACCACCACGGCCACCCCGCGCCGGCAACCGCCGCCTCCACCGCGGCCAGGCCTGCACCGCCATCTCCATCGTCGCCACCCGGCCTTCCTGTGGCCAGATCCGCCGCGGATTGCCGTGGATCCGCCACCTCTGGCACACCCCCTCGCTGCCTGCCGCCCGGTGGAGCTCGCCGTCGTGTTGTCATTGCCACACCACCACCGCCCGCCACCGCATTGACCGGTCGTCCGACCCGACCAGACCGGACCGGACCGGACCGATCCAAACTTGCCGCCCTGAACCGCCGAGCGGCTAAACCGCCCTGGACCGCAACCGGTTTTCCTCGTTCATCGCCCAGCCGGCCCACGGCCCAAAGTGAGCAACCCTCTCTTATTCCTTGCCCAGTGCATGATTTAGTGAAACCCGCTCCCCCTGTTTTTTTCGGGAAGTTCGGCTAAGTCCTAGATCTGCTAATCCATGTGCGCATCTTTACCATGGCATAACTTTGTGTATGTGACTCCGATTTGCGTGTATGATATGTCAAATTGTTCATCTCTGAATGCTCTACAGGTTGGTATAGTTTGCATGCATGTTACTGATCGTATTGATGCCCCAATAATTGTTGCAAAAGTGCTAAATGTTATAATCCGCTGGGAGTTATCATAACTTGCTTATTTGTCTTTTTCATAGCATTTCGTGTGTTTATCTTTTGAGCATCATGTCAACATGTTTTAGAAGCATATTCATGCCATATTTACAGTGGTGCAATCCATGTATTTTTATGTGCACTATGGTGACTAGCACAAGCATGCAAGGTAGGGTGCTTGCTGTTGCCAATTTCAGTGACTTGATGATTTCTGCTAAGTCTGTAACTGTTACATTATGTTGCCATGTTAACTTGATGCTACAGGTGAATCCATGCATAATATTGAGATGCTCAGTAAGGATGTTTTTCATATGTTGTTACGCTCTATCCATCCATGTCCTTGTTTGTAATTATGTCCTGCTGTAGCTTATCATTACCGTGCTCTAAATGGCTAAATAATGTTGATGTCATTCTGTTAGCAGTAAGTTTATTCTTGCCATGCGATTAGCTAGTGTTATATGCATCCTATGACCAGGTTAGCAGTAAATTATGTCGTTCTTGCCGTTGGTTACATTTACATGCCATGAAATGCTTTGTGGTGAGTTGCACAAGCTCGCAAACATGGCTACTTGTCGCTGTTTCTGCCATATTCAGTTTATTTCACTAAGTCAATGAAACTGTTATCATTTGCAATCTTGTCATGATATTTTGAGCATGTTCTAGTGATTTCTAGCAGTAGCTCAGTGTTCATGTTTTGAAGTGCTCTACCCGTACACGCTTTCCATGCCCTTTGATGCCATGAAATGTTCCTGTAGCATATACTTTTGTTGTCTCAATGTATGCATCATGAATCTGTTTTCAGCCTTGCTCTGTTTTTCACTAAGTTTGGGAATCTGTTATAACTTGCAATCTTGTCTTGATAGATGCCATTGATCTAGAGGTTATTAACCATGTTTTGCCATGTTTAACCTGTACTTTAGTAACATGCTTTCGCTTGTTATGTTCTTTCACTGTAGCATCATTGTTTCATGCCTCCAACATGTTATTTCTGCTCACATGTATGCCCTGTTTTTCACCAAGTCATAATCTGTGTTATAAAGTTGACTTTTAATTTTATCATATTGGTTTAATCTTGATGCCTATGAACCTAAACCTTAATGATATTTGAAGCATGTAATCTGTACTTTGAGTGAATATCAAGTTTGTGTCCATATGTTTCCTGTAGCATGTTGTTTCCTTGATTGCAAAGTGCCTACTTGCTGTTTTGGATAGCTTGTCCTTTAAACTTGTTTCATGTGTATGTGTTGAACCGTGGCTCCGTTTGGAGCATCCTTAATATGAAACTTGCTTCATTTTACATGTAGTTTCTTGTTACCTTGTTGCGTCCTTGGCTTGGAGTGTTTGTGATGTTGTTTTGCTTGCATTTGCATCAGTGCCATGTTTAACTTGTTTTGTTCATATCTTCTAGGCCGTAGCTCCGAATTAAATGAACTTTATATGTAACTTGACTAGAAAGACGCGTAGATCATCTTGGTGTACTTTAACTTGTTGTTTAACCATTTCTCCATAATGTTTTATTCAGATCTGGACCAATTTCGAAATTTGCATATGGGGAGTTTCCAGAATTGTTATATGTTGTTTCGGGCCTCATTTAAAGTTGCTTGAATGTGTTGTCCTTGCATGCATCATCTCTTGCCATGAGTAGCATCATATGGCCTTGTCATGCATCATACCTGGTTGAGCATCATGTCTTGTTATGTGTTGTGTGTTTACCATGTTGTTTGCTTCTTTCCGGTTGTGCTCCTTCTCGATAGTTCCTGTTTCGTTGCGATTGTCAGGATTCGTTCGACTACGTGGGATCTTCTTCTCCATGGACTCGTTCTTCTTCCTAGTGGGATTTCAGGCAAGATGACCATCACCTTGGATCTCACTACTATCTTTGCTATGCAGTTGTCTCGATGCTATCGCTATGTTGCGCTACCTACCACTTGTTTATCAAGCCTCCCAAATTGCCATGATAGCCTCTAACCTTTTTCCACCATCCTAGCAAACCGTTCTTTGGCTATGTTACCGCTTTCCTCAGCCCCTCTTATAGTGTTGCTAGTTTCAGGTGCAGTTGCAGGGTGTTCCATGTTGGGACATGGACATCATGGATATGTTCGGATATCACAATATCTCTTATTTAATTAATGCACATATATACTTGGTAAAGGGTGGAAGGCTTGGCCTTTTGCTTGGTCTTTTGTTCCACTCTTGCCGCCCTAGTTTCCGTCATACCGGTGTTATGTTCCTTGATTTTGCGTCCCTAACACGGTGACGGTTTATGGGCCCCTCTTGACAGTTCGCTTTGAATAAAACTCTTCCAGCAAGGCCCATCATTGGTTTTAACATTTGCCGTAATATGAACTAAATAATTATTTGGCATATGGCGTCATGAACCCGAGGATTCTTTCTACCTAAACATGGGGGCCAGTGCTGATGGTGCTAGTCCCAAAAGGGCAGACTTCAGGGCCACCACGGGGCAACCCGAGGTTCTGGTTTTACTCGTAGGCTGACCTATCCGGACATGGCCTGAGATGAGATACGCGTGGCTACTATCAGGGTGTCGACACACCGGGAGGTCTTACTAGACTTGTTTTAACATTGTCGAAATGTCTTGTGCGCCGGGATTCGGAGTCTGATCGGAGGGTCCTGTGATGGAGGATTGTCTCCGCGGATCATGAGCTTGTCATGGGCTAAGTCGGGACACCCTGCAGGGTTTAAACTTTCAAGAGTCGTGCCCGCGGTATGTGGCAGATGGGAATTTGTTAATATCTGGTTGTAGTGGACCTGAAGTAAACTCAATTAAAATACACCAACCATGTGCATAAACGTGACTATCTCTTTTCGGGGAAGTTTGAGAGGAGAACATAGTTGGGTTATGTGTGAACGTAAGTAGCTCAGGATCACTAATTAATCATTACTAGTTTGCGACCGCTTACGTAGTTTCTCATCTTACGCTTGTACCCGTAAGTTAGCCACGATACATTGCTTAGCCGCTGCTGCAACCTCACCACTTACCCCTTTCCTACCCATTAAGCTTCACTAGTCTTGATACCCATGGTAATGGGATTGCTGAGTACTCATGGCTCACAAGTTACTACAACAACATTTGCAGGTAGAGGTAATGCGATGATCATGACGTGAGAGCGATGTGTACTTGTTTTGGAGTTCTTGTTCTTCTTCGTCGATCTTGGGATAGGTTCCTGGTCGGCAGCCTGGGCTAGCAGGGTGGATGTCATTTGAGTTTCTATTTGTGTTTCATCCGTAGTCGGATGTTGCTCTTATGTATGATCTTTGACGTATTCATGTGGCATTTGTATGCCTTTGTATGTATCCCCAACTATTATGTAATGGTACAATGTAATGATATCCACCTTGCAAAAGCGTGTCAATATGCGGTTCTATCCTTGGTGGGACCTTCGAGTTCCTTTAGGATAGATTTGCATATTGGGCGCGACAACGCAGGCACGCGGATGGGAACTTGGACGGGAGCGGGGGCAGCAACCGTCGTGGCCAGCTCGTTCTGAGGCATGTCCATGAGGCCCCATTCCTCCTTATTTTCTATCTCATCTGGCTCGAAGTCGACTTCACCAAACTTGAATACTAGTGGAAGATGATCCTTCTGCGCCATGGCGTTGGTGGAGGTCTACAGGAGGGAGGGGAATGGGAGGCAAACAGTAAGGCCGCCCGTATTAAACAGCGGCTCGGGCGCCATTAATGGAGAAGGCAGGCGTCCATGGAAGTCAAAGGGCTCGCTTCCCAGTGAGCCTGCGCAACAAACAACTCACACGCTTCCCGGTGAGCCTGCGCATTGGAGGATAGCTTGCATGCCTCTCGGTCAGCCTGCGCACCGGACTACGCTCGCACGCCTCCTGTTCAGTCAAGGTCAAGAAGCTGTCCGCACGGCACCATGTGGCGTCACGTGAATGGTTAACAGAACGCACACGGTTTGAATTATACAAACGTTTGAGATATCAAAGTGGTAGCTATTTTCTCAAAATGCCTTTGTTGGCTGTTATTCGAGTGCGCCTTCTCTCAAAATGGACACGAAAAATACTACAGCATGTCGGGTGCCATTCCATGTTAGCTTACCAAGTTTCATGAATTTAAGACAAGTTTTGGATTTACTAGAATTTACAAACAAAGTATCTCAACGTTTTGCCAGCAATCAACGGTGCCCTGGTGTTTGAAATTCATTCCCATTTCTTGCATTGGACCTAAGCATGCACCCAAGGACAACTATTTTATTTTTCAACCAATTTATATGCACTGGGCATGTGCATGTAGTTCAAATTTGAATTATGCACATAAATGCATTGAAAACTCAGTTAATGCATAAAAATGTCCAAACGAACCCCGAAAAATCACAAAAATTGACACAACACTCCTGCTGTTCTATATTGACACGAGAAATTGTTTGAAAGCAATGAGAGGCAATGGATATCGTTTTGTCCCCAAAGTTGGAATGTTCCCTACCGAAACCATCATGCTTGTTGTGAGAAGCTCTGGTTTGTGAGAAGCATATACCCAAACCTGCCCCACATGGGACAAAAAATTTACCACGGCATGTTGATGCTGCTCCATGATAGCATGCCAACTTTCATGAATTTCAGATGAATTTTGGATTTACTAGAATTTAAAAACCAGGTATCTCAATGTTTGCGGCCGAGTGACGGTGGCAGGGTGTTTGACATCTATTCCCATTTCTTGCATGGAACCTACGCATGCAACCAAGAACACATATTTGAATTTTGAACCAATTTATATGCATTAGAGCATGTGCATGTAGTTCAAATGTGAATTATGCACATGAATGCATTGAAAACTCAGTTAATGCATAAAAATGTCCAAACGAACCCCGAAAAATCACCAAAATTGGCACAACACTCATGTTGTTCTACGTTGACACGAGAATTTTTTTGAAAGCAATAAGAGGCAATGGATATCTTTTCGTCCGCAAAGTTGGGACGTTCCCTACTGAAACCATCCTGCTTGTTGTGAGAAGCTCTGGTTTGTGAGAATCATATACCCAAACCTGCCCCAAATGGGACAAAAATTTTACCACGACATGTTGATGCTGCTCCATGATAGCATGCCAAGTTTCATGAATTTCAGACGAGTTTTAGATTTACTAGAATTTAAAAACAAGGTATCTCAATGTTTGCAGCCAAGTGACGGTGGCAGGGTGTTTAACATTCATTCCTATTTCTTGCATGGGACCTAAGCATGCAACCAAGGACACATATTTGAATTCTCAACCAATTTATATGCATTAGAGCATGTGCATGTAGTTCAAATTTGAATTATGCACATAAATGCATTGAGAACTCAATTAATGCATAGAAATGTCCAAACGAACCACGAAAAATCCCAAAAATTGACACAACACTCCTGCTCTTCTATGTTGACACTAGGAAAAAATACAAATCGAGAAGAGGCAATGGATATCGTTTCGTCCAGAAAGGTGAACCATTCCCTATAGAAACCATTAGGCTTGTTGTGAGAAGCTCTGGTTTGTGAGAAGCATATCCCCAAACCTGCCCCAAAGGGGACAAAATTTTTACCATGGCATGTTGATGCTGCTCCATGACAACATGCTAAGTTTCATGAATTTCAAACGAGCTTTGGATTTACTAGAATTTAAAAACCAGGTATCTCAATGTTTGCGGCCGAATGACGGTGGTAGGGTGTTTAACATTCATTCTCATTTCTTGCATGGCACCTAAGAATGCAACCAAGAACACACATTAGAATTTCAACCAATTTATATGCATTAGAGCATGTGCATGTTGTTCAAATTTGAGTTATGCACATGAATGTATAAAAAACTCAGTTAATGCATAAAAATGTCCAAACGAACCCCGAAAAATCAAAAAAATTGACAAAACATTCCTCTTGTTCTACGTTGACACGAGAATTTTTTTGAAAGCAATAAGAGGCAATTGATATCGTTTCGTCCCCAAAGGTGGGGCGTTCCCTACCGAAACCATCATGCTTGTTGTGAGAAGCTCTGGTTTGTGAGAAGCATATACCCAAACCTGCCTCAAATGGGACAAAAAATTTACCATGACATGTTGATGCCGCTCCATGATAGCATGCCAAGTTTCACGAATTTCAGACAAGTTTTGGATTTACTAGAATTTAAAAACCAGCTATCTCAATGTTTGCGGCCGAGTGACGGTGGCAGGGTGTTTCACATTCATTCCCATTTCTTGCATGTGACCTAAGCATGCAACCAAGGACATATATTTGAATTTTCAACCAATTTATATGCATTAGAGCATGTGCATGTAGTTCAAATTTGAATGATGCACATAAATGCACTGAAACCGCAATTAATACATAAAAATGTCCAAACGAACCTCGAAAAATACCAAAAAGTGACACAACAATCCTGTTGTTCTAAGTTAACACTAGGAAAAAAATTGAAATCAAGAAGAGGCAATGGATATCATTTCGTCCAGAAAGGTGAAACGTTCCCTACCGAAACCATCAGGCTTATTGTGAGAAGCTTTGGTTTGTGAGAAGCATATCCCCAAACCTGCCCCAAAGGGGACAAAAAAATTTATCACGACATGTTGATGCCGCTCCATGACAGCATCCGAAGTTTCATGAATTCAGACGAACTTTGGATTTACTAGAATCTAAAAACCTGGTATCTCAATGTTTGCGGCCGAGTGATGGTCGCAGGGTGTTTGACATTCATTCCCATTTTTCGCATGGGACCTAAGCATGCAACTAAGAACATATATTTGAATTTTCAACGAATTTATATGCATTAGAGTATGTGCATATAGTTCAAATTTGAATTATGCACATGAATGCATTGAAAACTCCGTTTATGCATAAAAATGTCCAAACAAACCCTGAAAAATCACAAAAATTGACACAACACTCATGTTGTTCTACGTTGACACGAGAATTTTTTTGGAAGCAATAAGAGGTAATGGATATCGTTTCATCTCCAAAGGTCGGACATTCCCTATCGAAACCATCTTGCTTGTTGTGGGAAGGTCTGGTTTGTGAGAAGCATATACCCAAACCTGTCCCAAATGGGACAAAAAATTTACCACGACATGTTGATGCCGCTCCATGATAGCATGCAAAGTTTCATGAATTTCAGACGAGTTTTGGATTTACTAGAATTTAAAAACTAGGTATCTCAATGTTTGCGGCCGAGTGACGGTGGTAGGGTGTTTGACATTCATTCCCATCTCTTGCATGGGACCCAAGCATGCAACCAAGAACACATATTTGAATTTTCAACCAATTTATAAGCATTAGAGCATGTGCATGTAGTTCAAATTTGAATTATGGACATGAATTCATGGAAAACTTCGTTAATGCATAAAAATGTCCAAACAAACCCCAAAAATCACAAAAATTGACATAACACTCCTGTTGTTCTATGTTGACACGAAATTTTTTTTGAAAGCAATAAGATGTAATGGTTATCATTTCGTCCCCAAAGGTGGGATGTTTCCTATCGAAAACATCATCCTTGTTGTGAGAAGCTCTGGTTTGTGAGAAGCATAGACCCAAACATGCCCCAAATGGGACAAAATTTTTACCACGGCATGTTGACGCCGCTCCATGATAGCATGCCAAGTGTCATGAATTTCAGACAAATTTTGTGTTTACGAGAATTTAAAAATAAAGTATGTCAACATTTTGCCAGCAATCAATGGTGCCCTTGTGTTTGAAATTCATTCCCATTTCTTGCATTGGACCTAAGCATGCACCCAAGGACAAAGATTTGATTTTTCAACCAATTTATATGCACTGGAGCATGTGCATGTAGTTCAAATTTGAATTATGGACATAAATGCATTGAAAACTCAGTTAATGCATACAAATGTCCAAACTAACCTCGAAAAATCACAAAAATTGACACATCTCTCCTGTTGTTCTATGTTGACACAAGAATTTTTTTGAAAGCAATATGAGGCAATGGATATCGTTTCGTCCCCAAAGGTCGGACGTTCCCTACCGAAACCATCATGCTTGTTGTGAGAAGCTCTAGTTTGTGAGAAGCATATACCCAAACCTGCCCCAAATGGGACAAAAAATTTACCATGGCATGTTGATGCCGCTCCATGATAGCATTCTAAGTTTCATGAATTTCAGACGAGTTTTGGATTTACTAGAATCTAAAAACTAGGTATCTCAAAGTTTGTGGCTGAGTGACGGTGGCAGGGTGTTTGACATTCATTCCCACTTCTTGCATGGGACCTAAGCATGCAACCAAGAACACAATTTGAATTTTCAACCAATTCATATGCATTAGAGCATGTGCATGTAGTTAAAATTTGAATTACGCACATGAATGCATTGAAAACTCAGTTAGTGCATAAAAATGTCCAAATGAACCCCGAAAAATCACAAAAATTGACACAACACTCATGTTGTTCTACGTTGACACGAGAAATTTTTTGAAAGCAATAAGAGGCAATGGGTATCATTTCGTCCCCAAAGGTGGGACATTCCCTACCGAAACCATCATGCTTGTTGTGAGAAGCATATGCCCAAACCTGCCCCAAATGGGATAAAATTTTTACCACAGCATGTTGATGCCGCTCCATGATAGCATGCCAAGTTTCACAATTTCAGACGAGTTTTAGATTTACTAGAATTTAAAATAAGGTATCTCAATGTTTGCGGCCGAGTGATGGTGGTAGGGTGTTTGACATTCATTCCCATTTCTTGCATGGGACCTAAGCATGCAACCAAGGACACATATTTGAATTTTCAACCAATTTATATGGATTAGAGCATGTGCATTTAGTTCAAATTTGAATTATGCACATAAATGCATTGAAAAATCAATTAATTCATAAAAATGTCCAAACGAACCCCAAAAAATCCCGAAAATTGACACAACACTCCTGTTGTTCTATGTTGACACTAGGAAAAAATTGAAATCGAGAAGAGGCAATGGATATCGTTTCGTGCAGAAAGGTGAAACGTTCCCTGCCGAAACCATCAAGCTTGTTGTGAGAAGCTATTGTTTGTGAGAAACATATCCCCAAACCTGCCCCAAATGGGATAAGAAATTTACCATGGCATGTTTATGCCGTTCCATGACAGCATGCCAAGTTTCATGAATTTCAGAGAGCTTTGGATTTACTAGAATTGAATGTGTAAAATGTTCAAACGAACCCTGAATAATTCCAATTCTTTTACGACACACATATAGTTGCATGTTCACTTTAGATAAAAGGTCTAGAAATTCAAACACCGTCCATTGCCGTTGTGACCCCAGTATGTAACTAAAATCAAGATGAAAAATCAAGTAGATCCGACACAGTTTCTTATCACCAACCATGTGAGATGCAGCACAAAATATCCTGGAGCACCTTCGGTGTATAGTACGCCTATGGCTTACGCGAGAAGGTGCATCGGCTACAGTCCACAACCGACGTCTCAAGCACACTAGCTCGCTCCCCAAATATCATTTCACTGTTCAATCTTCGCCGGTTAAAGATGGGCACGTGGACCCGCATCGTGAGGGCAACTCCAGTGGCCCACTCCGGCAAAGCGCGGCCGCCTTCGCCATGCGCGTGCTAACAAGGTGCATGAGCGCGGCTGCAATCTGCGACCGGGCGGCCAAGGCAGCCCAAACGGCCGCTGTTGCTCCTCAGGTGGCGGCAGCAACATCTGCCTTAGGGGTAGCAACTAGCGAGGGCGGCACAATAGTTGTCCGCTCCGCAGCGGCGACCTTAGCCCTGATGGAGGCCGCCCACGACCATGTCGAGGCCGCCCACGACCAGCTCGTGGTGGTCACCGCACAAATTGAACGAAGCTTCTCCGACAACGATCGACCACCCTTGGACAAAGAGTTGGCAATCATCGAGAGCGTTCGAGCAGCCATCCGTTCCTCCGCCACATACCTTGCAACGATGGAGCCCGTCCAAGCCCAGATCATGACCGCCCATGCCCAGCTTGTGGCGGACTTTTCCAAAGAGATGGCGGACGCGGATGGGGAGATGCTTGCCGAGTATGGTGCGATGGATGCCATGGAGCCCCTTCCCAAGGAGTCCGTCGGGCGTGAGCTAGACATGGAGGCGGTGGCGAAGATCGACGAGCACCAGCCGCAGTAGTACTCTTTGTTTTGTTTAATTAAGAGCACCGGTCTTTAATTTGTTAGAGTAATGTTTAGGTCAACTAGCTCTGTTTAATTGCTGAACTTGCTCGATTAAGAAGTGTGGGTGTGCTGTAGTCTCCTTTGTGTACCCAAATTATGCAATGACGTGGATGACCACTTTAACCAGGGAAATTTGAACCAAATTTTTTGACGTTCAAACTCATCACACACGGGTTAAGCTATCTGAATCGTTTGTGATGTTCACATATCGTACACAGTTCTGAATAAGGGACCGTCTCTGATGACACTTTGCACATCAGTTTTTTCGCTGAAGCGATTCCAAATTTTTGGCTTCCGCGGAAATATCTACCTCCCCCGTCCCCCTTACTAAAAGCCACATTCCCCTGTTTCCGCCTTCCTTTCCAAGTTGAAACCTTCACTGCTTGCTTGCAGCACCGCCTCCTCGCCGGCGACCGTCCTCCATGCTGCTCGGCCTCGCCTATCCAGGCAGGTAATCCACACCCGACCCCCATCCTCCTCCTGGATATGTCTCCAACGTATCTACAATATTTTTATTGTTCCATGCTATTATATTATCTGTTTTGGATGTTTAATGGGCTTTAATATGCACTTTTATATTATTTTTCGGACTAACCTATTAATCGGAGGCCTAGTGCTAGTTGTATTTTTTTTTGCTTATTTCAGTGTTTCGTAGAAAAGGAATATAAAATGGAATGAAACCTTCGCGAGGATCTTTCTTGGAAAAAACGTCATCCAGGAGACTTGAAGTGGAAGTCAGAGATGCAACGAGGCGGCCACGAGGTAGGAGGGTGCGCCTAGGGGGTAGGCGCTCCCCACCCTCGTGGGCCCCTCGTAGCTCCACCGACCTACTTCTTTCGACTATATATACTCTTAGACCCTGAAAACAACCAGGGGAGCCACGAAACCACTTTTCCACTGCCGAAACCTTCTGTACCCATGAGATCCCATCTGGGGGCCTTTTCCGGTGATCTACCGGAGGGGCATTCGATCACGGAGGGCTTCTACATCAACACCATAGCCTCTCCGATGATGTGTGAGTAGTTTCTCACCAACCTTCGTGTCCATAGTTATTAGCTAGATGGCTTCTTGTCTCTCTTTGGTTCTCAATACAAAGTTCTCCTTGATGTTCTTGGAGATCTATTCGATGTAATACTTTTTGCGGTGTGTTTGACGAGATCCGATGAATTGTGGGTTTATGATCAAGATTTTCTATAAACAATATTTGGTTCTTCTCTGAATTCTTATATGCATGATTTGATATCTTTGCATGTCTCTTCGAATTATCGGTTTAGTTTGGCCTACTAGATTGATATTACTTGCAATGGGAGAAGTGCTTAGCTTTGGGCTCAATCTTGCGGTGTCGTTTCCCAGTGACAGCAGGGGCAGCAAGGAACGTATTGTATTGTTGCCATTCAGGATAAAATGATGGGGTTTATATCATATTGCTTGAGTTTATCCCTCTACATCATGTGATCTTGCCTAATGCATTACTCTATTCTTATGAACTTAATACTCTAGACGCATGCTGGATAGCGGTCGATGTGTGGATTAATAGTAGTAGATGCAGAATCGTTTTGGTCTACTTGACACGGACGTGATGCCTATGTTCATGATCATGCCTAGATATTCTCATAACTATGCGCTTTTCTATCAATTGCTCGACAGTAATTTGCTCACCCACCGTAATATATGCTATCATGAGAGAAGCCACTAGTGAAACCTATGGCCCCCGGGTCTATTTTACATCATATTAGTTTCCCGTCAACTTGCCGCTGTTTATTTTGCAATCTTTACTTTCGAATCTATACAACAAAAATACCAAATATCTATCTTATTATCTCTATCAGATCTCACTTTTGCAAGTGGCCGTGAAGGGATTGACAACCCCTTTATCGCGTTGGTTGCAAGGTTCTTGATTGTTTGTGCAGGTACTAGGCGATTTGCGTGTAGTCTCCTACTGGATTGATACCTTGGTTCTCAAAAACTGAGGGAAATGCTTATGCTACTTTGCTGCATCACCCTTTCCTCTTCAATGGAAAACCAACGCATGCTCAAGAGGTAGCAAGAAGGATTTCTGGTGCCGTTGCCAGGGAGATCTATGCTCAAGTCAAGACATACCAAGTACCCATCATAAACTCTTCTCCTTGCATTACACTATTTGCCATTTGCCTCTCGTTTTCCTGTCCCCCACTTCACCTTTGCCATTTTATTCACCCTCTTCCGTTCGTCCTTTTGTTTGCTTGTGTTACCATGTGCCTTCTATTTGCTTGCATCTTCGCTTACTAAAAATCTATTGATATGGATCCTCATCCTCTTGCTAATATTTTAAAAGATCCAATTATGATGAACCAATTGCTAGTGAGTTGAGTGCACTAGATTATCTTTATGAGGTTTTGCTTGAAATTCGTGAATCTGAAAATTGTGATGAAGTGCTTTATGAAGTGATTCACAATAGATATTTGAATAAAAAGCATGATTGCAATGATATTACAAATTCTATTAACGTCAATTGTGCTAATAATATGCAAAAGCCTAAGCTTGGGGATGCTAGTTTTGCTATGTCCACTACTTGTTGCAATGATCATGATTGGGGTGATTATTCTTTTGATCTTGAAAATTTATTTAAGCCCCATGATGAATATGAGATTGGTAATAGTGTTTGCAATATTATTGAAAGTGGGTTTGGAAGACTGTCAATTTTAGATCCCACATATTTGGAGAATGTTCAATCTTATGAAATTTTTGAGAAAAGTGGGTTTGGAGAGGTCATCACTTTAGTTAATGTTAATCCCACTATTTTGGAAGAGTGTCAACTTCACATGCATGTGGATCGTGTTGAAAATATTTTATGTGATAGCTATTTTTTTGAATTTGCTTATGATCCCACATGTGGATCGTGTTTTAGAAATTTTCATGTTACAAAATTATGTCTTGTTATGTTGAGATTGCTATTGTTTCTTTCCACTTCCTTGCATATGCTAGTTTTTGCTTACTATGATAATTTGTTTGCCTATAAGATGCCTATGCATATGAAGTATGATAGACTTAGATGTGTTTGTCACATGTTTCATGATGCTTTCTTTGCGCTTCGATTCTTGTCTATCATGTGAGCATCATTAAAATTATAGATGCCTAGCTAGGGGCGTTAAATGATAGCGCTTGTTGGGAGGCAACCCAATTTATTTTTGTTCTTTACTTTTTGTTCCTGTTTCATAATAAATAATTTGTCTAGCCTCTGTTAATATTGTGTTTTTATGTTTTAATTAATGTTTGTGCTGAGTAAAGCCTTTAGGATCTTCTTGGGTAATTGTTGTTTGATCTTGCTGAAAAAACAAAAAGTATGCACTCATGAAAATAATTTTCATTTTTTACCAGAGAGCGATAAAATACCAATTCCAACTGCAGTATATCAATGTACAAATTATTTAGGTTTTCCTAATTTTTCAGAATTTTTGGAGTTACAGAAGTTTTCGAAACCTCCAGATTGCTACAGACTATTCTGTTTTTCACGTGTTATTTGCTTATTTTGATGCATCTATGGGGGGGGGGGGGGGGGGGGGGGGGGTATGAACCATAGAGAAGTTGGAATACAATAGGTTTAACACCAATATAAATAATGAATGAGTTCATTACAGTATCTTAAAGTGGTGGTTTTTTTCTTATACTAACGGAGCTCATGAGATTTTCTGTTGAGTCTTGTGTTGTGAAGTTTTCAAGTTTTTGGGTAAATATTTGATTGATTTTGGAACAAGGAGTGGCAAGAGCCTAAGCTTGGGGATTCCCAAGGCACCCCAAGGTAAAATTTAAGAACAACCAAAAGCTTAAGCTTGGGGATGCCCCGGAAGGCATCCCCTCTTTCGTGTTCGTCTATCGGTAACTTTACTTGAGGCTATATTTTTATTCACCACATGATATGTGTTTTGCTTGGAGCGTCTTGTATGATTTGAGTCTTTGCTTTTTAGTTTACCACAATCATCCTTGATGTACACACCTTTTGGGAGAGACACACATGAATCAGAATTTATTAGAATACTCTATGTGCTTCACTTATATCTTTTGAGCTAGATAATTTTGCTCTAGTGCTTCACTTATATCTTTTTAGAGAACGCTGGTGGTTTTATTTTATAGAAATAATTGACCTCTGATGCTTCACTTATATTATTTTGAGAGTGTTTTAGAACAGCATGGCAATTTGCTTTGGTTATGAAATTAGTCCTAATATGATGGACATCCAAGATGGGTACAATAAAAACTTTCATATAGAGTGCATTAAATACTATGAGAAGTTTGATACTTGATAATTGTTTAGAGATATAAAGATGGTGATATTAGAGTCGTGCTAGTAGAGTAATTGTGAAATTGATAAATACTTGTGTTGAGGTTTGCAAGTCCCGTAGCATGCACGTATGGCAACCCTTGTGTGACAAATTTGAAGCATGAGTTGTTCTTTGAGTGCCTTCCTTATGAGTGTCAGCTGGGGACGAGCGTTGGTCTTTCACTACCAATCTATCCCTCTAGGAGCATGCACGTAGTGCTTAATTTTGATGACTTGTAGATTTTTCCAATAAGTATGTGAGTTCTTTATGACTAATGTTGAGTTCATGAATTTTACGCACTCTCACCCTTCCACCATTGCTCCTTTTGGGTGGCATGCCTTTCATGTCAACGAAAATGATCGAGTACTTCCCAATACTTTCCATGCTAGATATATCATAGGTGGTTCCCAAATAGAAAATAAATTTTATTCCTTTTTCCTCCATAATTTCACATTCCACGGCTAATCGAATCCACGAGTGCCATCCTTACCAACACTTTCCATGGAATTTATTATTTGACAACACAAAGTAAATTCATTTTTCATTTCGGGACTGGGCATTGTCGGTGGGAACGACACCTATGGGATCACTGGGATCCCTTCTACGGTTGGCGGGCATGGAGTTGTGCAAAGAGCGAGTCTAGTAGCCAGCACAAAGGTGGTTTACCAAGGTTCGGGCCGGAAGGATGCGTAATACCCTAGTCCTGCTTTGGTGTATATTTGAGTGTTCTTGAGCATCCGAACTAGCTGCGGTGCGTGCGCAGTCCAAAAGATCCGAATCCCTCTCCAGTACGCCTCGGGCCTCCTTTTATAGTAAAAAAGGGGTCACCATAGTGGCACACGGGAGGTGGAAAGGTAAACAGTGTACAACCTTATCCCTGTCATTACGGGACAAGGTGCACTAAATGCGCTCCTTAGGTGTCCCGTTACTTTATTGGGGACAGTAACGAGGCCCGTCCCATCCGTCGCCGTTCCGCCTTGCTCCGACGCGAGTCCAGGCCAATGAGGCATGCAGCGCCACGCAAGCTGGCAGGCTACTGAGAAGGCATGATGGTAGGGTCTTCATGAATATTTGCATGCCACCACGCAGGTGCTTGCTGAGTTGGCTTGGAGGCCGCGCGTCACCATGTAGGTGCCTTTCCAGTTGCTTGGGCTGGCAGCTCCATGGGAACGGTGGTGGGGTCTTGGCAGACGTTGTGGCCCTGCAGGTGTCCTCAGCAAGGGTCTTGTCGGGGCCCCGACAAGGGTCTTGCCGTGGCATCACGGTCTTCCCCGGCAAGGATCTTGTCGGGGGTCTCGTGGATTTCCTCGGCAAGGACCTTGCCGAGGATCGTCGTCTTCTGGTCGTCATCTGATCTTGTGTTCCTATGATCTTCTCGAAGATCTGTATGCCACCATGGAGATGCCTCCCGAGCCTTGGTTCCAATGTGGTTGGTGGTGTTGGAACCCTTGGGCTCAAAGGTGGCGCGCTCCCTTGGCATTGGGCAAGTTGCCCCAGCAAGGCTGTTGCCAGGGCTGCGGAGGTCGCCCCGGCAAGGGTCTTGCCGGGGGAGTCCACCTCGCCTTCTTGCTCTTTGTGTCTCTAGTCTTGGTGTTGTTCTGATTGTCTTGTGCTTCGGCTTCCTCTGCCCCGCTAGGTATGGCCGTAGGCGCGGCTCTAACTGTCCGCGTACAAGTAAAGGGGTACAAAAGAGAGCCCCTACTTTTGTGCACCGACAGGAGCCCCTGGGCCTGGGCCATACATAAGCGTGGCGCGTTGTTGGGCTAGGCCCAAAACGGTGCGCGGGCATGCGGGGCCGAGTTTTAGTGCTGTAACTCCCTCGCTCGTCGTACTTCCCCATGACCCGCGTCGAATGCGTGACATGGGGGTCATGCGTGGGGGCAGTTGCTGCCCTCATGAGTCACTTCGCATTAAATGGTAAAGAGGCGGCCCGCGCCTTCCCCATAAGAAAAAGGGGAGACTGTGGGCACGCTGCTCATTTACCCTCCGTGTCTCTCCAATTTCGGAACCGCCGCCCCCTTCTTCTTCCTCAAGCGAAAAAATCGAAGCTTTCGCCTCCATCCACCGCCACTACGCCCCCATTGTCCCCAATCTCCCACTGCTCCAGATTCTCCACCTCTTTCCCGGCCGCCATGGCACCCAAAACCAGCAAGGGCAAGGGAGTGGCCAAGGATGCCGAGGAGAAGGAGATGCTGGAGAGCGAGCCGGCGGCGCTTCGGACACAGCTTGACGTCTTCCCCTCGATGATCGATGTGGTCCATGTCGGGGACAACTTCAAGCCTCTATGGGGGGTGAAGACAACGGGGCATCCGTCTACGCGCATCATCCCCGCCGATTTTGCCAAGGCCGGCCTAAATCGGTATCCTTTCTTCGTTGACTACTTCTCCTGTGGGCTTTGCCCCCTTTTCTCCGACTTTTTCAGCGATATCATGCACATCTTCGGCTTCCATCTTCTTGATTTCATGCCGAATGTCGTGGCATGTATGGCCCTCTTCGCCCACTTCTATGAGGGCTTTGCCGGAATGCTTCCCAGCACGACCCTTTTTCACCACTATTTCTTTCCCCGTATCCAGGCGAGGGGTGCCATCTCTGGCTGCGTCACCTGGATCCCACGGACCCAGGAGAAAGGCATGTATCCAGAGGGTGCCCAGAAGGAGAGGTGGGAGGAGTGGCGGGGCCAGTGGCTATGGATGGAGGAGGAGGATCCGCAAGAGTTCTGCCAAGTTCGTCAGAGCCCGCCAGTCCGCCGCAAGGACTGGAGTGACGCCGACGCCGATGACAAGAAGCTCGGGATCGCTACCACTAGGATCCATCGCCTCACCATGGACGGGCTCACCCTTGAGATGATTGGGGCCAACTTCATCCGCCGCCGCATCACCCCACTGCATAACAAGGGGAGACCGACCTGGCTCTTCAGGAACGCGGCTGATGTCATGAGGCTTCGCCCCGGCTTGAAGCACAACTTCACGGTGATGGGGCACGCTCATTTTTAAGCGGCTTTTCCAGCTCGACGTGGGTGGCGACGGCAAGGATGAGAGAGCCGGCAAGGCCGGGAAGGCCGGCAAGGTCGTCAAGGCGCCTCTGTTCAGGTTGCCGGCGGGAGTGGTCCCACTGAGAAACAACTCTCGCCAAGACGACACCACTGCCATGATGCCGGACTTCAACGCGCACGGCCTTGACCCAAGGTGGGCCGAGCCGGAGGAGGAGCGGGTGTAGGAGTTCTTCGACAACCTGTCGGAGAGGTATGTCCGCGATGAGCCACTGCTTATCAATGACACCACCAAGGAGGAGCTAGACTACATCGCCGCCAGGGAGGCGGAGGCGGCGCTTGCTAGGGAAGCTGGCAGCGTCGGCCACGTGGAGAACAAGGCCGAGGCGGCCACGGAGGAGGAGGAGCTTGCCGGATGGGCAGAGCCTGCCGGGGAGGCCAACAGCACCGGTACCGGGGCCCCTCTCGTCGAAGATGTGGTCGAGGAGTCGATCGAGGAAGAGGCCGGGGCTGACGTCCCTCCGACAACGGGGAGAAAGCATGTCCTGCGGCAGGCTAGCTCTGGTGAGCCGGTCCGGCCCGGCAGGACCGGGCAGCGGCAAGAGGCCTAGGAGGAGTCCGTGCACCTGACGAGGGCCACTACATGAAGGAAGGTGGTGAAGGCCGCGGTGGCGAAGAAGAAAGCGACTGCCTCTTCTTTGTCCAAGCATCACCGGACTCCATCCCCTTCCCCTCCTCCTGCAGACGTCGACACGGAGGTCGTCTTAAATCTTGGGTCTCTCAGCCCAAGGAAGAAGAGGAAGGCAGCGGAAGAGGAGGTGGAGGATGAGTAAGCATCTGGCCTTTCATCATCTCCGTTCCATCAGACCGCGCCGGTTTCCTTGACTTGTTTTTACTCTTACAGGGACATTGAGATGCTAGCCCAGAGGATGGCGAAGAGGGCCAGGGCCTCGACGGGCGGCCAGCCCCCGACGGGCACCTCGAGTACGCCGCTGGTGGTGGAGAGCAGCCCCCGGCGCAGCCCCCAGCATGCGTTCACCACTCACTCCCCATCAACGTGCGTTGGTGTATGATCCCTTGGCGCTGACCTTGCCGTGGTTGTAGGACGAGGACGGCAACAAGAGGAGCCACTGAGGTCCACCCCCAACATGCCACCCCCATCGACCACGCCGCCCCGAGGGGCGTCCCCGGCAAGGGGGCTAAGCACCGAGCCCATGCGCACGAAGGAGGAGGAGGAGGAGGAGGCGAACCCTGGCGCCGGTGGCTACGCCCCGGCACCAAATATCGCGAGGATGGGGCCACTTCTTCCCAGCCCGGCGCGGGTGAGTTAATCGCCCTCTGTCCTTATTCTTGCTTGCTCTCCTTTTTTTTAAATCTTGGTCTTGGCTTTGCGTCATTCCCCTCTTCGGTATCCAGACCCTTCCCCAGCGGACCGGGAGGACATCGACACCGTCATTGAGGAGGTCGCCAGGGACGCCGAGGCCGAGGCCGCCAAGATCATCGCCGAGGAGGCCGCCAAGGGTGCTGCTGAGGATGTCGGCAAGGGGCCTGTCAGGGAGGCCCACAAGGGGCCTGCCGAGGAGGGGGTTGTTGATGATCAACCTTCCTCCTCCGCTGCCTCTGGCTCGGGCAAGTATCTGAAGGTGAGCGACGATCTGTTCGTCCACCTCCCAGGGACGGCGAGCACCAGGGCACCCGCCGAGGGGGAGGTGTTTGATGACGAGGTGCTCACCGCCGCCAGGCTCGAGGTTCTTGATGAACCTAGTGCAGGTGGTGGCGGTACCCAGGAAGAGCGGCTCCTCCAAGCCATGGGTGTTAACTTCCAGAAGCTCCAGGCGCTTCATCGTGCCCGCCTGGACAAGGCGAAGTCCAAGATGGCAGAAGTGCACAAGGCAGAGGCGGATCTCGAGGAGCACGTCGCCGAGACGTAGACTTGGTTCCGCCAGGCCTGTGAGGAACTGAAGTCCGCCCAAGATCTGCTGGTCGAGTGCAAGCAGGAGCTTTTCCTGAAGCAGGCTGACGTCGAGAATGCCCAGGAGGCGGCGAAAGCACAGGCTGCCAAGGATGAGGCCGCTCGGCTCCTGCATCGGGCCGTGCTGAACTCCCAGGAGGAGGACCTTGCCGCTCACGAGGAGAAGCCCACCGCGACACTCCGCGGCAAGGATGAGGAGGTTGAGCAGCTTGTCGTGCAGCAGACTCGGGAGCTGGAGCAGAGGCATGAGGAGGCACTCAATGCTCAGGCCCAGGTCCAGGCCGGCAAGGTGAACGAGCTGGAGGTGGAGCGGGACAGGCTGAAGAAGCAGGTCCTGGAGATGATGGAGGAGAGGGACGCGGCCAATGGTGCCTTGGCTGACGCGCATGCCACAGTCCTCAGCAAGGTCGATCTGTTCTCTGAGGCCAATGACTCCATCTGGGATCTGAAGCTGAAGATGGAGGGCCTCGAGGGGACGCTTTCGGAGGTCAGGGCACGGGAGGAGACCCTGACCAAAAATCTAGAGGGCCTCGAGGAGAGCTTGCCGGAGGGTGTGGGCCTCGCGGTGCTCGAAGAGCGTATCGAGCCCGTCATCAGCCGCGTCGATAGAGTTTGGAGGATAGAGGGCCAGCGCCGGGACTAGGCACCCCATTTCTCATCGCTGCTGCAAGTTCATGACCAAGACAATTTTTATCTTTACTTAGAACCGCAGCAACAATTGATGTAATATAACTCTACAGTACCCTGAAACTATGCATGTTATTTTCCTATTCGATCGTTCTTTGTATGTACACCCTACGCTTAACTGGATAGGCTTGCCGGCACGCGAACCCAGGCTGCGGCCTTTCGAGGATGGATCCTCGCAACCAGACGGGTGTGCCTGCGGCCAAGTAAACCACCTTGTCGTTCTCAGCACGCCCACTTGAACTGTTGAGTGGACTCGAAACAGAACAAGGGCGTTGCCAATAGCGGGAAGGCCACCTTGCCGGTTTCGACGCGGCCGCTTGAACTGTTGAGCGGACTTGAAACAGAACAAGGGCGTTGCCAATAGTGGAAGGCCCCCATCGCGTGCAGGTTTTTCATACCAAGAGCAGGATCTCCGAGGAAAACAACCTTATACGTAAAACAATTACTCAAAGTTTCGAATGACTTAGCTTTTCTGTCACCGCGCGAGCGTTTACTGCATCCGCAAATGATGCTGCTTGTTCGGTAGTCTTCTTCCTTGGGGCGACGACCACGACGAAACTGCTGTGTCAACTAGACCAGATTTCCACAACTAAGGCCCCCTACCTGGCGCGCTAGATATGTCGGTGGGAACAGCACCTATGGGATCACTGGGATCCCTTCTACGGTTGGCGGGTGCGAAGTTGTGAAAAGAGCGGGTCTAGTAGCCAGCACAAAGGTCCTTTACCCCAGGTTCGGGCCGCAAAGATGCGTTATACCCTAGTCCTGCTTTGGTGTATATTTAAGTGTTCTTGAGCTTCCGAACTAGTTGCGGTGCGTGCGTAGTCCAAAAGATCCGAATCCCTCTCCGGTACGCCTCGGGCCTCCTTTTAGTAAAAAAGGGGTTGCTACAGTGTCACACAAGATGTTGAAAGATAAATAGTGTACAATCTTATCCCTGTCATTACGGGACAAGGTGCATTAAATGCGCTCCTTAGGTGTCCCATTACTTCATTGGGGACGGTAACGAGGCCCGTCCCATCCGTCGTCGTTCCGCCTCGCTCCGACGCGCGTCCAGGATAATGAGGCATGCAGCACCACGCAAGCTGGCAGGCCGCTGAGATGGCGTGGTGGTAGGGTCTTCCCGAAGATCTACATGCCACAACGCAGGTGCTTGCTGAGTTGGCTTGGAGGCCACGCGTCGCCACGCAGGTGCCTGCCCAGCTGGTTGGGCTGGCATCTGCATGGGAACGGCGGTGGGGTCTTGGCAGATGTGGGCCTGGCTGCGCCCCGCAGGTGTCCTTGGCAAGGGTCTTGCCGGGGCCCCGGCAAGGTTCTTGCCGTGGCATCGCGTTCTTCCCCGGCAAGGATCTTGCCTAGGATCGTCGTCTTCTGGTCCTCATTCGATCTTGTGTGCCTATGATCTTCTCGAAGATCTGCATGCCACCATGGAGATGCCTCCCGAGCCTTGGTTCCAATGTGATTGGTGGTATCGAAACCCTTGGGCTCAAGGGTGGCGCGCTCCGTTGGCATTGGGAAAGTTGCCCCGGCAAGCGCTCTTGCCGGGGCTGCAGAAGCCGCCTCGGCAAGGGTCTTGACGGGGGAGTCCACCTCGCCCTCTTTCTCTTTGTGTCTCTGGTCTTGGTGTTGTTCTGGTTGTCTTGTGCTCGGCTTCCTCTGCCCCGCTAGGTATGGCCGTAGGCGCGGCTCTAACTATCCGCGCACAAGTAAAGGGGTACAAAAGAGAGTCCCTACTTTTGTGCACCGACATGCATCCCTAATACCTTTGCCATACTCTCGTGCAATGACAAGTGAATAAACACTCATCTGAGAATAAGACTTCTAGCATGGAAAAATATCAGCCACCCTCTACCGTTTCATGAGCGGTACGAGCACACGAAAGAGAAATTTATTTTGAAAATTAGATATGGCACATACAAATTTTCTTTGAACGGCAAAAGAATACCGCATATAGGTAGGTATAGTGGACTCATGTGGCAAAACTGGTTTAAGGATTTTGGATGCAGAAGTAGTGATCTTACTTAGTGCAAATGAAGGCTAGGCAAAGATTGAGAAGCATCCAACAAAGAGACGAAAAATCTCATAAGCGAGCATTAAGCATAACTAACACCGAATAATGCACCACAAGTAGGATGTAATTTCATTGCATAACTATGACTTTCATGCCTGCATAGGTAATCACAAATCTTACCACCAATATTCTTACTAAAGCATAACTACTCACCAACATGACTCACATATCACTATGATCATATGGCAAAACTATTACAAAGAATCAAGTTTATTTTGTCCAATGATCTTCATTAAAGTTTTTATATGTTGCTTTTGAGAAGCTCAAACAAATTTAAGTGGAGAACATGAGCATAAATGTTTTCATTGCTCAAAAACATTTAAGTGAAGCACGAGAGAATTTCTTAAAAAAATATTAAAGCACATCATGCTCGAAAAGATATAAGTGAAGCACTAGGGTAAAAGACAAACTACTCCAAGAAGATATAAGTGAAGATCAAATGAGTAGTTTAGTAAATAGGTAGCTATGTGAGATCTCTCTCTTATTTAAAAACTTTTAGATATAAGTATTTTATTAAAACATAAAGCAAAAAAATTACATTCCAAGAGTAGCACACATCATGTGAAGAAGCAAAAACTTAGGATCAACAGATACTAACCGACAATTGTTGATGAAGAAAGGTGGGATGCCTACCGAGGCATCCCCAAGCTTAGATGCTTGAGACTTCTTGAAATATTATCTTGGGATGCCTTGGGAATCCCCAAGTTTGTGTTTTTGTGTTTCCTTAATTCCTTCTATATCACGGTTTCCCTAAATCTTAAAAACTTCATCCACACAAAACTCAATAAGAACTCGTAAGATATGTTAGTATAAATAAATGCAACACCTTATCAGTCTCTACTGTAGCAAATCACTAAAATATTAATTTAATATTGCAAACTAAATGCCTCTGCATATTTAATAGTCCTATCCTCAAATAGAATCATTAAACAAGCAAACATATGCAAACAATGCAACCATAATAGCAATCTGCCAAAACAGTACAATCTGCAAAGAATGCAAGAGTATTCATACTTATATAACTCCAAAAATTCTGAAAATTTAGCACACTGTAGAAAATTTATCAGATCTTATTTTGCAAAAAGTTTCAACATTTTTATCACATTCTGACTTTTCTCGGGAATTTTTGCAACAGCGATAAACTTTCTGTTTTCAAACAGCCACATATAGACTTGCGAAATAAGCATGGCAAAGGCTATACTTGACTTTTTTATTGAAATAAATGATGCAAAACATTGTTATAAATAACATAAAGCGAATACTAACAAAATAAAATGACACTCCAAGCAAAACTCATATCATGTAACGAATGAAAATATAGCCCCAAGTAAGATTATCGATAATGTTGGAGACGAAAGAGGGGATGCCTTCCTGGGCATCCCCAAGCTTAGTTGCTTGGATCTTCCTTGAGTATTAACTTGGGGTGCCTTGGGCATCCCCAAGCTTAGGGTCTTGTGTCCTTATTCTCCTCATATCGATATCTCACCAAAAACTCGAAAACTTCAATCACACAAAACTTAACGGAACTTCGTGAGATAGGTTAGTATGATAAAGCAAATCATTCAGTTTGGTACTGTCAAAGACAAGATTCACAATTATTATCACACAATGCCTACCATACCTTATCATTTCCACAATTTATATTGAGCAATATAAGCCATAGAAACTAGGAAACAAGCAAACTATGCATTGAAAACAGAATCTGTCAAAAATAGAACAGTCTGTAGTAATCTATACTCCAACCATACTTCTGCTACTCCAAAAATTCTGAAACATTAGGAAAACCTGGGAAATTTTTCTATTAATTTTATCCAAAAATAATCAGCATTTTATCATGCCTCTGTTAAAAATGAGAATTATTTTCATGAGCTTAAAAGTTTCTGTTTTTCAGCAAGATCAAATCAATTATCACCATAGACCATCCCAAAGGTCTTACTTGGCACTTTATTGAAACAAAAGCTATAAAACATGATTACTACAGTAGCCCAATCACGTGAACCCAAAAATACAGTAGGTAAAGGTGTTGGGTTGTCTCCCAACAAGCGCTTTTCTTTAATGCCTTTTTAGCTAGGCATGATGATTTCAATGATGCTCGCATAAAAGTAAAGAATTGAAACATAACAAGAACATAACGATTCATAAGTGCCTCTCTCATAATAATTTTCAGTAGTATCATGAATAGATTCATCAATATTACTATCACACAAAGCACTCTTTTCATGATCCGCGAGCATAGAAATTTTATTACTCTCCACATAAGAAAAATTCTTCTCATTCTCAATGGTGGGAGTATCATATGAAACTCGAATGCTATAAATTGTTTCCACACTAAAATAGTAATGTTTAGAAAAAGTCTAATCATAACTATGACAAGTTTTATAAATATAATCATCACTACTTTTTATAACATAAGTATCGTCACAATAATCATCATAAGTAGCAACTTTGTTCTCATCATAGATAGGAGGCATGCAATCATCCTAGCAAATTTGATCGTTCAAAGTAGGGGGGACTAAAAAGATCATCTTCATTAAACATAGCATCCCCAAGCTTGAGGCTTGTCATATCGTAAGCATAATCACTCTCATCATTAATAATATGAATAGAAGCAACTGTATAATAATTGCTATCATCATAATTTCCCAAGTTGGTGCCAAAAATATTTCCAAGATTATAAGAAGTATTATTATCTTCCCAATCATAATCATCACAACAAGTAATAGGCATAACAAAATCATCAATCAATAGTGCTCTCAGACATTGTGCCATAAGACATAGAAGCAATATCATCATCAAGTGCACCATCTTCCACAATTATTTTTGATTCATTTTCATGAGGCACAACAATAATAGGAGCAACATTATTTGGGAGTGATACCTTTTTACCTCTATTCTTTCTTATTTTCTTCTTCTTCACCTCATCATGTGTGGGTTTAATTAATTTTTTCAAGCTTCTTATTGATGAGATTGGTTGAATAGGGAGCTCCTCCTTGTCACCTATTTCATCATGAGATACAATAGGAGGGAAAGTGGAAATCTTTACCCTTTCATTAGTATTACTTTTGTATTCTATTGGTTTTCCCATCTTTCTATAGTTGGCAATATAAGAATTCTCATTGCAATTTACCATTCATAACATATAGATATTCTCTAGTTTAGTTTCAATGTCGGCCGTGAGAATGAATACTTCAAACCAACTATTTTTATGTGTCAATTCTTCACTCCCCAAGAATAGATGATACGTCTCCAACGTATCTATAATTTTTGATTGCTCCATGCTATATTATCTACTGTTTTGGACTATATTGGGCTTTATTTTCCACTTTTATATTATTTTTGGGACTAACCTATTAACCGGAGGCCCAGCCCAGAATTGATGTTTTTTTGCCTATTTCAGTGTTTCGGATAAATAGAATATCAAACGGAGTCCAAACAGAATAAAATCTTCGGAAACGTGGTTTTCTCACCGAACGTGATCCAGGAGACTTGGACCCTACTGCAAGGTATCAAAGAGGTGGTCACGAGGGTGGCCCCCCCCTAGGGCGCGCCCCTGCCTCGTGGGCCCCTCGGTGCTCCACCGACGTACTCCTTCCTCCTATATATACACACGTACCCCAAATGATCAGAACAGGAGCCAAAAACCTAATTCCACCGCCGCAACTTTCTGTATCCACGAGATCCCATCTTGGGGCCTGTTCCGGAGCTCCGCCGGAAGAGGGCCGTCTTCACGGAGGGCTTCTACATCATCCTAGCCCCTCCGATGATGTGTGAGCAGTTTACCTCAGACCTTCGAGTCCATAGTTAGTAGCTAGATGGCTTCTTCTCTCTCTTTGAATCTCAATACAAAGTTCTCCCCCTCTCTTGTGGAGATCTATTCGATGTAATCTTCTTTTTGCGGTGTGTTTGTTGAGACCGATGAATTGTGGGTTTATGATCAAGTCTATCTATGAATAATATTTGAATCTTCTCTGAATTCTTTTATGCATGATTCGTTATCTTTGCAAGTCTCTTCGAATTATCCGTTTCGTTTGGCCTACTAGATTGGTAGTTCTTGCCATGGGAGAAGTGCTTAGCTTTGGGTTCGATCTTGCGGTGTCCTTACCCAGTGACAGAAGGGTCAGCAAGGCACGTATTGTATCGTTGCCATCGAGGATAACAATATGGGGTTTATTTCATATTGCATGAATTTATCTCTCTACATCATGTCATCTTGCTTAAGGCGTTACTCTGTTTTTAACTTAATACTCTAGATGCATGCTGGATAGCGGTCGATGAGTGGAGTAATAGTAGTAGATGCAGAATCGTTTCGATCTACTTGTCACAGACGTGATGCCTATATACATGATCATGCCTAGATATTCTCATAATTATGCTCAATTCTATCAATTGCTCAACAGTAATTTGTTCACCCACCATAGAATACTTATGCTCTTGAGAGAAGCCACTAGTGAAACATATGGCCCCCGGGTCTATTCTCATCATATCAATCTCCATCACTTTTATATTGTTTTGCTATTTACTTTGCTTTTACTTTTTACTTTGCATCTTTATATCAAAAATACCAAAAATATTCTATCTATCAGATCTCACTCTCGTAAGTGATCGTGAAGGGCTTGACAACCCCTAATCGCGTTGGTTGCGAGTAGCTATCGCTTTGTGCATGCACGAGGGGCTTGAGCATGGGCTCCTACTGGATTGATACCTGGTTCTCAAAAACTGAGGGAAATACTTATGCTACTCTGCTGCATCATCCCTTCCTCTTCGGGGAAAACCAACGCAAGCTCAAGACGTAGCAAGAAGGATTTCTGGCGCCGTTGCCGGGGAGTCTATGCAAAAAGTCAATATACCAAGTACCCATCACAATCCCTATCTCTCGCATTACATTATTTGCCATTTGCCTCTTGTTTTCCTCTTCCCCAATTCACCCTTGCCATTTTATTCGTCCTCTCTCTCTATCCTCCCTCCCTATTTGCCTTTTTTGTTTGCTTGTGTGTTAGTTTGTTTGCCCGCTTATCGTTATGTCTGAAACTGGGGAAGTTATCGCCAATTTGGGTGACAACAATATCATGGAAAATTCTGATACTCCTGCTAAAGAACCTACCATCTTTCATACAAAACTATTCCGTGGTAATATTATTGGAAAAGGAGTTATTCAAGATTTCTTTACTTGTGCCGGTGCTTTACCTTCTATGGGTAGTTCTATCCTTCACAGAACTAGTAGTCTTGCAGACGCTATTGCTATGCTTGTAGTTGAACTTGAAAGACAATTCATGCACATGCATCCTTCTATACAAAGGATTTTTTTGGAATTTTCTAATATTGAGCATTCTTCTGTTAAGCGTGCCGCTACTATCTTTTTGGCTCATGAGTTTAGATTCATAATAAGAGAAGCCAAAGAAATCTTTGCGCATTATAGGGTGGACACTTGCTGTCCTCCCATAGAGGCCATCCTCTTTGATCAAGAAGAAATAATGCGTTTTCAATCTCTAGATTATGTTGCTTTCAATGAAAATCTTAGAAGAAAGGTTCCTACCAATGTTTTAGTTGATAGAATTTCTGATCTTAATGATGATTTGGCTATTCGAAATAATGAACTAGGATATTCTCTTGAATATAGGCTCACAAAGTTCTATCAAAAGAATGCTTATAATGATGAATTGGTGGTGCATTATGAAGGACCAAAGGAGGAACCTATACCTCCCAAGGTTGATCTTGGGGACTTTTGTCCCATTAAATTCAATCCTTTTGATTACTTTTGCTTGCCTCAAAGAAAACTTGCTGCCGAATATAGAGAATATGAAATGAGTTTCACCAATCTATCTTATTACTATGGCAATACTTAGATCTATCCTTGCTTGTTATGCCTAGCTAGGGGCGTTAAACGATAGCGCTTGTTGGGAGGCAACCCAATTTTATTTTTATTCCTTGCTTTTTGCTCATGTTTAGTAATAAATAAATTATTTAGCCTGTGTTTTGGTTGTGCTTTTTTGTGTTTAATTATTGTTTGTGCCAAGTAGAACCGTTGGGAAGACTTGGGGAAAGTCTTGTTGAACTTGCTGTAAAAAACAGAAACTTTAGCGCTCACGAGAACTGCTGTCATTTTTATTTGAAGAGTGATATTTAGTTAATTATTTTTGCAGATGATTAATATATCAATTCCTCACGTCCAGAAATTTATTTTAGAATTTTTGGGGTTCCAGATCTTGCGCTAGCTACAGATTACTACAGACTGTTCTGATTTTGACAGATTCTGTTTTTCGTGTGATGTTTGCTTATTTTGATGAATCTATGGCTAGTAAAATAGTTTATAATCCATAGATAAGTTTGCATACAGTAGGTTTAACACCAATATAAATAAAGAATGAGTTCATTACAGTACCTTGAAGTGGTCTTTTGTTTTCTTTCGCTAACGGAGCTCACGAGTTTTCTATTTTGAGTTTTGTGTTGTGAAGTTTTCAAGTTTTGGGTGAATTCTTTTGATGGATCATGGAAAAAGGAGTGGCAAGAGCCTAAGCTTGGGGATGCCCATGGCACCCCCAAGATAATCCAAGGACACCAAAAAGTCAAAGCTTGGGGATGCCCCGGAAGGCATCCCCTCTTTCGTCCACTTCCATCGGTAATTTACTTGGAGCTATATTTTTATTCACTAACATGATATGTGTTTTGCTTGGAGCGTCTTGTACTATTTATGTCTTCGTTTTTTAGTATGCCACAATCATCCTTGCTGTACACACCTTTTGAGAGAGCTATACATGAATTAAAATTTGATACAATACTCTATGTGCTTCACTTATATCTTTTGAGCTAGATAATTTTGCTCTATGTGCTTCACTTATATCTTTTGAGCTAGATAATTTTGCTCTATGTGCTTCACTTATATATTTTGAGCTAGATAATTTTGCTCTATGTGCTTCACTTAGATCTTTTAGAGCACGGTGGTGGATTCGTTTTAAAGAAAGTATTGATCTCTCATGCTTCACTTAAATTAATTTGAGAGTCTCTTAATAACATGGTAATTTGCCTAATAATAATATGCTTGGTATTCAAGATTTGTGAAACTTTCTTTTGATTGTGTTGAATACTAAGAAAAGATTGAAGCATGATAATTGTTTTGAGATATGGAGGTGATAATATTAAAGTCATGCTAGTTGAGTAGTTGTGAATTTAAAGAATACTTGTGTTGAAGTTTGTGATTCCTGTAGCATGCACGTATGGTGAACCGTTATGTGATGAAGTCGGAGCATGATTTATTTATTGATTGTCTTCCTTATGAGTGGCGGTCGGGGACGAGCGATGCTCTTTTCCTACCAATCTATCCCCCTAGGAGCATGCGCGTAATACTTTGCTTTGATAACTTCTAAATTTTTGCAATAAGTATATGAGTTCTTTATGACTAATGTTGAGTCCATGGATTATATGCACTCTCACCCTTCCACCTTTGCTAGCCCCTCTCATACCGTGCAACTTTCGCCGGAATCATACACCTACCATATACCTTCCTCAAAACAACCACCATACCTACCTATTATGGCATTTCCATAGCCATTCCGAGATATATTGCCATGCAACTTTCCACCATCTAGTTCATAATGAAAGATCCATCATTGTCATATTGCTTAGCATGATCATGTAGTTGACATAGTATTTGTGGCAAAGCCACCGTTCATAATTCTTTCATACTTGTCACTCGTGATTCATTGCATATCCTGGTACACCGTCGGAGGCATTCATATAGAGCCATACTTTGTTTTAGTATCGAGTTGTAATCGTTGAGTTGTAAATAAATAGAAGTGTGATGATCATCATTCAATAGAGAATTATCCCAAAAAAGAAGAAGAGAAAGGCTAAAGAAAAAAAGAAGGCCCAAAAAAGGGGGCAATGCTACTATCCTTTTTTCCACACTTGTGCTTCAAAGTAGCACCATGATATAGCAAGTCTCATATATTGTGCTTCAGAGTAGCACCATGTTCTTCATATAGAGAGTCTCATATGTTGTCACTTTCATATACTAGTGGGAATTTTACGTTATAGAACTTGGCTTGTATATTCCAATGGTGGGCTTCCTCAAATTGCCCTAGGTCTTCGTGAGCAAGCAAGTTGGATGCACACCCACTAGTTTCTTTTGTTGAGCTTTCATACATTTATAGCTCTAGTGCATCCGTTGCATGGCAATCCCTACTCACTCACATTGATATTTATTGATGGGCATCTCCATATCCTGTTGATATGCCTAGCCGATGTGAGACTATCTTCTCCTTTTTGTCTTCTCCACAACCACCATTCTATTCCACCTATAGTGCTATATCCATGGTTCACGCTCATGTATTGCGTGAAGATTGAAAAAGTTTTGAAAAAGTTAGAGTATGAAACAATTGCTTGGCTTGTCACCGGGGTTGTGCATGATTTAAATACTTTGTGTGGGGAAGATGGAGCATAGCCAGACTATATGATTTTGTAGGGATAACGTTCTTTGGCCATGTTATTTTGAGAAGACATAATTGCTTTGTTAGTATGCTTGAAGTATTATTATTTTCTATGTCAATATAAACTTTTGTCTTGGATCTTTCTAATCTGTATATTCATACCACAATTAAGAAGATTTGCATTGAAATTATGCCAAGTAGCACTCCGCATCAAAAATTCTCTTTTTATTATTTACCTACTCGAGGACGAGCAGGAATTAAGCTTGGGGATGCCTGATACGTCTCCAACGTATCTATAATTTTTGATTGCTCCATGCTATATTATCTACTGTTTTGGACTATATTGGGCTTTATTTTCCACTTTTATATTATTTTTGGGACTAACCTATTAACCGGAGGCCCAGCCCAGAATTGCTGTTTTTTGCCTATTTCAGTGTTTCGGATAAATAGAATATCAAACGGAGTCCAAACGGAATAAAATCTTCGGAAACGTGATTTTCTCACCGAACGTGATCTAGGAGACTTGGACCCTACTGCAAGGGATCAAAGAGGTGGTCATGAGGGTGGCCCCCCCTCCCTAGGGGGCGCCCCTGCCTCGTGGGCTCCTCGGTGCTCCACCGACGTACTCCTTCCTCCTATATATACACACGTATCCTCAAACGACCAGAACAGGAGCCAAAAACCTAATTCCACCGCCACAACTTTCTGTATCCACGAGATCCCATCTTGGGGCATGTTCCGGAGCTCCGCCGGAAGAGGGCCGTCATCATGGAGGGCTTCTACATCATCCTAGCCCCTCCGACGAAGTGTGAGTAGTTTACCTCAGACCTTCGGGTCAATAGTTAGTAGCTAGATGGCTTCTTCTCTCTCTTTGAATCTCAATACAAAGTTCTCCCCCTCTCTTGTGGAGATCTATTCGATGTAATCTTCTTTTTGAGGTGTGTTTGTTGAGACCGATGAATTGTGGGTTTATGATCAAGTCTATCTATGAATAATATTTGAATCTTCTCTGAATTCTTTTATGCATGATTGGTTATCTTTGCAAGTCTCTTTGAATTATCCATTTGGTTTGGCCAACTAGATTGGTAGTTCTTGCCATGGGAGAAGTGCTTAGCTTTGGGTTCGATCTTGCGGTGTCCTTACCCAGTGACAGAAGGGGCAGCAAGGCATGTATTGTATCGTTCCCATCGAGGATAACAAGATGGGGTTTATTTTATATTGCATGAATTTATCTCTCTACATCATGTCATCTTGCTTAAGGCGTTACTCTATTTTTAACTTAATACTCTAGATGCATGCTGGATAGCGGTCGATGAGTGGAGTAATAGTAGTAGATGCAGAATCGTTTCGTTCTACTTGTCATGGACGTGATGCCTATATACATGATCATGCCTAGATATTCTCATAATTATGCTCAATTCTATCAATTGCTCAACAGTAATTTGTTCACCCATCGTAGAATACTTATGCTCTTGAGAGAAGCCACTAGTGAAACCTATGGCCCGGGTCTATTCTCATCATACCAATCTCCATCACTTTTATATTGTTTTGATATTTACTTTGCTTTTACATTTTACTTTGCATCTTTATATCAAAAATACCAAAAATATTCTATCTATCAGATCTCACTCTCGTAAGTGACCATGAAGGGATTGACAAACCCTAATCGCGTTGGTTGTGAGTAGCTATCGCTTTGTGCAGGTACGAGGGACTTGAGCGTGGGCTCCTACTAGATTGATACCTTGGTTCTCAAAAACTTAGGGAAATACTTACGCTACTCTGCTGCATCATCCCTTCCTCTTCGGGGAAAACCAACGCAAGCTCAAGATGTAGCATTAGACAAAGCTCATTATAAATTTCAAGGTTGATCAAGTTATTGCAATATTTGGACATGATTCGATCATGAAAAATCAAGCATTGGAAATTAAGGTGACCAACTTTATTGCAAAGTTCACAAGTAATGGGACAAAGAGAGCATAATTTTGTAGCAAGTTCATCTATCACTTGAGAAAAAACTGGTCCTATCATTCTTATGCTTCTTACAAAATCTATCTTCCCTATAAGGCATGTCTTCACAAAGTCTTTCCACTCCACAATAATTGACATGCTTATAAGAAACATTTTTCTCATGACTAGTGCAATAATCATTAGCATTTTGGATATTCAAAGAATTCATACTAACAACATTGCAATCGTGCTCATCATTCAAATATTTTGTGCCAAACATTTTATTAACTTCTTCTTCTAAGAATTGAGCACGATTTTCGGATCCATCATTTTCATGAAATACATTATAAAGATGAATAATATGATGCAACCTCAATTCCATTTTTTGTAGTTTTCTTTTATAAACCAAACTAGTGATAAAACAAGAAACTAAAAGATTCAATTGCAAGATCTAAAGATATACCTTCAAGCACTCACCTCCCCGGCAATGGCGCTAGTAAAGAACTTGATGTCTACTATGCAAGTTTATTCTTGTAGACTCATGCTGGGCCTCCAAGCGCAGTGTTTTGTAGGACAGTAGCAATTTTCCCTCAAGTGGATGACCTAAGGTTTATCAATCCGTGGGAGGCGTAGGATGAAGACGGTCTCTCTCAAGCAACCCTGCAACCAAATACAAGAAATCTCTTGTGTCCCAACACACCTAATACAATGGCAAATTGTATAGGTGCACTAGTTCGGCGAAGAGATGGTGATAAAAGTGTAATATGGATGGTAGACATATATTTTTATAATCTGAATAAATAAGAACAGCAAGGTAGCAAATAGTAAACAGGCACAAAAACGGTACTGCAATGCTTGAAAATGAGGCCTAGGGTCCTTAATTTCGCTAGTGCAATCTCTCAACAATACTAACATAATTGGATCATATAACCATCCCTCAACTTGCAACGAAGAATCACTCCAAAGTTCCTATCTAGCGGAGAACGTATGAAGAAATCGTTTGTAGGGTACAAAACCACCTCGAAGCTATTCTTTCCGATCGATCTATCCAAGAGTTCATACTGAAATAACACCAAATAATTTCAGATTCATGATACTCAATCCAACACAAAGAACCTCAAAGAGTGCCCCAAGATTTGTACCGAAGAAACAAAAGACGAGAACGTGCATCAACCCTTATGCATAGATTACCCCAATGTCATCGCGGGAATCCGCAAGTTGAGTGCCAAAACACATATCAAGTGAATCAATATGATACCCCATTGTCACAACGAGTATTCATATGCAAGAAATATACCAAGTGCTCTGAAATCCATAAAAGTATTCAATACGATAACAATGAAATCTCAAAGGGAAAAACTCAATTCATCACAACAAGATAGAGAGGGGAAAACACCATATGATCCGACTATATTAACAAAGCTCACGATACATCAAGATCGTGACATCTCAAGAACACGAGAGGGAGAGAGATTAAACACATAGCTATGGGTACAAACCCTCATCCCCAAGGGTTGACTACTCCCTCCTCATCGTGGTGGCTACCGGGATGATGAAGATGGCCACCGGTGATGATTCCCCCCTCCGGCAGGGTGCCGTAACGAAGTCTAGATTGGTTTCTCGTGGATACAGAGGCTTGCAGCGGCAGAACTTCCGATCTAGGGTTACCCCTGATGTTTTCTCTAATTATAGGATTTTTTGGCGTCGGTTTCATGCGAAGATGAGCCTCGAGGTGAGCACAACCCACCGGGGCAAGCCGGGCCCACCAGGCGCGCCCGATGTCTTGTGCCCTACTCCTTCACCTTTTGGTCCGTCCACAAAGCTTCAGGGGTCTCTTTTGTTCCAAAAAATATCATCAAAAAGTTTCAGCTCATTTGGATAACTTTCATTTCTGGACAAAAACACCACCACGATAGTTGTGCTGAAAACAGCGTCAGTCCGGGTTAGTTCCATGCAAATCAGACCAAAACCATATAAAATTATTGTAAAAATGGCATGAATACTTGATAAATTATAGATACTTTGGAGCCGTATCAAGCACCTATCGGAACCATGCCAAAAATCTCTGTGTCTTCATTGCGTTTGCACTCTCCAAACCCTTCCCTTTACCTTCATATGCAATGTTCTACTTTTCGCTGCTACACTCTTAGAATTGCATGTGTAGATTGATTGCTTGACTTGTGCTAATTGCAAAAATCTGGCCAAAACTAAAATTGGGAAAGCGTTAGATTTTTATTTGGTAAAGTAGTCTAATCACCCCCCTCTAGACCTACTTTCAATCCGACAAGTGGTATCAGAGCTTTGGTCTCCATTTTCCTTGATTATCATCGTTTGGTGATCATAGCCTTGGTTTGACAACCTAGGAGAGTATGGCATCTAGCAAGGGAAATTACCACTATAGAAGTCCTTACTTTGATGGTACTAATTTTGCTAGTTGGAAGCATAAGATGAAAATGCATATTCTTGGTCATAACCCCGTTGTTTGGGCTATTATGTGTATTGGCTTGCAAGTTGATTTCTTCAAGGATGGAAAAGAACCGAATAGTGAACCGTCTGCAGAAGAGATGAGGAAGTTGTAATACAATGCTCAAGCTTGCGATATTCTCTTCAATGGACTATGCCCTGAAGAATTCAACAAAATCAGCTGCCTTGAGAATGCAACGAAAATTTGGGATACTTTGGTTGATATGCATGAAGGTAACGAGTTCGTCAAGGAATACAAATTGGATGTGCTTGAAAGTCAACTTGACAAGTTCAAGACGAAGCATGGTCAAGGAGTCACTGAGATGTACTCTAGGCTTGCTTTCATCACAAATGAGATTGCCGGCTTAGGAAGCGAAGAAATGACTGACAAAATCATCATTAAGAAGATCCTAAGAGCCTTGGATGGAAAATATGATACCGTGTGCACCTTGATCCAAATGATGCCCAATTACAAATATGTCAAGCCCATGGAATTCATCAGTAGAATTGTAGCTCATGAGACATCACTCAAAGATAAGGAAGAGCTCCACAACAAGTCAACTGATGCTTACAAAGCTTCAAGTGATGCTCCTACAACATCAAGTAGAAGCAAGTCCGCAATGAAGAATTGAGCTTAATGGTGAAGAACTTCAACAAGTTCTATAGAAGTAAAGAGAGAAGCTCCAAGTCAAGATCCTACAATGACAAAAGATCTTCTAGTCGTGACCGTAATTGCTACAATTGTGGAAGACCCGGACACTACTCCAATGAGTGTACGCCGCCCAACAACAAAAGAGAAGATTCAGCAAAAAGAAGAAGTAGAAGAGATGAATCACCTCCAAGAGAGAGAAGGAGTAGATATGATCGTTATGAACGAAGACCCTCTCATAGAAGTAAGGATTCGGAAAGGAAGGACAAGTCATCAAAGAGCTACACAAGACGAAGACAGCAAGCGGCTACCTCTTGAGCATGCATTGGTTTTCCCTTAAAGTGGAAAGGGTGATGCATCAAAGTAGCGTAAGTAGTTCTCTCAGTTTTGAGAACCAAGGTATCAATCCAGTAGGAGACAACGCACAAGTCACCTAGTACCTGCACAAACAATCAAGAACCTTGCAACCAACGCGATAAATGGGTTGTAAACCCCTTCACGGTCACTCGCAAAAGTGAGATCTAATAGAGATAGTCAAGTAAATATTTTTGGTATTTTAGTTGTATAGATTGGAAAGTAAAGATTGCAAAATACTAAACGAGATGCGATGTAAATAAAAGAGATGTAATATAATAGGAAAGAGACCCATGGGCCATAGGTTTCACTAGTGGCTTCTCTCAAGATAGCATGTATTACTGTGGGTGAACAAATTACTGTCGAGCAATTATGAAGATATGTAAGGCAATGATCATGAATATAGGAATCACGTCCGTGTCAAGTAGATCGAAACGATTCTGCATCTACTACTATTACTCCACACATCGACCGCTATCCAACATGCATCTAGAGTATTAAGTTCATAAGAATGGAGTAACACATTAAGCAAGATGACATGATGTAGAGGGATAAACTCAAGCAATATGATATAACCCCATCTTTTTATCCTCGATGGCAACAATACAATACATGCCTTGCTGCCCCTACTGTCACAGGGAAAGGACACCGCAAGATTGAACCCAAAGCTAAGCACTTCTCCCATTGCAAGAAATATCAATCTAGTAGGCCAAACTAAACTGATAATTCGAGGAGACTTGCAAAGATATAAAATCATGCATATAAGAATTCAGAGAAGAACCAAATAATATTCATAGATAATCTTGTTCATAAATCCACAATTCATCGGATCTCAATAAACACACCGCAAAAGATTATTACATCGAATAGATCTCCAAGAACATCGAGGAGAACTTTGTATTGAGAATCAAAGAGAGAGAAGAAGCCATCTAGCTAATAACTATGGACCCGAAGGTATGTGGTAAACTACTCACGCTTCATCGGAGAGGCAATGGTGTTGATGTAGAAGCCCTCCATGATCGATTCCCCCTCCGACAGATCGCCGGAAAAGGCCCCAAGATGGGATCTCATGGGTACAAAAGGTTGCGGCGGTGGAAAAGTGGTTTCGTGGCTCTCCCTGATGTTTCTAGGGTATAAGAGTATATATAGGCGAAAGAAGTATGTCGGTGGAGCTACGAGGGGCCCACGAGGGTGGGGGCGCGCCCTCCTGCCTTGTGGCTTCCTCATGGTGTTCCAGACTTCGACTCCAAGTCTTCCAGATTGCTTTCGGTCCAAGAAAGATCATCACGAAGGTTTCATTCTGTTTGGACTCCGTTTGGTATTCCTTTTCTGCAAAACTTTAAAATAGGAAAAAGAAACTGGCACTGGGCCTCCGGTTAATAGGTTAGTCCCAAAAACATATAAAAGAGCATATTAAAGCCCATTAAACATCCAAAACAGATAATATAATAGCATGGAACAATCAAAAATTATAGATATGCTAGAGATGTATCAAGCATCCCCAATCTTAATTCCTGCTCGTCCTCGAGTATGCAAATGATAAAAATAGAATTTTTGATGTGGAATGCTATCTAACATAATTATCAATGTAATTTTATTTATTGTGGCATGAAGGTTCAGATCCAAAAGATTCAAGATTTTTTTTAATATTGACATAAAAACAACAATACTTCAAGCATACTAACAAAGCAATCATGTCTTCTTAAAATAACATGGCCAAAGAAAGCTATCCCTACAAAATCATATAGTCTGGCTATGATCTATCTTCATCACACAAAATATTTAATCATGCACAACCCCGATGACAAGCCAAGAAATTGTTTCATACTTTTGATGTTCTCAAACTTTTTCAATCTTCACGCAATACATGAGCGTGAGCCATGGATATAGCACTATAGGTGGAATAGAGGGTTGTTGTGGAGAAGACAAAATGGAGAAGATAGTCACGCATCAACTAGGCATATCAACGGGCTATGGAAATGCCCATCAGTAGATATCAATGTGAGTGAGTAGGGATTGCCATGCAACGGATGCACTAGAGCTATAAATGTATGAAAGCTCAACAAAAAAACTAAGTGGGTGTGCATCCAACTTTCTTGCTCACGAAGACCTAGGGCATTTTGAGGAAGCCCATAACTGGAATATACAAGCCAAGTTCTATAATGAAAAATTCCCACTAGTATATGAAAGTGAGAAAATGAGAGACTGGCTATCATGAAGATCATGGTGCTACTTTAAAGCACATGTGTGGAAAAAAGGATAGTAGCATTGTCCCTTCTCTCTTTTTCTCTTTTTTTTGTTTTTTGGGCCCTCTCTTTTTTTGGCCTCTTTTTGTTATTATTTTTTTATCTTTTTCATCCAGAGTCTCATCCCGACTTGTGGGGGAATCATAGTCTCCATCATCCTTTCCTCACTAGGACAATGCTCTAATAATGATGATCATCACACTTTTATTTACTTACAACTCAAGAGTTACAACTCAGTACTTAGAACAAAATATGACTCTATGTGAATGCCTCCGGCGGTGTACCGGGATGTGCAATGAATAAAGAGTAACATGTATGAAAGAATTATGAATGGTGGCTTTGCCACAAATACAATGTCAACTACATGATCATGCAAGGCAATATGACAATGACGGAGCATGTCATAATAAACGGAATGGTGGAAAGTTGCAAGGAAATATATCTCGGAATGGGTATGGAAATTCCATAATAGGTAGGTATGGTGGCTGCTTGGAGGAAGGTAAATGGTGGTTTTCTGGTACCGGCGAAAGTTGCACGGTACTAGAGAGGCTAGCAATGGTGGAAGGGTGAGAGTGTGTATAATCCATGGACTCAACATTAGTAATAAAGAACTCACATACTTATTGCAAAAATCTATTAGTTATCGAAACGAAGTACTACGCTCATGCTCCTAGGGGGATATATTGGTAGGAAAAGACCATCGCTCGTCCCCGACTGCCACTCATAAGGAAGACAATCAATAAATAGATCATGCTCCAACTTCATCACATAACGGTTCACCATACGTGCATGCTACGGGAATCACAAACTTTAACACAAGTATCTCTCAAATTCACAACTACTCTACTAGAATGAGTCAAATATCACCATCTTCATATCTCAAAACAATCATAAAGAATCAAACTTCTCATAGTATTCAACGCACTTTATATGAAAGTTTTTGTTATACCCATCTTGGATGCCCATCATATTAGGACTAGTTTTATAGACAAAGAAAATTACCATGTTGTTCTAAAAATACTCTCAAAATAATATAAGTGAAGAATGAGAGATCAATAATTTCTATAAAATAAAACCACCGCCGCGCTCTAAAAAGATATAAGTGAAGCACTAGAGCAAAATTACCTAGCTCAAAATATATAAGTGAAGCACATGGAGTATTCTAATAAATTCCGATTCATGCGTGTCTCTCCCAAAAGGTGTGTACATCAACGATGATTGTGGTAAACTAAAAAGAAAAGGCTCAAATAATATAACACTGGTACAACGATGTGCTAAACAAACGGTTTTTAACCCCTTTTAGCGACGACATTTGGAACCGTCGCCAAGTGAGTGTGTGCGATATGGTGTCCCTCCCACATGACCCAGAAATCATCGGGGATAGGCCCTCCTGGGACTTAGGATGGGGCCGTGTGCGATCAGACGAGGCATCGAAACCCAATCATTTCCGTAGGTATGTACATCCCACATGGTAATCCGAGAAAATCAGGTATGTACATCCCACACGCTGAATCCAAGAAAATAATTTCTGTTGGTATGTACATCCCACACGGTGAATCCTAGAAAATCATTTCCGTAGGTATGTACATCCCACACGGTGAATCCTAGAAAAACATTTATGTAGGTTTGTATATCACACACATTTCTTTGTGTGGAAACGTTTGTGCAAGGTGGCCTAACACAAACAGTTCGGTGCCGGAAGCCGTGTGTGATTGTTAGTTGATCAAACATGCCTACTTTCTAGAAATCGTGCGGGTTGTTTGATTTCATTGCCCACGGTGCTATCCGAGTAACCGTTCGCAATAGAAAACCCCAATAAGCAGGGTAATTAGCCTATTATTAATAATCCATGTACTAATCAAACTGATATTTCTTAGAAAACACGCCAGATATTTCATATCCATACAAAAGCAACCAGGATCTCATAATCGAATTACATCAGATAGCTTTGACACTCAGTTACGCCATTACACAACAACACCAAGTTTCAGATGCAACATTAAAAACCTTTGGAAAGTAGCATCACACACGGTAAATAGACAGATGAATCTCATCTGGGAAACTGCAGAAGCGGAAGGCAAATATTGAGCCTTCAGTGATGTTGAATGTCCTTGCAACTTTCGGCCAGTGGCTATGGATAATTGCCCGCCCAACCTTCGTCCTCTTCAGCAAGACTTCAATATTGTACCATGGGTGTTGAATGAATACCTTCCTCGCCTCTTGACCATGCAGGTGGTTTGAGAGGTAATCATCATTGAGCTGCTTTGAAAAGTACTGAAAACAAAGCTATGCATAAATATCTATTGTAAATTTTGAAATGGCGCAAGGGGTAAAAACAAGGTAAAAGAGTTGGTACCATCCTATAGTTGACCGATGTCTTCTTCATTATGCAAACAAAGATCTTGCTGTTATTCGTCGCAAGTTTCTTCATCCTAACAATCTTTCTGAGTTTGTTAACTTGACTGATATTCATGGACATCTCATTTCCCCATATGCAAAATGGGTCGAACAGTGGGTCTAAGCACCAGGACCTACATGTGTAAGACCAAATTGTAAGAAACCTAAATATTAGAATGATTCCTGCAAGTGCACAATAATGTGCTATTAGCCAAAGGACCCTGCTTGAACAAACCTCGATGGTAAACCGAGTGTCTCCCATTGTTTCCCTGCAACACACATAAGGAAGATCTTGCTCAGGTTAACTGAGAGTTGCCATGCTATCCGTAGAATATGTATTGAGTACAGCCAAATTCGATTGGTGTCACATGCATAACAATACAAAATTGTACCCACAACAAATGAAAATCAAATTGCAGAACTAAACCAAACAGTTAAATGTACAACAGACCAAATGAACCAAAATAGTTAACTGAGCACGACATTGCAGAATAGAAACATGTACTAGAAGATAAGACAGTTAACAAAACAAAGAATGTGTTGATGCTCCAAATTGGCACAGTCATAAAATTAGCATAGGTTATATCAAGACCAATTCAAACTTATGATTGGAAGTCACCTTGGAATGTCTCTCTTCGAGAAGATCAAGATGGATATGAATATGGTCTAAAACGGACCTCGGACTCAAAAGTTATGACAAGTTCAGAGATGCTCATGTTGACACCAGAGTAAAGAAAGGCATAAAACTCAATGAAGATGGCCTCTGATGGAAACTGTTTCAACATGAAAGTTGTGCATCTCGTCGAAACGATTGATTTTGATATAAAAATCGTCTTAATCCAAGTTCGTATGCAACCTGTGAAAGCAAAACAAGGCCAGAAACAGAAGCTACAGAGTCATTTCGGACCAACCGAGTTGATTTGATCGGTGAGACCGAGTTGGTCCGAAAATTTACCAGAAAGTTGGTAATGTTCACTCGGTAGGACCGAAGCAAACCAATTGGTGAGACCAAGTTGAGATGAGAAATTACAGAAGGATATAGAGAGTTGGCAACGTTCACTCGGTGGGACCGAAATGAACCAATCAGTGAGACCTAGTTGGTCCGGGAAATTACCAAAGATTCCTGTCCGAGTTAGGTTAGGGTTTTTGATGTTTTGAATGGAATTTTTAGTCCTTTTCTTGTACAGGAAGTCCAGCCACCTCATAAATAGATGAGAGGTGACAGCAAATTGAACAACACATAATCGATCAAATCATCTACCACTTTTTATCTTTATCTTTTCTCCTTAACCCTAGTTCTTCTTCTCCTTGTTCTTCGTTCGTTCTTCTCGTTGCAGGGCGGCGAACCTCGAGGCCCTAGGGGCGGTCAGGCCGACCTAGGGCTTCCCATAGCCACCGCGCGCCCTGACGGGGTCCCTCCCGGGCGCGTGGGGTTTCGGGTCTTGAAAAGCACCCGTCAGATTGCCTGCGTACCGCACTTCCGGCCGGGTTTCCTTCGTCGTGAGCTGCAGTGCATCACCCCCAGCATCAAGGGTACACGGTGACGTGTTTGTGTGCAAACACATTTTTTGGCGTCTCCGCTGGGGACGAAGCTTTGAACGGTCTCCAGTCCATTCTTTCTACGAAGAGATTGTTATCTAGGGTTTGCAATCTACAAAGGTAATATGAATACCCAATTCCCTACTGTGGATGCAAATAATTCATATGGTGTTACTAGATCGTTCAATGAGTATACTCTATCGGCCAGCCCTAGTTTGTTCAATCATGCATCTAATTACGTGCATAGGCCGATTCAAAGTAATTTACATGTTTCAACTTTTTATGATACAAGTAACATGCACCATATGTATCCCAACTCTCATGCATCGGCAACCCCACAAATCGTTATGCTGATGAACAACATGGTGAGTTTAGTTAATAAATTTGAAACACGTCATGTTAAGAATTCCAATGCCATGCAAGAAAGTGTTTCACCCTTTTATTCATTGGCAAGTAATGTGCAATATACTAATCAAACCATGCCGATGAACGAGAGAATTGGCCAGGCTAATGCTAGCTATTCGGCCAGTTATTCCCAACCGTCATATGCTTAAGGATGCCAATTTTACCCATGGACATGCATACCCATGGATATCCAACCCGAATGGATAGGGTTTGGATATGCTTTTGTGCCCATGGGCAGCGCCCAAACCCGACTCGATTGCTCGTGGGTAGGGCATGGTTCTAATGTTGTGCCCATGGGTATACCCAAACCCGACCCGATAGTATGATTTAATGGGTCAAAATCTGTTATCCCTACCCCATAGTCAAATGTCCCACTGGAATTTTCCACTTTGTTATCTAAAACATGCAAAAGAAATTGCATAATCCTCGCCGTAACTTCTATTAGTTGACATTCAATCCCCTCTGTAACATACTACAGTGCACCTTCCTTATTTTTATTACCTCGTTAAATGACTCATCTTTTAGAAAAAAACTAAATTATATTAGGTTGTTAGTGGACGTTGATTTGCCATAAGTTGATGTTTACCATAACTGAAACCTAGCCTACCATGAGGTGAAGAACAGAGAAGCTTATGTTAACATTGTGCTATGCCTTATTTATATGTCTTGAGAGGACCCAGTGGATATCCAGTGGGTATGGATATCCATCGGGTTTGGACATGGACACAAATTTTCACCCGTGGATTTTTTCATGGGTGGGCAAAGACTGTCTTCATGGATATGGACATGGATTTTATATTGTTCAACCCGATCCGAACCCGACCCATTGCCATCCTTACATATGCTACACCTCATGACAATAATTTTTCAGCACCATACACAACTATAGATGTTCATAATTCGGCTTCCGACCTTCCTAGTCATAGCCGAATGAATGTAAATTTTATAGGAGCGGTTGTGCCCAATATTGTAGAAGATGAGGTAGTGGTGGCTGCCGTGAAGAGTTTAGCCAAAAATAAGAAAATTAGTGCTCTTTGCCTTGAACAACATGAAAAGGGGAAATTTCCTGATTATGCCGCAATAAAAGCTAGAGTTTTGCAAGAAGATGAATCTTTGCCAATTGATAAAATTGGCGAGCAAAAATATGGTTTTACAACAATGCATATGCCTTCACCTAGTACTACATCATATTATACACCGCCTACACTATTGCAAAATTTTAGCAACACCCGTGTGTCATTGCCAAAAGAATCTAAAAGTATTGGGGGGCAATCGTATCCGGAGTGGGCTGAAATTGAGAAAAGCTTAAAGCCAACTTTGCCGCTCGCCGCCAGAAACAAATAGAAAAAGAATTGGCTCAGATGAAAGAAGCATTGCCAATTGGTAGTATCAATGAAAAGAAGGATGATTCGGAACTTCAGAGTGCTTCTGTTGAAAAAGCCGAATCAAGTAGTATATATTTCGAATCCATCAAATCCAAAGAGGCAAGCATTATTGATAAAGGGCATGGCAAGCATAGAAAAACAACCATGCTTGATTTTTCTGAAGTTAATGGAACCTACTTCCTTCCCTATGAGTTCCGTGCTGTAGAAATTGATAAGCCTCAAGGACAAGAGCAAGTAGCCAAACAAAGTTCGGCTGATAAGGATCTTCAAGGTAATGATGCATGGAATAAAGAAAAAGATGATGAAGAGGCATTGGGGAGCCACCCAAAGATGAAGCAAGATATTGTTCAAGCCACACCACCATCATGCTTTCCCAACATATGTGAAGAGGTATGTTTAGCAAGTAATTTACCTACTTTCAGATGTGGTCAAAACTTTATTGTTGATGCATCTATTAGAAAAATCCTCTTAAGTAATTTTGAAAGACCAATGAAGAAGGGTACTTTACTTGTTAGCAATAAAATTGTTATGGATCATATCGGTCAACCCATTGCACCATTTATAAAGACCGATAATGACTTATTGTTACAGCCAAAGCTTTCCCCATTGCTTTATCTAAAGTTCATATCTAGTTGGGTAGCTTTGCTTAATTCGTACTTGGCTTGCACTTGGTCTCAACTGAGACATGTATGTTCTAAATATCTTTGTTTCAGAAATTTAAAGCCAAGGTTAAATTCTATTGGGAAAACCGATGCAAATATAATATCTTATCCAAAGACATCGGAGATAGAGTGGAAAACATAATTCATAGCCAAATGGGGAGATTCCAAATCTGAACCATTCATTTGCTTATCTCCAAAGCTGTTCACACAGCCAGATCGGCTAGAAAACAAGAAGTATGCCTTCAATTCAAGCATGCGTGATCAAATATTTGATTTGTTGCTGAAAAATAATTACATTACAATTCTTGATCACCATGTTAAGCCATCAATCCAAGGATGAATGTATTGTAAATTGCATGATTCATTCAAGCATAATTTTGAGAATTGCAACATGTTTCGTCAAATAGTTAAATCGGCCATTGAAAAAGGACGATTGAAGTTTTTTGAAACACCAAGAGATGAGTGGTCTATTCCGATTGGTCCCGATGGCAAAAAGTTTTTGTGTCAGGTGCTTCAAGCCGATCCATTTAAAGAGAAGGTAAAAACTTCAGGTGATGGGATCAAGCTTTCAAGTAAAGAAGCTGTTGAAGAGCATAATGAACATAATCTTGAGGGCGAGAATTCCATCGAAGCTGCATCGGAGATGCCAAGGACTGGGGGGGAGGCAGCAAGAAAATTCAATGATCGATAAAAGCAAACCAAAAGAAAACAAAGGCCGAAATAAGCGCAAGTGTAAGAGATCAAAAATCACCTTCGCTGAACTATTGGATAAATATCAAAAGAAGAGTGAAAATAAGAATGCTTATCGACCAAATCATGCAAATAAACCAAGATCACCCCAAAGCGCAAATATGAGGGTCAATATTGGCAAAGTGAGAATTTTAATGCAACATATTCATTACCATAGATACAAGGGCACATGTAGATCCATATCCATCATGGGACAGGTACGATATAAGGGCACATTCTCCATCTTATTTTAGACCATCTCACCAATATTATGCAGCTCCAAGAAGATCAACATTTGAACAATCACGCATCAAAGACCATGTGAATCATAAGGAATCAGTCCAGAGCTCAAGGAAGAAGAAAGAGGTGGTAAATCAAGTTTACCACGTGAAAAGAGATGGTCGTAAGTGTGCTACTTCATATTTGATCTCAAATAACAAAGAGCCAATTAAAGTGTTGACATTGGCTACAAAAGGCAAAGAAGTGAAGCAATCAGTTGATAAAAATCAGAGTGCCAAATCTGAAGAAAAGAAGTTGAGAGTGCACAAGGCCCGAAAAGAATTGCCATTGGTCGTAACAGAATTACAGTCGATATGCCCACTCAGCTTATCATATTGGCAAAAGAAGGAATTACAAAATCATAGTGCACAAGAGTTGAGAAATAAGAACATGGCATGGGTTCCCAAGAGGATCAGTCAAAATAAAAATGATGTGCATTCTTCCATTGCAACAATTACAATAAAAGTGAAGAAAGAAAAGGATGGAAGCAACAAACAATTAACCAGAAGGCGTGCATCACAACATCAAAATCTTCGATTAGCACATCGTCCATTTTCTTCAACCATGCCATTAATGCCTTTGACATGGAATTCATCCCTAGGTATGATAAATTACCCTCCATTGATTTATTTTGATCCATGGATGCAACATAATTTTCTATATCATGAGAGGGTATTACCAAATCACTATACATTTGGTTAGTTACATTTTTGTTTCTAATAGAAAGGGGCCGAAATATTTTTTTACTATTTAATTTGTTTATTTCGGCTATACATACTTTGGTGGATGAATTCTACATGGACCTTCTGGTAATGGCCGATATTTATCTATCGTCCTAAGAGTATGTAAATGCATGGCCGGTGCGCTATTCTAGCATCGTCCTTAGTTGAATTAAAGAGCAATTGAGTTGGCACAACAAGCATTCGGCTACCATGTTGATCATGGTGTATTGCACATCTATCAATAGCTGATGCTTGATCTCATTGACATAGGTAAGGCCGAACCAAAACCCATTGCTTCGGCCACTAATGAAATTTGTATGCAGTTGAAAGAAAGGATTAGAGGGAATTCATTCTTGATTGTCTGCAAAATCCCAGCGAAAGGGTGAACAATATGGTTCGGACAATGACTTTGAAATACATATCTATGGAAATTCATCACCAGATTGTTAATAAAATTGAGAAGGTTTCACCCAAGTTTGCATCAAGGATTCAAACAAGTAATGACCAATATATACTTATCGTCCTAAGAAGATGCATAATGGCCGATGGAGTGTTGACATCGTCCTTAGAACCAACATGGTACAAGTTATTTTTTGGCATGCTAGCTATGCCAAAAAACAAGGGGGCATGTGTTGACGCTCAAAATTGGCACATTCATAAAATTAGCATATGTTATATCAAGACCAATTCAAACTTATGATTGGAAGTCACCTTGGAATGTCTCTCTTCGAGAAGATCAAGATGGATACAAAGATGGTCTAAAACGGAGCTCGGACTCAAAAGTTATGACAAGTTCAGAGATGCTCATGTTTACACCAGAGTAAAGAAAGGCATAAAACTCAATTAAAATGGCCTCTGATGGAGACTATTTCAACATGAAAGTTGTGTGTCTCGTCGAAACAATTTATTTTGCTGTAAACATCATCTTAATCCGAGTTCGTATGCAACTTGTGGAAGCAAAACATGGTCAGAAACAGAAGCTGCAGAGTCATTTCGAAACAACCGAGTTGATTTCAACGATGAGACCGAGTTGGTCCGAAAATTTACCACAGAGTTGGCAATGTTCACTCGGTAGGACCGAAGCAAACCAATCGGTGAGACCGAGTTGATCCGAGAAATTACAAAAGGATACAGAGAGTTGGCAATGTTCACTCGGTGGGACCGAAATGAACCAATCGGTGAGACCGAGTTGGTCCGGGAAATTACCAAAGATTCATGTCCGAGTTAGGTTAGGGTTTTTGATGTTTTGGACGAAATTTTTAGTCCTTTTCTTGTACGGGAAGTCCAGCCGCCTCATAAATAGATGAGAGGTGACGATTGATTGAACAACACACAATCGATCAAATCATCTACCACTTTTTATCTTTATCTTTTCTCCTTAACCATAGTTCTTCTTCTCCTCGTTCTTTGTTCGTTCTTCTTGTTGCAGGGCGGTGAACCTCGAGGCCCTAGGGGTGGTCAGGCCGACCTAGGGCAGCCCATAGCCTCCGCGTGCCCTGACGGGGTCCCTCCCGGGTGCATGGGGTTTCGGGTCTTCAAAAGCACCCGTCGCATTGCCTGCGTACCACGCTTCCGGCAGGGTCTCCTTCGTCATGACCTGCGATGCATCACCCCTGGCGTCGAGGGTACACGGTGACGTGTTCGTGTGCGAACAGAATGCTAGAGAATGGTACTACGAAATTTAGCAATTGTTGGACCAAAGTGTTAACTAAACATTACATTTCAGAGGACCAAACTGTTAATTGAACATCAGATTGCATATTAACATTACCGAGGACAAATCAGTAGAAGGCACTGGCGGTGGCCTCGAGAAAACATCACGAACTGTATTTTAAAGTAGACAACCGCGTGGAGGTGTCGACGGTGGACTCGAAGACGAGGTGCTACTCCAAGGTCGGGCGGTTGACACGCATGGCAGCCGTAGCGACCTTGTTCGCGCATGCTGCTGCATGCTACTCAGCTCCATGTTATACTGCGTGTAAAATGGATATGGGCGGCGCTTAATTGGAGGAGGGGGCAGTGATTTCGGTGGAAGGTGTAGCTCCGTCGGTCGGGGCATGTGGGACGGGAAAGGAGGAGGATGATGTGGGTGGGGTGTGGATTACCTGACCATATCGACGAGGTTGCGCAGCAAGAAGAAGGGTCGGCAGCGTGGAGGCCACGCAGCAAGAAGAAGGGTCGCCAGCGAGGAGGCGGCACTGCAAGAAGAAGGGTCGCCGGCGAGGAGGTTGAGCTGCCAGTAAGCAGTAGTGAAGCTTTGAACTTGGAAAGCAAGGAGGAACGGTGGAAATGTGGCCTTTGGTAGGAGGGAGGGGGCGGGGAGATAGATATTTCCGCGGTGGCCAGAAATTTCGCTCGGTGCCGCAAGAAACTGGCGCGCAAGTGTGGTTCAAGCGGGGCAGTGGACTATAGACGACGAAGCTTCCCGCGTAAGCCAGAGAAGATGGTGCACCAAGATATTTTATATTGCATCCCACATGTTTCTTTCTAGTAAACTGTTTGTGGTATACCAGATTCTTTCATTATATTTTGAAAGATAAAATGGTGTTACGGAGGGAAAGAATGGTATTTGAATTGCTAGAACATTTACGTACAGTCAACATGCAACTAGTACATGAGTGTCGTGTTTAAATTTGGAATTATTCCTGGTTCATTTGGCATTTTTATGCATTAATTGACTTTTTGGACATTTAATGTGCATAATTCAAATTTGAGCTACAAGCATAGGCTCCAGTGCACCAAAGTTGTTTGAAAAATCACATGTGTGTCCTTGGGTGAATTTCTAGGTCCCATGCAAGAGATGGAAGTGAAATTCAAACATCTGGCCATCGTAGCTCGACCGGAAAGATTGAGAAACTTGGTTTTTTAATTCCTGTAATTCCAAAACACGCCTGAAAATCATGAAACTTGGCATGGTGTCATGACATGGCACCAACATGCTGCGGTAATTTTTTTGGCCGAATTGGGACAAGCTTTGGTGTAAGCTTCTTGCAAGCCAGAGCTTCCCTCAAGAAGGCTCGTGGTTCCGAGAGGGAACGTGTCACCTCCGTGTGCGAAACGACATATGTACACTGCCATCTCCCGCCTTAATTTTTTTACACAGGCAGATTAGACCAAATAGTAGTACCGTGCTAAATTTTGGAATTATTCGGGGATCGTTTGGCCTTTTTATGCATTAATTGAGTTTCTACGCATTTAATGTGCATAATTCAAATTTGAATTACAAGCACAGGCTCCAGTGCACCAAAGTTGTTTGAAAAATCACATGTGTCTCCTTGGGTGAATTTTTAGGTCCCATGCAAGAGATGGGAGTGAAATTCAAACATCTGGGCATCGTGGCTCGACCGGAAAGATTGAGAAACTTGGTTTTTTAATTCCTGTAATTCCAAAACACGCCTGAAAATCATGAAACTTGGCATCGTGTCATGACATGGAACCAACATGTTGCGGTAATTTTTTTGGATGAATTGGGACAAGCTTTGGTGTAAGCTTCTTGCCTACCGGAGCTTCCCTTAAGAAGCATCGTGGTTCCGAGAGGGAACGTGTCACCTCCGTGTGCGAAATGACATACGTACACTGCCTTCTGCCGCCTTAATTTTTTACACAGGTAGATTAGACCAAATAGAAGTACCATGCTAAATTTTGGAAATATTTCGGGTTCGTTTGGATTTTTTATGCATTAATTGAGTTTCTGTGCATTTAATGTGCATAATTCAAATTTGAACTACAAGCACAGGCTCCAGTGCACCAAAGTTGTTTGAAAAATCACATGTATGTCCTTGGGTGAATATCTAGGTCCCATGCAAGAGATGGGAGTGAAATTCAAACATCTGGGCGTCGTAGCTCGACCGGAAAGATTGAGAAACTTGGTTTTTTAATTCCTGTAATTACAAAACACGCCTGAAAATCATGAAACTTGGCATGGTGTCATGACATGGCACCAACATGCCGCAGTAATTTTTTTGGCCGAATTGGGACAAGCTTTGGTGTAACCTTCTTGCAAACCGGAGCTTCCCTCAAGTAGGCTCGTGGTTCCGAGAGGGAACATGTCACCTCCGTATGCGAAACGACATACATACACTACCTTCTGCCGCCTTAATTTTTTTACACGCGCAGATTAGACCAAATAGAATTACCATGCTCAATTTTGGAATTATTCCGGGTTCGTTTGGCCTTTTTATGCATTAATTGAGTTTCTACGCATTTAATGTGCATGATCCAAATTTGAATTACAAGCACAGGCTCCAGTGCACCAAAGTTGTTTGAAAAATCACATATGCGTCCTTGGGTGAATTTCTAGGTCCCATGCAAGAGGTGGGAGCGAAATTCAAACATCTGGGCATCGTGGCTCGACCGGAAAGATTGAGAAACTTGGTTTTTTAATCCCTGTAATTCCAAAACACGCCTGAAAAGCATGAAACTTGGCATGGTGTCATGACATGGCACCAACATGCCATAGTAGTTTTTTTGGCCGAATTGGGACAAGCTTTGGTGTAAGCTTCTTGCAAACCGGAGCTTCCCTCAAGTAGGCTCGTGGTTCCGAGAGGGAACATGTCACCTCCGTATGCGAAACGACATACATACACTACCTTCTGCCGCCTTAATTTTTTTACACGCGCAGATTAGACCAAATAGAATTACCATGCTCAATTTTGGAATTATTCCGGGTTCGTTTGGCCTTTTTATGCATTAATTGAGTTTCTACGCATTTAATGTGCATGATCCAAATTTGAATTACAAGCACAGGCTCCAGTGCACCAAAGTTGTTTGAAAAATCACATATGCGTCCTTGGGTGAATTTCTAGGTCCCATGCAAGAGGTGGGAGCGAAATTCAAACATCTGGGCATCGTGGCTCGACCGGAAAGATTGAGAAACTTGGTTTTTTAATCCCTGTAATTCCAAAACACGCCTGAAAAGCATGAAACTTGGCATGGTGTCATGACATGGCACCAACATGCCATAGTAGTTTTTTTGGCCGAATTGGGACAAGCTTTGGTGTAAGCTTCTTGCAAACCGGAGCTTCCCTCAAGTAGGCTCGTGGTTCCGAGAGGGAACATGTCACCTCCGTATGCGAAACGACATACATACACTGCTTTCTCCCGCCTTAATTTTTGTACACGGGCAGATTAGACCAAATAGAAGTACCATGCTAAATTTTGGAATTATTCCGGGTTCGTTTGGCCTTTTTATGCATTAATTGAGTTTCTACGCATTTAATGTGCATAATTCAAATTGGAACTACAAGCACATGCTCCAATGCACCAAAGTTGTTTGAAAAATCACATGTGTGTCCTTGGGTGAATTTCTAGGTCCCATGCAAAAGATGGGATTGAAATTCAAACATCTGGGCATCGTGGCTCGGCTGGAAAGATTGAGAAACTTGGTTTTTTAATTCCTCTAATTCCAAAACGCACCTGAAAATCATGAAACTTGGCATGGTGTCATGACATGGCACCAACATGCTATGGTAATTTTCCTGTCCAATTTGTGAAGGCGCACACATTAAGAATCTACAAAGTCATTTTGGAACAAATGCTGTCACATTACAAATCAGAAACACAAGTATTATTGAAACCGTGGGCGTTCTACTTACCAATTACGCGCGGACACGCGTCCCCTTTTTTTATTGGCTAGGAGGTGCCGTGCGGGGTAGCTATTTGAGTACGGGAGGCATGCGATCAGACCCCTACGCGTGCTCATCGGGAGGAGAGCCCTTTGACCGCTACCCGCCACGCACCTCTCTCCCAATGTCTCCATTAATGGCGCCCGAGCACCTGTTCTACGGTGTGGCTATATATGTCTCACTGCATTGAGATTTAAGAGAGAAAAATGAAAATCTGAAAAGAAAGTTTTGCACGGATCTTGATGTAAGATCTGACGGACCTATATAGCATCGACTATGACTTATAGCAAGAATGATGAATATAAGGACGATGACAGTGGATAATAATTGTCTTACATATTTAGGAACATAATTAAAAAAAGCCACATGCATCAACGCCCGAAATACACAAGGGAAAAAGAAGAAGGAAGACAACGATTTGGCTCGCTGATCTCTACTTTCTTGATGTGTTGCTGCAGGCCGCGGGAACTAGTCTCCGCAGCGAGCGGCGAAGAGCTCTTTCTCGTCCTCAAGTTGCTGCTTGAGAGCATCCACAGATTCCTCCACCAGCCTTCTGCGCTCGATACACAGAATGGCATTCTCGTCCATAAGTTTCTCGACGACGACGCCGGTCCTCTTCAACAAGGCAGTGGTATGCTCCTGCTACTCCACACTTCCGATGATCTTCTCCCTCAGCGGGTCGCGCTCGGCCCAGAGCTTCGCATTTGTCTCACTTAGTTGCCGGATGACGTCAGTAGACTGTTCAAACGAGGCTTTCAGGTCATCCTGCAACTTCGCCCACCTAGAGATCTGATACATATGCCTAAGGACGAGGGCACGCATGCACTTGTAAGAGTCCTCGCCTGCCCGCGAGACATTTTCCCAAGCCGCCGCGGTGCAGGAGGACATGTCTGCTGCATTGGTGGAGCGGCGGGACATCTCTTCTGCTTACGCAGCATGGCCGAACTAGTCTACTGCATCGACGGTGCGGCAGGACCTCCGTGCTGTTTCGGTGGCGCGGTGAGACCTCTTTGCTGCTACGGCCGTGCGGCGGGACATGTTGGCTGCTTTTGTGGCGAGGCGGGACATCACTCGTGCTTCCGCTTCCAGGCTCGCCTCTCCCCGGTGGCAATCTCTTGACCCAGAACTCACGCTGGCCATGGCGGATGCAAGGGAACGATGATGAATGACTTGTTTGTTTTATTGGATGAGGAGTTGAGGAGGAATGTGTAGTCATCTTGGAGTAGTAGTTTTATAACCGCGCAGTAATACGCTCCTAAGTGGGAAACCATTTATGTTTTGATCCATGTGAACAGGTTTGCAATTTGGAATGTGACGGGACGCATGCTCGAAATTTACTGACGGTTATAAGTGCGACACTATTCCCGGGAGGCGTAACGTGGGCACATACGCCTTCTCGGCAACGTACGTGGCGTTTGCACCATAGGGTGCACCGCAATAGGCAATGTCAGCACACGTCTTGTTCCAACAACCGTGCGTGCTCATTATTACCATTAGAATGTGTGTGCCCGTCTAGCGCACACACGTTGATCTATCTAACTGTTTCAGTTTGTTGTGGCTAATCGCAAACAGTCCATTCATGTGAACTGTATGCCATCAATCACAGACACTTTGATCTGACTGACCCGTTTCTGTTATGTTGCCTAATCGGAAACACTTAATCCTTCTGAAGCGTATGCCCTCAATCACACACACCTTGATCTGGCTGATCGTTTCTTTTGTGTTGCCTAATCACAAACAGTTCATCCGAGTGAACCGTATGCTGTATATCGCACACGCCTTCATCAGGCTGCCCGTTTCTTTTGTTCCGCCTCATCGCACATAGTTCATTGGACTGAACCGTATGTCCCGAATCGCACACGCAACTAAAATCTGAACCGTGTTTGACGGCTCCTCAATCGCAAATGTTTTGCACCTTTTTTGACGGTTCTTTTACACCACCGCTTGCTATTATTGCACCGCACACAGTTTCGTCGAAGGGTCTCTGATCTTAGTGTCGCGTTAGCAGCATCCTGCAGTAGCGCAAGATGCTCCAAGCAAAACACATATCATGTGGTGAATAAAAATATAGCCTCAAGTAAAGTTACCGATAGACAAAGACGAAAGAGGGGATGCCTTCCGGGGCATCCCCAAGCTTAGGATCTTGCCACTCCTTATTCCAAAATCCATCAAATCTTTACCCAAAAACTTGAAAACTTCACAACACAAAACTTCAACAGGAAATCTCATGAGCTCTGTTAGTATAAGAAAATAAACCACCACTATAAGGTACGGTAATGAACTCATTATTTATTTATATTGGTGTTAAACCTACTGGATTACAACTTCTCTATGGTTCATACCCCCGATACTACTCATAGATTCATCAAAATAAGCAAACAACACACGAAAAACAGAATCAGGCATAAATAGAACAATCTGTAGCAATCTGTAACTTTCGAATACTTATGTAACTCCAATTATTCTGAAAAATTAGGATGACCTGATCAATTTGTATACTCATCTACTGCAAGTGGAGTAGGTATTTTATCGCTCTCTGGTAAAAAATGAAAATTAGTTTCGTGAGCGTAAAAGTTTCTGTTTTTTACAGCAAGATCAAACAACTATCACCCAAGAAGATCCTAAAGGCTTTACTTGGCACAAACACTAATTAAAACATAAAATACACAATCATAATAGAAGCTAGATGAATTATTTATTACTAAACAGAAGCAAAAAGCAAAGAACAAAAATAAAATTGGGTTGCCTCCCAACAAGTGGTACCATTTAACGCCCCTAGCTAGGCATAAAAACAAGAATAGATCTAGGTATTGCCATCTTTGGTATGCAATCCATAAGTGGCTTCATAATAGATTCATAAGGCAATTTAATTTTCTTCCTAGGAAAGTGCTCCATGCCTTTCCTTAACGGAAATTGGAATCTAATATTTCCTTGTTTCATGTCAATAATTGCACCGATCGTTCTAAAGAAAGGTCTACCAAGAATAATAGGACATGTAGGATTGCAATCTATATCAAGAACAATGAAATCTACGGGCACATAATTCCTATTTGCAACAATAAGAACATCATTAATCCTTCCCATAGGTTTCTTAATGGTGGAATCCGCAAGATGCAAATTTAAAGAACAATCATCAATTTCACGGAAACCTAGCACATCACACAAGGTTTCTGGAATTGTGGAAACACTAGCACCCAAATCACACAAAGCATAGCATTCATAATCTTTAATATTAATTTTAATAGTAGGTTCCCACTCATCATAAAGTTTTCTAGGGATAGAAACTTCAAGTTCAAGCTTTTCTTCATGGGATTGCATTAAAGCATCACCGATATGTTTAGTAAAAGCTTTATTTTGATTATAAGCATGAGGAGAATTTAACACAGATTGCAACAAGGAAATACAATCTATCAAAGAGCAATTATCATAATTAAATTCCTTGAAATCCAAAATAGTGAGTTCATTGCTATGTAAAGTTTTGACCTCTTCAATCCCACTTTTATTGATTTTTGCATCAAGATCTAAAAGCTCCGAATCATTGGGACGCCTTTTAACTAAAGTTGACTATCTCCAGTCCCATCTTTATCAAGATTCATTTTGGAAAACAAAGATTCAATAGGAGTCACATCAATCACTTTTAGATCTTCATCATTATTATCATCTAGATCTTCCGGTTTAGCGGCATCTTATTAATTAAGCTGGCTTGCTTATCCGAAATTTGGCCTACTAAATTTTCAAGATGAGAAAACTGAGATTTCAAACCATAAAATTCTTTAGACATATCATCGAGCTCTTTATTCATGTACTCCATAAAACTTTTTTGTTCTTTAAGATCATTTCTGAAGAAATTATTATGCTCAAATTGCAAAGACATAAAGCTTCTAATGTTGTTTTCAATTTCGTACAACCTTCTAAGGTGAGGACCAACGCTTTTTGGTAGAGCCATCAAAGCAAACAGGCAATCCAACACACAAGCACACAAGAAGAAAACGAAAAGAGACAAACGGAAGTGGGGTGAAGAAAATGCAAATTTTGTGATTTGGGGGAGAGGAAAATGGGAGGCGAATGTCAAATAATGTAATGCGAGGAGAAGAGTTTATCGTGGGTACTTGGTATGTCTTGACTTGTCTTACATCTCCCCGGCAACAGCCAGAAATCCTTCTTGCTACCTCTTGAGCATGCGTTGATTTCCCTTGAAGAGGAAAGGGTGATGTAGCAAAGTAGTGTAAGTATTTCCCTCAGTTTTGAGAACCAAGGTATCAATCCAGTAGGAGATAACACACAAGTCACCTAGTACATACACAAACAATCAATAACCTTGCAACCAACGCGATAAAGGGGTTGTCAATCCCTTCACGGTCACTCGCAAAAGTGAGATCTAATAGAGATAGTAAAGTAAATATTTTTGTTGTATAGATTGGAAAGTAAAGATTGCAAAATAGTAAATGAGATGCGATGTAAATAAAAGAGATGTAATATAATATGAAAGAGACCCGGGGGCCATAAGTTTCACTAGTGGCTTCTCTCAAGATAGCATGTATTACGATCGGTGAACAAATTACTACCGAGCAATTGATAGAAAAGCGCATAGTTATGAAGATATCTAAGGCAATGATCATGAATATAGGCATCACATCTGTGTCAAGTAGATCGAAACGATTCTGCATCTACTACTATTACTCCACACATTGACCGCTATCCAGCATGCATCTAGAGTATTAAGTTCATAAGAACAGAGTAACACAATAAGCGAGATGACATGATGTTGAGGGATAAACTCAAGTAATATGATATAAACCCCATCTTTTTATCCTCGATGGCAACAATACAATACGTGCCTTGATGCTAAGATTGAACCCAAAGCTAAGCACTTCTCCCATTGCAAGAAAGATCAATCTAGTAGGCCAAACTAAACCGATAATTCGAAGAGACTTGCAAAGATATAAAATCATGCATATAGGAATTCAGAGAAGAACCAAATAATATTCATAGATAATCTTGTTCATAAATCCACAATTCATCGGATCTCAAGAAACACACCGTAAAAGAGTATTACATTGACTAGATCTCTAAGAACATCGAGGAGAACTTTGTATTGAGAATCAAAGAGAGAGAAGAAGCCATCTAGCTAATAACTGTGGACCCCGAAGGTCTGTGGTAAACTACTCACGCTTCATCGGAGAGGCAATGGTGTTGATGTAGAAGCCCTCCGTGATTGATTCCCCCTCCGGCAGATTGCCGGAAAAGGCCCCAAGATGGGATCTCACGGGTACAGAAGGTTGCAGCGATGGAAATGTGGTTTTGTGGCTCTCCCTGATGTATCTAGGGTATAAGAGTATATATAGGTGAAAGCAGTACGTCGATGGAGCTACGAGGGGCGCTAGAGGGTGGGGGGCGCGCCTACCCCCTGGCGGCGCTCTCCTGTCTCGTGGCTTCCTCGCGGAGTTCCAGACTTCGACTCCAAGTCTTTTGGATTGCTTTCGGTCCAAGAAAGATCATCGTGATGGTTTCATTCCATTTGGACTCCGTTTGGTATTCCTTTTCTGCAAAACTCTAAAATAGGCAAAAAACAGAGAGTGGCACCAGGCCTCCGGTTTATAGGTTAGTCCCAAAAATAATATAAAAGAGCATATTAAAGCCCATTAAACATCCAAAACAGATAATATAACAGCATCGAACAATCAAAAATTATAGATACGTTGGAGACGTATCACAAGCTCACGTTGGTGAATGAGTATCCGGTTCCAACTCCAACAACTACTCCGAGAGAAGCTATCGCTCCGACTCCGAATATACTCAAGGTGAAGGTGTTGCCGGTCTTGCACTTGTGTCCTCCAATTCCTATGGCATATTTGACTATAACATCCCAATTTTCAATTTGGATGTTATACATAGGTCAACATATGCATATCATATTTTAATTGCATTTTTGTTTGTGATCCTAGAAACCTTAAGCAACTCAAGGACCCAAGGAGAGAGTTGGGGATTTCATTTATTTTCATATTTGATTTTTCTCAAATTTGAAAATAGGATCAATTTTATTTTTAATATTTTCTCTCCAATTATTTCCAATATTAAAAATAAAAGAGAGAGAGAGGATAATATGACTTCTTCAAAAGATAGGAATATTGGAGGAATTTTTTTAAAATCAAATAATTATTTTATTTGGATTTTATTTGAATTACAAAAAATATGTATTTTTGAAAATTGCATTTTTAGGCAAGAAAAATGTTCACTTTGTTCTAAATATTTTACTTAGACGGCGAAAATTGTTTTTGGCATTTTTAGAATTTTTTTTATTTTATTAGGATTTTTCTTCAGCAGAATTTGTTTTAAAAAGTTTCCGCCCTACTCAGCTAAAGGCCCAGCCGAGCCGGGCCGCAGCCCACCCCGCGCGCCGCCTTCCTCTCGCCGCCGCCGTGCGTGGCACCGACTCCATCCCGGGTCGGCCCCCTCCCCAAGCCGCCACCCCCCGACCTCTTAAATAGGGCCGAGGCCCCGCGGCCTCTCTCCACCTTGAGCCGCGCCGCCTCACCACCGCTGCCGTTGCTCGCCGTCGCCCCTGTTGCTCCTCGCCGCCCGCGCCGCCCGCGCCGCCCGTTGCCGTTGCTATGTGCGCGCGCCGCCGCCGCGTGCCGCCGACGCCGATGCCCCACCGCGCCGTCACCGGAGCCGCCCCACGTCACCGCGCCGTTCGCCGGATCCCGCCGCCGCCGACCCGCTGGTTTTCGTCGTGAACCGGTAAAAACCGCTGTCATTTTTTTTTTGGTTTTCGATCTAGATCATTTTTAATTTAGGGTTAGGGTCTTTACGGTTTTTGTCGGTTTTTCCGATCGGATCTATTTAGCTAAATGTTCACTCCAACGTCTCTGATCATGAACATTTTCGTTCATTTTCCTATGTTAGCGAATGTTCGTTAGCGTTCTTCTTTTTATTTTATTTTCATCCAAGGACCTATCCGCGAATATTTTTATCGCGGATTAGCCCCTGTTCTTTAAACACTCGCAACTTTTTGCTCGTTTGTCCAAATCCAGTGAAACCAACGCCAAAATCTTTGTCTCGAATCCCTCTTTCCAGTTAACCAACTTGAACATGATTTTGACAACTTAAAATTTGGTTGCAAGCAGATTGGAATTTGAACTTCTTTTGACCATAGTTTGAGTTTCATAGCTCCGATTCGATTGATTATTTTTGCAAATCAAAGCTCTTCTCTTGAACTTTTGATTTGGATCTTTTCTCTTGAGTTTTACCCTTGCATCTACTTTTCCGGAGTGCGAAGCGTGCTACTACGAGTCACTAGGGTTTTCAGATCGTCAACAAGGCAAGTAACACTTTGATCATACCTCTTTATTACCCTGTTTGTGTGCATTAGTCTTAACCCTCCAACATTGCATGAGTAGGATCTGCTTAACATGTGGGTATTGGGAACTAGTTGTTGAGGTAGTACCTATTGTCCTTTTCATTCAAACCCTGGGAGTTACTTCTACGTTATGCTTATACTGCTATGCTATGCTCGTAGACATGGTTTGGTTTGAGTAATTCACGACTGTTGTGAGTATTATTATGAACTAAGGGTTTATTTTAAGGTGGCTACTTTAACACACATCTGGGTGGATTGTTTGTGGGCACCTGGGGCAATCTAGTGCTGTCCAAGGATATCCCGGGGAATCCATGTGATCATCCTATGGTCCGCCACCCAGGCTCAAAGGGATCATAATGTTATTCATGCTGGAAACTTCCGTCTGCAGCCACAAGCCATTATGGGCTCTGGCATAGTTGAGTATGCTGTGTGACCTCTTTCAGTGGTAAACTAGCAGATGTAGGGGATGTAGGTGATACGGTTTACCCGTCATAAAGAGTTAATGCTTCTAAAAGGCTGTGTCTCGATCATCTGTTTCTCAAACATCATGTAGTGCGAGAAAATTAACGGAGGAGATCGAGTCTTGTGGGGAAAAGTGCGCAAACCTATGCAGAGTGTACAAACTAATCATGATTAGCCGTGTCCCCGGTTATGGACATCTTGAGTATCCGGTGCTTGGATTATTATGTTGATCTCATCACTTTATTTAATTAACTTGCTAGGTTAATGATTACTTTAATTGGGATTGAGATGGGGTTACCATTCTCAATTTTTTCAACCAACTTTGGAGTTAAATAAAATATATTCCTTTGTTGTAGGGAAAAACTAGCTTTCTACAAAAATAACCATAGAGCCTCCACGAGCCAAATATGCATTTAGCTATAGATGCTACTTGTTCATTGCTCCACAGTGTTATTTTGCCAGCATATTCCATATGCTGACCCGTTTCGGGCTGCAACCTATTATGTTCCAGACTTTTCAGACGAAGAGTAAGGTGCGCTAGGTAGATGTCTTGCACTCAGCTATGCTGTTGGAGTTGATGGACTCATTTTACCTTCGAAGCCTTCCGCTGTTATCATCATTAGATGACCTTCAGCCATATTATTGTAATAAGTACTCTCTTTTGAGATATTCGATGTAATACGTGTGTGATTGAACTCTGTTATAAATCCTTCAAGTACTGTGTGTGTCAGCATTACCGATCTAGGGATTACACTTATGCATAGAGATTTGACCGTTTGAGGTCGGATCGCTACAAGATGGTATCATAGAACACGCTGACTGTAGGACGCGACCACTAAGATGAGGCATAGGACACTCTTCTCTACTCATTTCTGACTCTTCTCCACTTTCCACTCTATTGATGGCAGACTCAAGGAACAAGTTTACTTAACTGGATGAAGACACCCCTTTTGGACGACACTTGAAGGAAGCCACCAGATACCTGAACATGGGAATACCAAGCTTCACCGGGAGCTACACCGCCACTCTACCGGACGAAGAGCGCTGGACCATTCGAGTACATGTTCCAGGAAGGATAATCATACCAGTTACTGAGCCCATAGAGTTTTCCTTTGATGCACCAACCTGGAGTCTAGGAAAGAGCATGTCAGCTCACATCACCATGAGACGCATCGGGGAAGTCTACCACAAGGATCTTAAGGACACCATCTACCAGATATGTGGACGCCGAGATGAGCAATGGGAGATGATCAGCACCAGGAGGGACAAGTCCATTGCAGCCTACATCCAGGAGTTAAATCAACACATTCGTCGTCAGGAGAACCAGATGTGCGCCAGCATGATAGAGCTGAAGAAGGTGATGACCAGGAACATGGAGCTAGAAGAGGAACTCAAGTCTACACGCGACGGATATGAAGAGGAAATTGTAGTTCTACTGGAGAAGACTGAAGATCTGAAGAAGAAGCTAGGAGTATTCATGGGTGACCCTGCTCTAGGAGGTGACGACCATCCTGAAGACTACATCATCATCGACGACACTTGCTCCGACCCCAACAGTGATGATGACTATGAAGACGAAGCTGGAGCAGATATTATGGAGTCTTCTTCTGATCAAAATTTCTAATCGACCACCATATTATCAGTAGTATACCCCCATGTATATGGAATAGTCCGAATACTTTGTAACGGTAGCTAGATCGATTGTATGCCCTTGTTTGAAAATTGAGTTGTGTGATATGATTGTGTTTGTCTCATGTGCATATGGGTAGTGATTCTCTCCTTAGACCTCACTCTATTCTGATCTCTCCCCTCTAAACCTATCATATGCCTCCGAGACGTGACCCCGGATTTGTTTTCCCACCGAAGCTCACCCAATTGATCCAGCAACAGAATGCCTTGATGCATCTACTAGTCCAGAACCAAGGCAACAACAACAACAACAACAATAACAACAACCCACCTCCACCACCACTAGTTGACAACTTAGCCCGTTTTCTAAGGTTGAATCCGCCGGTGTTTTCCAGTAGCACCGAGACGATTGTTGCTGATGACTGGCTCCACATGATTGGAAGGGAGCCGACCACCGCAGGTTGCACAGATGCTGAGAAGGTGCGCTTTGCCACACATCAATTGGATGGACCTATAGCCTCATGGTGGGAGAATTACACAACCACTTTTCCCATAGCCAATGTCACATGGGATCATTTTCAACAAGATTTCCGCACAACCCATGTCTCTACAAGAGCAATGAATATGAAGAACCGTGAGTTTCACAACTTACGCCAGGGAAATCGTACTGTAGGGCAGTACGTGGATGAGTTTAGCAAGTTAGCCCGCTATGCCCCAAATGATGTGGCCACAGATGTAGCGAAGCAAGAGAAGTTTATGGAAGGGCTGAATGATGAGATGAGTATGCAGTTCATGGTGGCAACATTCACTAACTACCAGGAGTTGGAGACTGACCCCTTATGATTGAAAGCAAATAGCAGCAGATAGAGAGCCGCAAACGGAAGTATGGACAGGGGAAGTACAATTCTGGAGCTCAGCAGAAGCCTTTCTTTACCCCTTACTCCGGAGATTACACCCATAACCATGGAGGCCATACCCACAATGGAGGAAGCTCACATAACCACAGTGGGTCTAAGAATGGAGACGGGAATGGAGCAAGAAGTAACCAGAACCGTCCCAACCCAGCAACGGCCGCCAAGGACCTGAGCCATGTTACCTGTTACACGTGCGGGAAGATTGGGCACTATGCCAACGATTATTCTGAGTTGAAGAATGGAAATGGAAATGGAAGCTCTAGGAAGAAGCCCAATCCCTTCACCAGAGGTCAGGTGAACCACATCAACATGGAGGAGGTTGAGGATCAGCCTGACGCAGTGATCGGTAAGTTTTTTATTAAGTCATTTACCACACTCGTTCTTTTTGACACTGGTGCATCGCATTCATACATATCAAGGGGATTTGTGGACAAGTTTAAATTACCGACCTTAGCCCTTAGGTCACCCATGTTAGTAAGCTCGCCAGGAGCAGAGTATATGGCCAACCGATGGTGTGATCGATTACCCTTAACCATTGGTAGCCATGTTTTCCCCTCAAACCTAATAATTTTGGAGTCATAGGGATTGGATATAATATTAGGCATGGATTGGTTATCGAAGTATGGAGGAAACATCGATTGTGCTAGTAAGTTAATTTTACTCACCACCCCGGAGGAAAAAAAGGATCAAGTATGTGTCTAGACAAGCGCCAAGGAGGACCCAAGTAAATTCTCTCTCGGGAGTTGTTCGGGAGGAAGTGCCTATTGTGAAGGATTACGCGGATGTATTTCCAGAGGAACTACCAGGCATGCCACCAGATCGAGATATAGAATTTTGGATAGAGTTGTTGCCAGGCACCGAACCAATATCGAAGAGACCGTATCGGATGCCCACAAATGATCTGGAGGAAATTAAGAAGTAGATTAAGGAGTTATTGGAGAAAGGTTAAATTCGACCAAGTTCATCACCGTGGGGAGCCCCAATTCTCTTAGTTGAGAAGAAGGATGGATGTTTGAGAATGGTTGTTGATTATCGGGCCTTGAATGAAGTGACGATCAAAAATAAGTACCCACTACCGATGGTCAATGATCTATTTGACCAATTGCAGGGAGCTAAAGTATTCTCCAAGATCGATCTTCGATCAGGATACCACTAGTTGAAGATCCGAGAATAGGATATACCTAAGACAGCTTTCACCACAAGGTACGGGCTATATGAGTACACGATCATGTCTTTTAGATTGACTAACGCCCCTGCCTATTTCATGAGTATGATGAACAAGGTGTTCATGGAGTTTTTGGATAAGTTTGTAGTGGTGTTCATTGATGATATTTTGGTGTACTCGAAGAATGAAGAGGAACACAAGGAACACTTGCGCTTAGTTCTCGAGAAGCTCAGGGAACATCAGCTATATGCCAAGTTCAGCAAGTGCGAGTTTTGCTTGAAGGAAGTTGGATTTCTTGGACATGTTATATCAGGATAAGGTATAGCCGTTGATCCTACGAAGGTTCAGTCTGTCACTGAGTGGTTGGCACCCACCTCAGTTGGAGAGATCTGCAGTTTTCTAGGACTCGCAGGATATTACCGGAGGTTCATTGAGAATTTCTCCAAGATTACGAAACCCATGACGGAGTTGTTGAAGAAGGACACCAAGTTCAAATGGACTGAAGATTGTGAGGCCAGTTTTCACGAGTTGAAGAAACGTTTGCTTACACCCAAGTGCTGATTCTTCTGGATATACGCAAGGATTTCCATGTGTATTGCGATGCTGCTCGCTTAAGACATGGAGGTGTACTGATGCAGGACGGAAGAGTTGTTTCGTATGCCTCGCGACAGCTTCGACCTCATGAGTTGAATTATGCCACCCATGATTTGGAGTTACCAGCCATAGTGCATGCGCTTAAGACCTGGAGACATTTTCTAATTGGAAACAGATGTGGTGTGTACACAGATCACAAGAGTTTGAAGTACATTTTCATGTAGAAGGAGTTAAATCTCAGGTAAAGGAGATGGTTGGAACTCATAAAGGATTATGATATAAAACTGCATTATCATCCAGGAAATGCCAATGTCATAGCAGACACGTTGAGCCGCAAAAGTTATGCCAATACCCTTGTAAGCAGAGGATTACCGCAGGAGCTAGTCGAGAATCTCAAGGAGCTTCGTTCGGAGATGGTTCCAAGAGGTTTTGTTTCAGCAATGGAGGTTCAGTCTACATTATTGGGAAAGATTCAAGAAGCTCAGAAGGATGATAAGGAAATCGCTAAGATAAAGGAGAAGATGAGCAAGCGAAAAGCCAAGGGTTTTTATGAGGATGAACACGGAACTTTATGGTTTGAGGATCGTATATATGTGCCCAATAATGCGAAAATTAGGAAGTTAATACTTCAGGAAGCTCATGACTCGCCATACTCGATTTACCCCGGGAACACCAAGATGTATTTGGATTTGAAGGAGCGTTTCTGGTGGACAGGTATGAAGAAGGATAATGCTGAGTATGTAGCAGTATGTGATGTATGTCAGAGAGTGAAGGCAGAACATCAGAAGCCGGCATGATTGCTTCAGCCTATGCCAATACCCGAATGGAAGTGGGACAAGCTTGGCATGGATTTCATCACCGGATTACCCAGGACCCGATCGGGATATGATTCAATCTGGGTAGTAGTTGATCGCTTGACCAAGGTAGCTCACTTTATCCCAGTGAAAACCACCTATACAAGCGCGAAGTTGGCCAAGATATATATCAACAGGATCGTATGTCTGCATGGAGTTCCGAAGACCATCATATCACATAGAGGAACACAGTTTACCTCGATGTTTTGGAATCGGCTGCACCAGTCTTTGGGTACTAGGCTAGAGTTCAGTACCGCCTTTCATCCAGACAGATGGATAGACAGAGAGTGTCAATCAGATCCTGGAGGACATGTTGAGAGCTTGTGCGCTAGATTATGGATCTAGTTGGGATGATAATTTGCCTTACGCTGAATTCTCATACAACAACAATTATTAGGCTAGTTTGAAGATGGCACCTTTCGAAGCTTTGTATAGAAGGAGATGCAGGACACCGTTAATGTGGGATGAAGTTGGAGACCGTCAGTTGTTTGGACTAGATTTGATCAAAGAGTCTGAAGAGAAGGTTAAGTTGATTTGAGATAGACTAAAGGTTTCTCAGTCCAGGCAGAAGAGTTATGCCGATACTAAACGCAAGGAGGTAGTCTATGAAATTGGAGACCGATCATATCTTCGTGTGTCACCACTCCGAGGAGTTAAACGATTTGATCAAAGAGTCTGAAGAGAAGGTTAAGTTAGCCCCGAGATTTGTACGACCATACTGAGTTCTGGAACGTATGGGAGAAGTTGCCTACAAGTTGGAGTTACCCGAAGGATTGTCAGGAGTTCACGATGTGTTTCATGTTTCCCAGTTGAAGAGGTGCCATGCTGAGATGGCCGATATTCCCCTAAGAGATACAGTGCCCCTGGAAGCAATTCAGTTGGAAAGTGATCTGACCTACGAGGAGAAACCCGTCAAGATTCTCGAGTTTGCCAGCCGAGTAACATGTAGCAAGGTTATCAAGATTTGCAAAGTTCTGTGGAGCCACCATACCGAGGATGCAGACACCTAGGAGCGAGAAGAAGACCTACGGAAAGACCACCCACACCTATTTTCTAGACAACACAAATCTCGAGGGCGAGATTCATATTAAGGGGGGTAGGTTTGTAACATCCCAATTTTCAATTTGGATGTTATACATAGGTCATCATATGCATATCATATTTTAATTGCATTTTTGTTTGTGATCCTAGAAATCTTAAGCAACTCAAGGACCCAAGGAGAGAGTTGGGGATTTCATTTATTTTCATATTTGACTTTTTCTCAAATTTGAATAGAGGATCAATTTATTTTTAATAGTTTCTCTCCAATTATTTCCAATATTAAAAATAAAAGAGAGAGGATAATATGACTTCTTCAAAAGAGAGGAAAATTGGAGGAAAATTTTTAAAATCAAATAAATATTTTATTTGAATTAGAAAAAATATCCATTTTTGAAAATTGCATTTTTAGGCCAAAAAAATGTTCACTTTGTTCTAAATATTTTATTTAGACGGTGAAAATTGTTTTTGGCATTTTTAGATTTTTTATTTTTATTAGCACTTTTCTTCAGCGGAATTTTTTTAATTTTTTTAAGTTTCCGCCCGACTGGGCCAAAGGCCCAGCCGAGCCGGGCCGCAACCCACCCCGCGCGCCGCCTTCCTCCCGCCACCGCCGTGCGTGGCACGTATGCCAAGGAGGAGTCCGAGCCGGACGCCACCCTGGGCCGACCCCCTCCCCAAGCCACCGCCCCCACCCTCGGCCTCTTAAATAGGGCCGAGGCCCCGCCGCCTCTCTCCACCCCGAGCCGCGCCGCCTCACCACCGCTGCCAAGCCACGCCGCCGCTGCTGTTGCTCACCGCCGCCCGTGCCACCCGTTGCCGCTGCTACGCTCGCGCGCCGCCATCGTCTGCCGCCGACGCCACTGCCCCATCGCGCCGCCGCCGGAGCCACCCCACGTCGCCGCGCCATTCGCCGGATCCCGGCGCCGCCGACCCACCGGTTTTCGTCGTGAACCGGTAAAAACCGTCACCGTTTTTTTGTTTCCGATCTAGATCGGTTTTAATTTAGGGTTAGGGTTTTTACGGTTTTTCTCGGTTTTCTGATCAGATATATTTAGCGAACGTTCACTCGAACGTCTCTGATCGCAAACGTTTTCATTCGTTTGTCTATGTTACTGAACGCTCGTTCGTTAGCGTTCGTCTTTTTATTTTATTTTCGGCCAGGGACCTATCCGCGAATATTTTTATCATAGATTAGCCCCTGTTTTCAAACACTCGCAACTTTTTGCTCATTTGTCCAAATCCAGTGAAACCAATGCCAAAATCTTCGTCTCGAACCCCTCTTTCCAGTTAACCAACTTGAAAATGATTTTGACAATTTAAAATTTGGTTGCAAGAAGATTGGAATTTGAACTTCTTTTGACCGCAGTTTGAGTTTCGTAGCTCCGATTTGATTGATTCTTTTTGCAAATCAAAGCTCTTCTCTTGAACTTTCGATTTGGATCTTTTCTCTTGAGTTTTACCCTTACATCTACTGTTTGAGTGCTTATGTATGCTATTGTTTGTTTGCGATAGAGTTTCCGGAGTGCGAAGCGTGCTACTACGAGTCACTAGGGTTTTTAGATCGTCAGCAAGGCAAGTAACACTTTGATCATACCTCTTTATTACCCAGTTTTTATGCATTAGTCTCAACCCTCCAACATTGCATGAGTAGGATCTACTTAACATGTGGGTATTGGGAAGTAGTTGTTGAGGTAGTACCTATTGCCCTTTTCATTCAAATCCTGGGAGTTACTTCCACGTTATGCTTATACTGCTATGCTATGCTCGTAGACGTGGTTTGGTTTGAGTGATTCACGACTGTTGTGAGTATTATTATGAACTAAGGGTTTATTTTAAGGTGGCTACTTTAACACACATCTGGGTGGATTGTTTGTGGGCACCTGGGGTAATCCAGTGGTGTCCAAGGAGATCCCGGGGAATCTGTGTGATCATCCTATGGTCCGCCACCCAGGCTCAAAAGGATCATAATGTTATTCATGCTGGAAACTTCTGTGTGCAGCCACAAGCCATTATGGGCTCTGGCATAATTGAGTATGTTGTGTGACCTCTTTCAGTGGTAAACTAGCAGATGTAGGGGATGTAGGTGGTATGGTTTACCCGTCGTAAAGAGTTAATGCTTCTGAAAGACTGTGTCTCGGTCATTCGTTTCTCAAACATCATGTAGTGCGAGAAAATTAATGGAGGAGATTGAGTCTTGTGGGGAAAAGTATGCAAACCTCTACAGAGTGTACAAACTAATCATGATTAGCCGTGTCCCCGGTTATGGACATCTTAAGTATCTGGTACTTGGATTATTATGTTGTTCTCATCACTTTATTTAATTAACTTGCTGGGTTAATGATTACTTTAATTGGGATTGAGATGGGGTTACCATTCTCAATGTTTTCAACCAACTTTGTAGTTAAATAAAATATATTCCTTTGTTGTAGGGAAAAACTAGCTTTCTGCAAAAATAACCATAGAGCCTCCACCAGCCAAATATGCATTTAGTTATAGATGCTACTTGTTCATTGCTCTACAGTGTTATTTTGCCAGCATATTCCATGTGTTGACCCGTTTCGGGCTGCAACGTATTATGTTGCAGACTTTTCAGACGAAGAGTACGGTGCGCTAGGTCGATGTCTTGCACTCAGCTATGATGTTGGAGTTGATGGACTCATTTTACCTTCGAAGCCTTCCATTGTTAACTTCATTAGATGGCCTTTAGCCATATTATTGTAATAAGTACTCTCTTTTGAGATATTCGATGTAATAAGTGTGTGATTGAACTCTGTTATAAATCCTTCAAGTACTGTGTGTGTCAGCATTACTGGTCTAGGGATGATACTTATGCACGAAGATTTGACCGTTTGAGGTCGGATCTCTACATTGACTCACCAAATGAAGGAATTGGAAGATGCTTCATGGCTAAAGGCCCTAAGGTATGACACCCCAAGTGTGTTGATTTCAATAGTGATGAAGATGATTTGCTAGGTGATGATGATTTACTTGTTGACAACACTAGTGATGAAAACTATGATGAACTTGCTAGTATTCATGCTAATCAAGATTAAACGAATGACAATTATAAGAAGGAGATTGCGCGTCTAACTAAAGAACTAAACACTCTTAAGATACCTCATGAAATAACTCTAGAGGATCGTAGAGAGCTCCAAAAGACTCATGAGAAGCTACACTTTGAGAAGCCAAATTTAGAGCAAGAGCATGAGTTCCTAAAAGCTATCAATGATGATCTTCAAAAGAAGAGTTCTTATTATCTTGCCAAACATCTCCTCTTGTATAATTATATGCCACAAGTAAAATCTAGCAATAAGAACAAGAAAGATTCTTCCTCTAGTAGTAACAATAACCATGTTAAATCCAATATTGCTGCTTCTAGTAGTTCTCTTGATTCCACAAATGATTCTCTTAGCCAAGTTACACTTGAGCAAGAAAATAGCTTATTGATGGGAATTATAGAGAAAGGTGTTTACAAGAGCCTTGCCAGAAGTAAGCAATTTGACGAAATTGTACGCAAGCAAGGAAGGCACCGGAAGAATCAAGGTGTTGGTTCTGAACGAAAGTTCAATGCCAATGGAGTTAAGTGGGAAGAAGATGAATATCCCAATACGAAGTTTTTTCCTCAACAAGAGAAGTATGATCCCACTTCTTTCAAGGGAATGCAAGATCAAGATAATCTTCCACCACAAGACCACAAGCTAAAAGGCAAGGACAAGCTTCAAGAAGAGATTGATTCATTTAAAGAAGATCCTAAGGCCATAGTCAAGTGGGTTCCCTAGACTACGCCAAGTTCCACTTCATCAAGTACGACTACAACTCCAAGGATCACCATAAAGTTGATGTGGATCCCAAACACTACTGGAATCAGCTAATTTGCCATCTGCCAGCTCTTTGCCGTCTGCTAGCTGACGGCAAAGAAGCTCTTTGCCATCAGCTACCAAAAAGCAGACGACAAAGATCTGGCGGACGGCAAACAAGCTCTTTGCCGTCCGCCAGATCTTTGCCGTCCGCCAGCTGACGGCAAAGAATCTTTGCCGTCAGCTGGCGGACGGCAAAGAGAGAGGTGGCCCCCACCCCCCGCCCGTTTGGGAAACACTTAACGGCCCACCTCTTTGCCGTCTGCCAGCAGACGGCAAAGAGGCAAAAGGCGGACGGCAAAGAGGGGCGGACGGCAAAGAGGCAGTACCTAACGGCCCGTATGCCCCCCGCCCCTCTCTGTTCTCTCCTCGCCCCACTTCCCACCCGGCCCACCGCCGCCGCCTCTCGCCCCCGCCGCCGCCGCCCCGTCGCCCCCGCCCCCGCCCCGCCGCCCCCGCCCCCCCCGCCCCCCGCCCCCGGCCCCCGCCGCCCGCGCCCCCCCCGGGCCGCCCCGCCGCCCCAGGGCGCCCCGGCCAGCTCCTCCGCCCCGGGCCCGGCCCCCCGCCGCCCCAGGCCGCCCCGGCGCCCCGGCCAGCTCCTCCACCGCCCCGCCCCCCTCCTCCACCGGCCCTGCCCCAGGTGAGCCCCCTCCTTTTTTCTGTTTTTTTTTCTGTTTTTTTCTTTTTCTAGTTTTAGTTTAGATTTAGTTTTAGGTTTAGTTTTAGTTTAGTTTTAGGTTTAGATTTAGTTTTTTCCTTTTTTCTGTTTTATTAGTTTTAGGTTTATGTTTAGTTTAGATTTAGTTTTAGTTTTAGTTTTAGGTTTAGTTTAGTTTGAGGAAAGAAGAAGAAGAAGAGAAAAAGAGGAGAGGAGGAGAAGAAGAAGAGGAAAAAGGAAAGGAAGAAGAAGAAGAGGAGGAGGAGAAGAAAAAAGAAGAAGAGGAAGAAGAAGAAGAAAAAAGAGGAGAGGAGGAGAAGAAGAAAAGGAAAAAGGAAAGAAGAAGAAGAAGAAGAAGAAGAAGAAGAAAAGAAGAAGAAAAAGGAAGAATAGGAAGAAGAAGAAAAGGAAAAAAGAGGAAAAAAACCCGACCCGACACGGCACCCCGACCCGACACGGCACCAACCCCGACCCGGCACCCGCGAACCCCGACCCAGACCCGACCCCGACCCCCGACCCCGACCCCGACCCCGACACCCCGACCCCGACCCCGACACCCCGACCCCGAGCCTGACCCGACACCCCGACCCCGACACCGACACGGCCCGACCCCGACCCGCACCCGACCCCTGAGACCCCGACCCCGAGACCCCGACCCCGACCGACCCGACACCCCGACACCGACACGACACCCCGACATCGACACCCTGACACCACACCCACCCTTACCCCGACACCGACACGGCACCCCGACCCCGACCCGGCACCCCGACACCGACAGGACACCCCGACCACCGACACCTCCCGAAAATGTGTTCTTTGGCCTTCCAGAGGCCGACGGGGTCATATATTTGTGAATTATTAGTTAGGTCATATATTTTTCGATTTTGTTATGAAAAACATCATATATAATTGTGTTGATCGTGTAGTTTTAAATGTGCAGTTGTTTCATCGCTGCGAGGTTTGGTGTTCGACGACCTCGCCGTGCGTTTGACGAGCTCTGCCCCTTCGTTCGTGGGTGAGCACAAATGACAAGTCCTCCTCCCCCATTAATTATTTGATCTATTCCGATGAAACTTGATAGCTAGCTATATATGTGTCTTGAATCATCAGTATGCGTAACCAATATGTGTCTCCCGTTCGAAAGCGTCATAGTTATAAATATGCATGCATTTGCATATTTATAACCTTGATTCTTTCGAATTGTCCAGCGCTATCCATGGACAGCCCGAGTATGTGTAGATTGGGTTCGTTTTTCCATATGCTTTGCTCCGGATCCGACGCATATATTTCGTCAGTGCCTCCCCTGTTGTTCTCCGGGTACACATCCTCTCTGTTTATTGCAGAGACGTGTATCAGGAGAACAGCGGGGAGGTGCTGCCGAAATTTTGCGTCGGATCCGGAGCATAGCATGGGAAAATATACCCAATCTACACATACACGGGTGGGATTAGGACCTATCATTACCTATTAGAGTGTAGGTTGCATGGACGTAATAAAATTGACAAAGTAGATCAACCGATGAATACATACATGGTGAATTACATATATAATTGTTGTGTGTCCAGTAGCTCTGAAAGTCAAGATGAGTGACCGTGCTTGGATGTATACCGGTCACACTGGTCAGAACAAATGGAGCGCTGAATGGTTCACAAAAACTAAGGGGTTTGTGCAAGCCGCATTTGCAAATGGCCAAAAGAAAACCTGGTGCCCCTGTTTCCGGTGCGGCAATTGGGAAAAGAAGACAGAGGCTGAAATGGGCAAACACCTGCAGAAGAGTGGTTTTACGCCCGATTATACGGTGTGGACATTTCATGGTGAGTCTGCCCAACGTGACCGAGCTGAGGTGGATCGTCGTCGCACCGACGAGCATGGTACCGGGATGGAAAACATGGTGCAAGGCTATGATGATGCTCGGGATTCGGACGAGGAGATGGAGGAATCTGCAAAGGCCTTTAATGAAATGTTGGAGTCTTCGAAACGTCCGCTCCACAAGCACACTGAGCTTTGTCAGTTGGATGCCATCTCACAAGTAATGGCTCTGAAGGCTCAGTTCAACTTGGGCAGAGAATGCTATGACGCAATTATGATAGTATTTGGACGCTTTCTACCCAAAGGCCATGTAATGCCTGCAAACCTGTACCAGTCGGACAAAATCCTCCGTGCACTGAAGATGCCCTATGAGAAGATACATGCCTGTGAGAAAGGATGTGCCTTATTTAGGCTTGACTATGCGGACTTGAACTATTGTCCCATTTGCAAGTCTTCTAGGTATATTATGGTAGACAACGGTATGGGTGAGAAGACACAGACCAAAATCCCCGTTAGTGTTCTTCGGTATATGCCAATCGTACCAAGACTTCAACGTCATTTCATGGTCGAAGAGACGGCCAGACAGATGACATGGCACAAAACAGGCAAAAGAACCGAACTAGATGCAGATGGGAATCTGATGATGGTACACACATCGGATGGTGTTGCGTGGAAAAGGTTTGATGAATTACATGCTGACAAAGCGGCAGATCCGAGGCATCCTCGAGTCGGCATCAGCACGGATGGGTTCAGTGTGTTTGGTATGACGGCAGCCCAATACAGTTGTTGGCCCGTATTTGTCTTTCCACTCAATCTCCACTCAATCCAGGACCCAACTATCCGGGCAAAAATATGAATGTGTACATGCAGCCGCTTAAGGACGAATTGCAAGAAGCCTGGGATAATGGGTTCAAGACATACGACGCCTTTAGCAAACGGAACTTCATAATGCATGTCTGGTACATGTACTCGACGCATGACTTGCCGGCGTATGCGCTATTCGTTGGCTGGTGTGTGCATGGAAGGTTCTCGTGCCCCACATGCAAGGGAGCTCTTGAGTTTCGTTGGCTTCAGGCCGGTCGCAAGTTTTCTTGCTTCGACATGCATAGACAGTTCCTGGATCCTCGCCATAAGTTCAGGAAAGACAAGAAGAACTTCATCAAGGGTAGAGTTGTCAAAAACTCTGCACCACCTGCATTGACAGGCCAACAGACCCTGGATCAGTTAAACGCTCTCGAGCCAGATCCACAACGTCCAGGGTACTACAAGGGGTATAATACTAAGCATGCGTGGACTCACAAAACATGCTTATGGGATCTGCCTTACTTCAAAGACCTCCTTTGCCCACACAACATCGACGTGATGCACACTGAGAAGAATATCGCCGAGGCACTTTTTGGTACATTGCTCGGCATAGATGGGAAGTCAAAGGATAATACTAAGGCTAGAGTCGATCTGGAGGCGCTATGTGATAGGCCGTTACAAAACATGAAAGAACCGAAAGGAAAGCAGAACTGGACGAAGCCAAAGGCATGGTTCAATCTTGGAAGGCCAGCTATGAGGGAAATTCTCTTGTGGGTGCAACGCAGTTGATGTTCCCCGATGGGTATGCAGCGAATCTAAAGAGGGGAGCGAATCTTGATAAACTAAAGATATTTGGTCTCAAGAGTCATGATTGGCACATATGGATTGAGCGGGTAATGCCGGTGATGTTGCGTGGCTTCATCCCTGAGGATGAATGGCTAGTACTGGCAGAACTCAGCTATTTCTTCCGTGTTCTTTGTGCGAAAGAACTATCGCCTGGCGTGCTAGAAGAAATGGAAGAGTTGGCGCCGGAGTTGATCTGCAAGTTAGAGAAGATCTTTCCACCGGGCTTCTTTAATCCAATGCAGCATTTGATTTTGCATCTCCCGACCGAGGCAAGATTGGGGGGGCCCGTGCAAAATCGTTGGTGCTACCCAACTGAGAGGATGCAGAAGACGCTTCGAGAAAAATGTAAAAATAAACGTAGAATTGAAGCATCGATGGCTGAGGCATTCATCACAGAGGAGGCGGCAAACTTCGTAACAGCGCACTACGAAGCCAAAAATCATCATTTGCATAATCCGAAGCCTCGGTACAATGCTGACGAGCCTAAAAAGGGTGGATCCAACCTCAGCCTATTCAAAGGGAATCTCGCACCAGCTAGTGTTTCACATCCAGTATCTTTGGATAACGAAGAATGGCGGACCATTTCGTTGTATATCTTCAACAACCTGATAGAAGTGCGGCCGTACATCGAGTAAGTTCTCGGTACATTGTTTCGCAACTTCTATTTCCTTTGAACTACTCTTATTCCTGGATATGTCATACAGTCGATACGTCACCATATTCTCGTATGGAGCGGAGATCCAAAAGGATTCCGTCGAAGAGTATGAGCTTCTCGCAAAGCAAGGAGGTGGCTATCCCGGTTTCATCTCTTGGTTCAAACAAACGGTAATTTCTATTAGACAATTTCATATCATTCGCTAATTTGTGCATAATGCAACAATCCTTTCATATTAAACTTGTAGGCTAATTCAGAGTCTATGGACGCCGAATTGAGACAAGTCGCTAATGGTTTTGACTATAAGGTCCGTTCATTTGACAAGTACGACATCAACGGGTCTCGCTTTCATACCTATGGCAAAGAGCTATCTATGGCCGACCGAAAGTCAACAAATTGTTGTGTATCTGCTATCGGCGAAGGAGGTACCGAGTATTATGGGAGAGTTGAAGCAATTTATGAACTTCTGTTCTATGGTGAAAATCCACCAAATATCGTAGTCTTCAAATGTTATTGGTTTCAGCCGAAGGAGACTAGAAGGACTCATGAGCATGTAGGGCTAGTTGAAATCAACCAAAGCACTCATTTAGATGTTCCTGATGTCTATATTATGGCTCAACAGGCGACCCAAGTATTCTATCTACCGTGGGCCTGCCAAACTAATCCAAATCTGAAAGGTTGGGATGTCGTTTATGAAGTGCCGCCACGTGCTAGACTTTCTCCCCCAAAGGAAGAGGATTATGAACCTCACATTAACCCAGACACATATGAAGGAGAATTCTTCCAAGAGACACGTCTTTCCAAAAAGCGTTTCAAGAACCGCTATACTTCACCCCAAAACATTGAAGTAGACAGCGACAATGAATCCGACATCACCCCAGAGGAGGAACAAGAAGAGCCGGAACAAGAAGAGGTTACTGCTGCGGATGACCTGTCAATGCTTGACCGATTACGTCAAGGTGGCCTTGCACATGTTGATGCCAATGAACCCTATGAGCCCGTCATTGATTATAGTGATGATGATGATTATGCATTTATTGATGATACTGATCGAGATTATTAGTAGTGTCAGGTATTACATTTTTTTATGTTGTACTTGATGATGATACACTTAAGTGATACACATATTATTATTCATGTCGGTCTTTTTTTATGTTGTACTAATTTCGTTTACTGTTTGTCATGGCAGGTGTTGAAAGATGGTGGGCGCTGGTCGGGAGCGTGGTCTGAGGTCTTCCATTCCAGACGCACCTCTCCGCCGAGCGTTGCTTGACAGTATGGCCACACTGCCGGGCCCTTCTTCATCGACCGCGGTGCCCAGCAGGGGACGAGCTCGAGGTAGGAAGAGAGGAGGTGGGGCACGTGGTCGTGGGAGAGGAGGTAGGGCTACGGCGCCTTCCTCGCTGCCACCCCCGGCTGTTTCACCCGAGCACGTGACTGCTAGGGTGGACTCGTCCGAGGAGGAGGCTACACGGACTCCGGTCCACGAGCCTCCGGTCCACGGGTCTTGGGCCCACGAGCCTCGGGTCGACTGGCCTTCGGCCCACGAGAGTTCGGCCCACGTGACCCCGGAGGAGCACACGTCCGGATGGGGTACCTGGCCGGATCAGCCCGAGGAGCCGAGTGGCCATGCTGATGATGGTGGGGAGCCGACTGATCTTGAGGAGGAGGGGGGCACCGTCTACCAGCATGGTGCTACACGGCTCCCGTGCGTGCCGGTGACCCGCGAGCAGAGGTGGTTGATTTTCCCTGATGGGGAGAGGTACGTAAGTGCATTTAATATTTTTGTACCTTGTGCATTCACGTTTTTTCAAATAACTAATGCGTTGGCCTTGTCATGCTGCAGGGGTTGGGACCACCATCATAGTGTCCGCCGGCCCAACTCCGTCCTTGGAGTTCTGTGCCGGCAAAACTTCCTGGGGTTTGTCACGTTGCCTGGTGAGGGTTGGCTTCCAGAGCTTGGATTGAGCTGGGAGCACTACATGGCTGCCCCGGCCCCGCCGGATGAGATTATCGACGGTGTCGTGTGCGACACGAGGGCAGACATGGTGATCAGAAAGTTTTGGGTAATTTCTCCTTTACACATTTAAAAATCTTCAACTAGCTAGTTATTAATTGTACTAATCAATATTGTCTCATTTGATTGCAGACATTCTATAGGTGTGAGGAGGGATACGAGGAGGACGCGGCACATGTTATCGAGAACGTCTACAAGCGCCTACTCCAGAACTTACGGCACGAGGCTCGGGTGCAGGCTGTTCGAGACTACTACGCCTTGCGTGGTATCAAGAAGACCAAGCCGGCGTGCCGCGATAAGTTCCTGAGTAAGGAGCAGTACATGAAGGTAATTCTTAAGGCCTTCTCTACTTAAGTTCCTTCATTTAGTAATTCTTAGCCGCAGCGCTCAAGTTTCTATTTGCCAACTTAGGCGCCTCCGAGATGGTGTGCGGATTGGATGGATTGTTGGGAGGTGTTGGTCGATGAGTGGTGCTCTCCACAATGGCTAGCCCTCCACAACGAGGCCAAGGAAAAACGTGCCCAAATGGAAGGTGTGCCACACCATCAAGGCAGCTCCAACTTATATCAGTTCGGGCGCAACTGGGTATGTGGTTTGCTTCATGATTCATGCAATTCATTCATCATGCTAGCTTGAGCCCTTTAATTACTAATTTTCATTGTTTCTCTCTTTCAGGCACGCTACAATAAGGCGGATAAGGTGCCAGAGGTGTACGACCTGTATTCCATGGCCCACACTGCCTCTTTCAAGAAAGTCAAGGCTTTCTCTCAGTCTGACCTCGATGATGCAAACAACTTCACCAACATCTCCTCCCACAACAAGCTCGTGAGATATAGAGATGAGGGGAAGGCGAGGAAAGGGGAGGACTTTAACCCGAGCCAGGGTCCCATTGATCCAGAGCTGTTGATGATATCTGGTGGCGGGAGGTCCCATGGCTCCATAGCCATTGGAGATGGACTTATCCGTTGTCCTAGCACTCTCCCGGAGATCAAGGCGCGCCAGTCGAGCTCCGCTCCTGAGATAAGGCCTCGTGAACGGCCAGTGCAACTCGCCATCAAGGTTAGTGATACGTACTCAGTTATCTTTCTCCATTACATTCTGTGTGCTTCCATCAATGATTACAAATGGTCATGTGAGTGGTGTTGCAGGCTGCTATACAGAGTGAGACAGATAGAACGGAGAAACTTCTGGCGGAGGCGGCGGAGAGGCAGCGGGAGTTGGAGGAGAGGACGACAAAGATGATGGAGGAGGAGAGGGCACGGAATGACATGCAGGCAAGGGCCATGTACGAGCTCCTTGTGGTAAGTTTCTTCTGCAGATTAGCCAAAACATTCATGTAGTGTTTGTCTCATTACTAACTAGTATGACTGAGTCATCAAAACCAAATGTGCAGTCTGTGTGCGAGAAGACAGGTCAGACCGCTGCGCCGATGCCAGTGATTGCTCCTGGGACCACGGTGAGTTTTATTGAATGGACATTACTTGCTAGTCTTAACATTTGAGTGTCATCATGCTAACAAGACATTGGAAATGATCTTTGGTGCAGCGTAACTCCAGACAAGCATCGCACGATCCTTCTCCAGCTACTGACACGAGCCACCCCGCTCCTACACCTCCTACATCTTGGTAAGTATATCTAGTGTTTTGCTTAACACATGCATAAAGACCTAGACTTAGCTTTATTTCCTCCAATGCTTACCATAATGACCTAGACTTAGCTTCTTCACCTCCAAAATGACTTAATAAGCTTACTGACCTCCAAAACCATCCATTTTACCTAAGTTAGCTCTAAAACGATCTGTACTTAGCTTTGTTTCCTCCAAAATGACCAAAGTTAGCTCTAATATGCTTAGTTAACTAGGTTTGCTCAATAATGACATGTACTTAGCTTACTTATGTCAAAAATGGCATAATTAGCTTAGTTAGCTCATAAACGATCCATTTTACCTAAGTTAGTTCTAAAATGATCCATTTTACCTTACTTAGCTCATAAACGATCCATTTTACCTACGCTAGCTGTAAAATGACCCATTTAACCTTACTTAGCTCATAAATGATCCATTCTACCCAAGTTAGCTCTAAAATGACCCATTTTACCTAGGTTAGCTCCAAAATGATCCATCTTACCTAGGTTACCTCTAAAATGATGCATTTTACCTAAGTTTGCTCATAAGCGATCCATTGCACCTAGGTTAGCTCATAAACGATCCATTTCACCTAAGTTAGCTCACAAATGATCAATTTCACCTAAATTAGCTCATAAATGTCATATATTCTTCTTCTTCTTCATTTTCTTCTTCTTCTTTTCTTCTTCTTCTAATCTTCTTCTTCTAACTTTCTTATTTCCCATTTTGCAGAATTCATTCACTTCACGGAAGCTTGCATAGATGGAGTGCTTGTTTGGATGAACTATGTTTCCTTTGTATCTATGAACTATGCATGTATGGTAGGATGACACTATTGTAATATGTATGGTTGGATGCATGTATGTCGAACTTGCTATGTATGGTTGATGGAACTATGCATGTATGATGAAATTATATGTGTTGGATATCTCATATGTTTGCTGTGAACTTGCCATGTGAAAAATATATTATGTATCATCTATTTGCTATGAAAATGGTTGGGTATATGAAAAAACAGAGGCAATGCAGGCTCTTTGCCGTCTGCCACTGACGGCAACGGGCTCTTTGCCGTCCGCCGCGGACGGCAAAGAAGCCACGTGGCATCCAGCTGTGCTTCCTGGGAGCTGACCCATTTGGTCAGTTTTCCTACAGTGGCAGACGGCAAAGACTTTGCCGTCAGTGGCAGACGGCAAAGAACCTGCCATGTAGTGACGTGTCGATGACATCATACGGCGGACGGCAAAGACCCTAGAAATTTTGCCGTCAGCGGCGGACGGCAAAGGCCTTCCGTTAGCCACTTAACAGACTGACAGCGCAATTATTGCCGTCCGCTCTCTTTGCCGTCTGCCGCGCTCTCTTTGCCGTCCGCCGCAGACGGCAAAGACTTTGCCGTCGGTAGCAGACGGCAAAGTAGCTGTTTACCGAAGCCTACTTTGCCGGAGCCTTTTGCCGTCCGCCGTTCAGGCCTTTGCCATCCGCCGTGGCAGACGGCAAAGTAGCTGATTCCTGTAGTGAAAGAAGAAGAACTAGAGTGTTCTTGAGGGTGACTCCGCCAACATACTTCACTCATATTCATTTTGGCGAGAACATGTGCAATCAACTTCCATATCTTTGATACGTCTCCAACGTATCTATAATTTTTTATTGTTCCATGCTATTATATTATATGACTTATTAACCTAGAGCCTAGTGCCAGTTTCTATTTTCCTTGTTTTTGAGTTCTATTGAAAAGGAATATCAAACGGAGGCCAAACAGAATAAAACTTTACCATGATTTTTCTGGGATCAGAAGTGTGACGCCCCGAGACCGATGCGCCAAGTGTCTTCCAGTTATTCGTTGTTATTGCCTTGTCATTCGCTTGCGTGTTGCATCTTGCCACGTCATCATCCGCATTCCATCTGCATGTTTTCAAAACTTGCATCCGTCTGGGTCTCCCAGTTTTTTCCGTCATCCGTTCTGAGCCCGTCCACACTTGCACGCGCCCGCGGCACGTCCGAAATATTATTTTACAAGTGGCCAAAAATGTTCTTGGAATGGATTGGAAGTTGGCATGCGGTGTCATTATGTCGCCAGTAGACTGCCTGTCAAGTTTCATCGCATTCGGAGTTCGTTTGATGACCCAACGGATAACTATAGCGGCAGTATAGCCGGTCAGACATCGGCCGTTTTCGGTCTCCGGAAACTGTTGCCGGGCTTCTTTTCTCTCTCTCTTCTCAGCCCAACCCATCTACACAAGCCACTAGGCCCAACCTAACCCCCCTCCGCTCCGAACCATTTGATGGCGATCGAACGGCTCTGAAACGGAGAAAAACCCCTAACCATAGCCCCCTTTCTATATATAAACGCCTCCCCTGCCATTTTTGGCCTCCTACCTACCCCCTCCTTAATTTCCGCAGCCGCCGCCCCCTCCCCAGAATCCGTGCTCGGACAGCCCTCCGCCGCCAAGTGGCGCGCCACCACTGGATGCAGCCAACGCTCGCGGCCAACCGGACGCCACCACATCTCCCCCACCACCCTCCACCTCCACAGGCCCGCCAAGCACGCGCGGTGCCCGCCCGAGCCCATCCGAGGCCCGAGCGAGCCCGCGCAGCGTCACCGCCTCCGAGCTCCTGATCCCAAGCGCGCTGCCGTCGCCTGCGCTTGACCCCCCCACCGGAGCCTAGCTGCTCCCGCGCCATAGGTCGTAACCGCCGCCGGTGACCTCTCAGGCGGGCGCTTTCCCGCCCTCGCTCCCTTCCCTTTCCACGTTCTCTCCCTCACGCCCTCTCTGTCTCCCCTCGCAGGGAGCATCCATGGCCGCCAGGGCTTGAAACTCGCGCCGTCGGCGTCCTGCACGCCCCCGTGCTTCGTCCCCCGCGCCATCGCTCGGATCCGGTGACCCTGCCCCAGTTCCACCCGTCCCTGACCTCGCCGCATGCCACCATGCCCCTCGCCTCGCTGGTTCCCGAAGGCCGCGCTGCCCCTACCTTCCCTCGATCCCCTCTGGATCAAGGAGGACGACGACGACAGGCGCGCCGGCCACGTGGGCCGCATGCAATGCCAAGGCCGGCCTGCTCTGGGCCTTGGCCCATGGTGAGGCAACCCCCAGCACCTCCTTTTTCCCCTTCCTTTTGCCTAGCCAAATTCGGCCCGTTGGTGTTTTTTTCCCAGTGCAGCGATTTTCGCTTTTATCCAGAGGATTTCAGAGTTGCAGAAAACCCCCTAAGCTTCATGCATTTAATAACCCACAAACCGTGCATCATATGTAAAATATTTATATATGAAAAATGCTTAGAATTTTGTCTAGTTTCACAATATCCAACTTTCATGCATGTTTAAAATGTTTAAAATGTTGTTTGTTTTAATTTGCCACATGCCATGTTAAAATGATTTTTTTTCATAACTAAATAACCGTAGCTCCAAATTAAATGTTCTTTATATGTCTATGGGGCACAAAAATGCATAGATTAACATGATGTACTTACTTTGCATGTTTAACAACTCCAAAATTGTGTTTAGGGAAGAACAGTACCAAACTAAAATATGCACATGAGGATTTTTCCGGACTTGTTGCTTGTTGTTCCGGCCTCATTTAATCTTGCCTAGATAGGTAGTTTTATTATGCTTCACCCCTTGCCATGTTTAATAACATTTAATATTGTTGAGTACATAACAGAGAGATAACTAAATAAGTCATGTGGTGTTTCGTCAGTATGCAACTCGTTGCATATTGAGCTCCAGTTAATTTGTAGTATTGTTTGTTGCACTTTGCCATGACATGCCTCATTAAAATGGACATGCATCATACTTGATTGTGCATCATGCCATGTTTATGCTTGTGTGTTTACCATGTTGTTTGCTCCTTTTCGTGTTGCTTCTTCTTGTTAGTTGCAGTAACGACGCGTTTGTGAGGATCCGTTCAACTACGTCCGTTTGTCTTCTTCATGGACTCGTTCTTCTTCCTTGTGGAATCTCAGGCAAGATGATCATACGCTCGAAATCACTTCTATCTTTGCTTGCTATTTGTTCGTTCTATCTCTATGTCGCGCTACCTACCACTTGTTATATCATGCCTCCCATATTTCCACGTCAAGCCTCTAACCCTCCTTCCTAGCAAACCATTGTTTGGCTGTTACCGCTTTTGCTCAGCCCCTCCTATAGCATTGCTAGTTGCAGGTGAAGCTGAAGTTTGTTCCATGTTGGAACATGGATATGTTGGGATATCGCAATATATCTTATTTAATTAATGCATCCATATACTTGGTAAAGGGTGGAAGGCTCGGCCTTATGCCTGGTGTTTTGTTCCACTCTTGCCGCCCTAGTTTCCGTCATACCGGTGTTATGTTCCTTGATTTTGCGTTCCTTACGCAGTTGGGTGTTATGGGAACCCCTTGACAGTTCACTTTGAATAAAACTCCTCCAGCAAGGCCCAACCTTGGTTTTACATTTGCCTAACAACCTATTACCCTTCCCTTGGGTTGGCCAACCCGAGGGTCATCTTTATTTTAACCCCCCTGGGCCAGTGCTTCTCTAAGTGTTGGTCTGAACCGGGTAACCTGTGGGGCCACCTCAGGGCAACCTGAGGGCTGGTTTTACTCATAGCTTGAACTATCATGTGTGTCCTGAGAACAAGATATGTGCGACTCCTATCGGGATTGTCGACACATCGGGTGGCTTTGCTGGTCTTGTTTTACCATTGTCGAAATGTCTTGTAACCGGGATTCCGAGACTGATCGGGTCTTCCCGGGAGAAGGAATATCCTTCGTTGACCGCGAGAGCTTGTGATAGGCTAAGTTGGGACACCCTTGAAGGGTATAAACTTTCGAGAGCCGTGCCCGTGGTTATGTGGCAGATGGGAATTTGTTAATGTCCGGTTGTAGAGAACTTGACACTTAACTTAATTAAAACTAGAAGGGTCACCCGCGCATTTGCACGACTAGATTATTATGTGTTATTTTTCCTTTCTAAATATATCCGATTACACGGTTAACTATCTTACAATGTAATTCAAATACACAACATATTGACACTCGATTGTATGTTGGTCGAGATATTTTGATAAATATCATTGGGTTGATGGTGAGTAGCAACAAAAAAAATAAAGAAAATTTTATTATTTGGGACGTCATCTCGGTGTTTAAAATGATGGTCTTTCATGTTAGATCTTTATCTTTCATACTTACCCATCATGTCCTTCGTTGTCCTGGTTGGTATATTGTTCTTATGTTTTTTTACAAACATTGTGCTTGTGTTTATTGTCTGGTATATTGTGATTACTTCAAATTCGTACACACATGTTGTTTTAATATGAATTATATTCTTGAGCACAACCAAAATGTCTTACTACGTATCTAAATGGTTTGTAGAGACGGGAAAGGGGATCTATTTTCCCTTTTCTGTGCTCTATCGTGGTAGTCTTGGAAGTTTGGCTGTATACCAAATCAGTGGCATGCCCAGCACCGAAGCTTTGGAGGAGATGCTAGACCAGCTCTGAGTGAGGAGGGGACGGGCGTTCAAGCCGCCCATCTTGCGCCGCCCATCGGCGAGGTCGCATCTTGCTGATTTGGATCCGGTGAGGCAGACCGGCCACCCGGGAGGCCACGGGAGAATATGAGCGATAACTACTTGTTAGCTTCCTCAGTGCTCTGCTCTCCTAATAGTGGCACCAGGAGTGAGAGATGTGTCTTCGGGCTGGACGACCATTTTCTCTGTCGTCGTCTGAGCGGAGCAGAATGTGCGGCTATGAATCTCTTACTACTCTCCCAATACTCTTTGCATTCTCCTCTTGCTTGGCAGTATATATATACTTTGTAAGTTTCTTTTACATATTTGACACTTAAATTAATAAAGAGATATGGATGATATACTCTTTTGTTCTGCTAAATTATAATTTAGGAGATAACCTCGTACATTTTGTTTTCTTGTAAGGATTAGTTATACAATAAAGATTATAGTTACTTGACTTGCTATGGATGTCCCTTGTATTTTTCTAGGAAATTGTTCTGTTGGCATTCTACCTAGATTTTGATTATTGTCTCTTCAACACTTCCATAATTATTAAATGAAACTTCATATAGCAAAAACATACTCATTATATCCATCTACTATGTATAATTCCAATATTGTAAGTCTTGTTTGTGATTATTACCATATAATCATATATACACATGAAAGTAGTTTTAGGAAGTAGTAATATGCATCTGTGATTAGTCTCTTTGCTTCTACAGAGAGTCTGCAGGTGGAGGCGAGCTATGGGCTTCCTCATTGTTGGTGTTGTCGGCTTCCAGCTATGTAAGGTGCTATGGATTTCAATCATTCCTACTTCCTCCATAGCGGCTGATTGTCTACAGGTATTTTTATTTCTTGTTACCATATATTAGCAAGTTATATTACTTATATGTGTATTAAGTCCAAGCAAGACGGCTTACACGTACTAACTGAAATATGGGTCCAAGCTATAATGTTGGAGCTAGCTTTCCTCATGGTTCCGTTGACCTGAAAAAACCGTGGGAGAGGTGAACTGTTACCAGGAACATAAAACTCATGAAAGTGCATGTCCCAATGTATTTAAATAATTACAATGTGGCATGCGTTTATAGTGCTTATGTTACTGCTGTTATCACAGTTTTGGCCCAGTTTTCTGCTGATTAACTTGGCAATTCTCTTCTGCTTGATTAATTGATTGAGGCCTTTGGCCTCTGCTTTCGAAAATGAATTCCACTGTTATCTAATAAGTCTTCCTTATATTAATGGATGCCAGGTATTCGTACTGTATATCAGTAAATACAAATAGTATGTCTTACTACTTACTTTCAACATAATTAACATATAATCTTACGCGCTTCCTCAGATTTCCCATCCAATGAGTTCATCAAGTTCAAGACAAATGTATTAAGATTCTTTTATCACCCTCATTAAAGAAATTGCAGCTTGTAGTAGTTGTACAACCACTAATTTGGAGTTGAATACTATGCCTACCATACAATTATATTTTGCGCAGGAAACTATCACCACATGACATATACCAACATCAAATATATTTTTGTAACATATCTATTGTAGATATTGGCATTGATGCAAAATCCTGAATAAGTTACGCAAAAAATTAAAGTTAGCAATCTGAAGAAGTTCAGACACATTACTGGCTCCATAAGGTTATAACTGATATAACTCAATTGTTCCTACAGGTCTTAGAGTCTTGTTGTTCTCGAAAAGTGGTGATATCATATCTTAGAAGAAGTCTGATGCCTTACCTAATTTGCTTAGTTACCATGCGCCATTCCAGTAAGTTCGGTAAAACATTTGTTCTTCTGGTGTACCTTGCATACTTCTCTATCTATCTCGGTCATTTTTGGCGATGTTTCTTCTGGTGAGTGTCTCCATATATGGAGTAAGTCAAGTATAACTATTATTTTACATTGGTTAATAAAAATGAGTCATGCTTCATTAGTTCATAAATTATAAAAGATAGTGTTCCATACCTGCCAAGAAGTTTGTGAGTTGCAGATATATCTAGATCTGTATATACTTGCAGCAGTGGTTGACTTTGGGCACTATCCTATTTAACCATGAAAAACTTTTTTTAAAGTAACAGAAGATGTTGTGACTTTATTGGATTTACTGCTAAACTCCACCATTGTTGATGTCACAATAAAGATAGTTTGGCTGTCGAGTACATCCTCATTCAAAAGATAAGTAGAATTTCCCCATAGTGTAACTCTGATTTTATCACTCATGAAGAGTTTAAGCTGGAAAAGTTAATGTTAATGCAATGATGGAAGTAAAATTAAAGTCTTTGTTATTATACACTTACTCTGTCAGCGTATATACCTAAATAGTTCATCTCCCATACACCCAATTCTCTCAACATGCAGCCTTCCACATCACCAATATGCCAAATCAGCATTTTTATTTTTATTCTTCTATTTTCTGTGCAGACCTATCGTCTTGATTCCACATGCTTCATTTGGGCGAGTAGTCCAAAACGGCATGTGTAAAACTGGTGATTAATTACTCCATAGCTAGAAAGATTAGTTAGTTGAGTCTTATTTGGAACTATATAGTATAGGTAAACCTGAGCATTGCTTATCTTTCCCGGCATGTTCTTGTACAGTTTCCTTGGAAGCAAACTCGAAGTAGTAATCAGGAAAACATTCTGATGATCCTTACCTTTGTATTTCATTGGTCCACTGGTGATACTTTGTTGCTTTCACAACTTTAAAATGGTAAGTGCATAAACATAATTCTCTTTTATCTTTGATCAACAATTGTGTATCAACCTCCTCCACATTTATAGTATCGTGATATTTTAGTGGTCACAGTAAGATGCATAGCTTGGCCCTGTCAAACAATTACAATATATTAGCACTTGCGGTTCAAAACAATAGAACAATTAGCATGTAAATATATACTCCCTCTGTTCCTAAATATAATACCTTCTAGAGATTCTAATATGTTCTACATACGGAGCAAAAGGAGTGAATCTACACTCCAAAATATGTCTATATACATCCGTACGTAGTCCGTATTGAAATATATAAAAGGATTATACTTAGAAAAGGATGGAGTAAATATATAAATATTTTCATCCATGGAAGCTCATATGCTCATCGGTCGGCGGATTGATTGAATATATATTCTCGTCACTTTCACTTGAGTGTCATTTGTCCTATCATTGTTAAGGCACTAAGATTCTTAAGCGACATGGTGCTTTGGCTGCAAAACCATTTGAAAATTGTTTGTCAATTGATAATATCTCATAGATTTTATCCTCAGTAAGTGAATTCACTAAATAATATTTACGAACCTTGATTATTCAGGAGAGGCAGCAACTCTGAAGGTTCGGCTGGCGTCGTGACATCTGTCATAATTTTGGCTGATTTGCATTGCATCGTTTGTTTCATCGTGGCGGCAACTCAGAAGGTTTGGCTGGCGTTCAGACATGTTCTGTCACAGTTTTGACTGATTTGCGTCACATTGTTTGTTTCATCACAGCATCGGCAGATTTCTATATTGTAGGTGGTCTGCTTGTCGGGCAGATTTTGCTTCCTGGATCTGTGGCAAAAAGCAGCCCTATATCTATGTAGCGAACTTCTGGATGTACTTTGTCCATCATGATGCACTCCTCCAGCATAGTCCAATCCTACCCTAATTGCATCCATTGCACTTTGGTGTGGTGTTTGCCATGCTCTCGGATGCCGTCTAATCACGCCCTTTTTGCATCCATCACACTTTGTCATGGTGTTTAGACTCACGTGGAGGATGATATGGATCATGCCCGATCTCACTTGTGTTGTAGTACATGGAAAAAAGTTTTGGCTTCTTGGGCGTTGCTGGACGTGGCCAGTTAGGTGTATCTTTTTGTCCGTGTTAGCTGACCCCGAGTGGAGTTCTTTGGTTGAGTCCGTGTGTATAGATTTGGAATTCCAGCCACGCGTGGAGTTCTTTGCTTGAGTCCGTGTGTAGATTTGGAACTATGAACAGTAGATTTCATATAGTATACTCTTCTTTGACAACTACTATATCGTACACCTATACTTTTTGTGTGGTGGGTATTTGTGGTTGTCTCGGACACATTAAAAAGGCTGGCATGTTCAGGATGACAGGCGTGTCAGTGGTGCGTGACAAACAAATTATTAGTACCTACAATAGTTGTATGTAACTTTTAATATCTTTAAATCTCAGCCGCTACCTTAAAAAATTAATGCTGGAGATAATGTAATCTATGTGGATTAATGTGATGGCTTGTTTTCCTTTTGTCTTAATTATATAATAGATGCATCAACCGTGTGTGTAGCCGTGATGGTCTCTTTTCGGCGGAGTCCGGGAAGTGAACATGGTTCTTGTGTTATGATTGTGCATAAATAGTTTCAGGATCACTTCTTGATAACTTCTAGATTCACGACCGTTGCGTTGCTTCTCTTCTCGCTCTTATTTGCGTATGTTAGCCACCATATATGCTTAGTGCTTGCTGCAGCTCCACCTCACTACCTTCTCCTATCCATAAGCTTAAATAGTCTTGATCTCCCGGGTGTGAGATTGCTGAGTCCTCGTGACTCACGGATACTTCCAAACAGTTGCAGGTGCCGATGATATCAGTGCAAGCGATGCCACCGAGATCAAGTGGGAGTTCGATGAAAATCTTGATCGTTGTTTTGTGTCTTTTCCGGTTGATCAGTAGTGGAGCCCAGTTGGGATGATCGGGGATCTAGCATTTGGGGTTGTCTTCCTTTATTTTGGTTCCGTAGTCGGACCTTTGATTGTACTTTGGATGATGTATGGATTATTTATGTATTGTGTGAAGTGGCAATTGTAAGCCAACTCTTTATCCCTTTCTATTTAGTACATGGGATTTTGTGAAGATTACCCCTCTTGCTACAAAACTACCATGCGGCTATGCCTCTAAGTCGTGCCCCGACACGTGGGAGATATAGCCGCATTGTGGGTATTACAAGAAGATATCCAGGGAACTTTGAGATGAAGTCAGAAGAGTCCGGAGGGCACCACAAGCCCTCAGGGCGTGCCCCTGGCTTGTGGGTCCCCCGGCCCTCTCAGCTCTATAAATTCACAAATATTCCAATATCAACAGAAGTGTCCACCAAAATACTTTTCCGCCGCTGTAACCTTCTGAAAGCACAAGTGCTCCCTGGGTGATTTTGGTAATTAATGTCAACATATCCCTTGTTAGACTAATAGTTTCAACTAGTATATTTCAGAAAGTTCAACTAAGGCATGGCACAGACAAGAGGATGTGGAACCCCTTCAAGGTGCTAAGGAAAGAAGATTGGCAAAAGCTCATGACTCTTCATTTCTGTTTTAGTGATCCAAGATCACATTGAGTCCATAGGAAAAGCCAAAACTATTAAAAGGGGATGAGGTGTTGCTTAATGGTCTACTTGCTCAAAGTGCTTAATGATATGGTCCAAAGCCCTCAACCATCTTCTCAAATACAAATATGTCCAGAACCTAAAGTCAAACTCGGCCCCACCGATTTGATTCATCCAGCGCCACCGAGTTCACTTGACATAGCCATAACCATTTCCAGAAACCCAAATCAGTCGGTCTCACCGATGGGATCTCGGTCTCACTGAGATGGGCTTGCAAACTCTCTGTTGCATATTGCAATTATTTCGGTCTCATAGAGATATGCAATCGGTCCCATTGAGTTTGCTTGACCAACTCTCTATTTGCTTATTACCAACATCTGTCTCACCGAGTTTGTGTGATCGGTCAAACCGAGATTTAGTTTTACCCTCACCCTAGCACATCTGTCTCACCGAGTTGATCATGTCGGTCCCACCGAAAATCCTAACATTCACATTTTGAACTAAATCGGTCTCACCGAGTTCATATATTCAGTCTGACCGAGTTGGCTCTTTTGTGTGTAACAGTTAGATTTTGTGTGGAGGCTATATATACCCCTCCACCCTCCTCTCCATCAGTGAGAGAGCCATCAGAACGTGCCTACATTTCCAACATTCACTTTCTGAGAGAGAACCACCTACTCATGTATTGAGTCCAAGACATTCCAATCCAACCACAAGAATCTTGATCTCTAGCCTTCCCCAAGTTCCTTTCCACTCAAATCATCTTTCCACCATAGCCAAATCTATGAGAGAGAGTTGAGTGTTGGGGACACTATCATTTGAAGCACAAGAGCAAGAAGTTCATCATCAACACACCATCTATTACCTTTTGGAGAGTGGTGTCTCCTAGATTGGTTAGGTGTCACTTGGGAGCCTCCGTCAAGATTGTGGAGTTGAACCAAGGAGTTTGTAAAGGCAAGGAGATAGCCTACTTCATGAAGATCTACCCAAGTGAGGCAAGTCCTTCGTGGGCAATGGCCATGGTGGGATAGACAAGGTTGCTTCTTCATGGACCCTTCGTGGGTGGAGCCCTCTGTGGACTCACGCAACTGTTACCCTTCGTGGGTTGCAATCCCCATTAACATGGATGTACGATAGCACCACCTATTGAAACCACGCCAAAAATCTCTGTGTCTCCAATTGCGTTTGCACACTCCAATCCCATCCCTTTAGTTTCTTGAAACTTGCATGTCATGCTTGCTTGAAATGTATTGTGAATGTTTAAACTTGTGCGAAAACTCCACCTCAACTTGAAGAACTTAAAAACTGCTACTTTTCTTTGTTGAGTGTCTAATCACCCCCCTCTAGACACCTCTCATTGATCCTTTCAATTGGTATCAGAGCATTGGTCTCCATTGCTTTGGTTTAATCACCATTGGAGGAAGATGGGTGAGATTACGATGGGGAGTTTTAGACGTAGAGTGCCTATTCTTGATGGGGTGTTCTTTAATGCTTGGAGAAATGAGATGCTTGCGATTTTCAATGAATATCACTTGAACAAGTAGATTACTAGCCCTTGTGCGCCCCTTGTTGACCCCTTGCATCCTACATCCCGAGGAGTCACTTGACATGATCCGCAATCTTAGAACTATCAATCTTATCATTAGAGGATTGCCTAGAAATTTGATTGTATGCTTGCCTACTCTTGAATGTGCTTACACCATATGGAGATTTCTCGAGTAACGGTTTCCAAACTATTCCTTGAAAAATCTAGATGTAATTCTTCAAAAGTCCATAGCTTTTCATAAAATGAAACCCAGTGATCCGAAATTTGATGATTGTCTTTTTGAGCTTCGTGACCTTATGCGTGCCAAAGGAGATGTCAGAGTCATTAGTAGCATTATCTCTCAAGTCAATTCATAAAGATGAACATTGCCATGGTCATACATCTGATGAATCACTCTCTCTAGGTGATGATCAATCACAAGATGATGTTGAACATGACATTATGAAGAGGATGATGATAGTGACTTTGATCTCGATGTGTCTATGAGACACTTTGGCCTTATGGCTAATCTTCGCAGCTACATGGCTGATACGTCTCCGTCGTATCTACTTTTCTAAACACTTTTGCCCTTGTTTTGGACTCTAACTTGCATGATTTGAATGGAACTAACCCAGACTGACGCTGTTTTCAGCAGAATTGCCATGGTGTTATTTTTGCGCAGAAATAAAAGTTCTCGGAATGACCTGAAAATCAACGAAGATTATTTTTGGAATATATAAAAAATACCAGAAGAAGAATCCATGTTAGGGGCCCACACCCTGTCCACGAGGGTGGGGGCGCGCCTACCCACTGGGCGCGCCCCCCTGCCTCGTGGGCCCCCTGACGCTCCACCGACCTCAACTCCAACTCCATATATTCGTGTTCGGGGAGAAAAAAATGAGAGAGAAGGATTCATCACGTTTTACGATACGGAGCCACCGCCAAGCCCTAAACTCTCTCGAGAGGGCTGATCTGAAGTCCGTTCAGGGCTTCGGAGAGGGGAATCCGCCGCCGTCGTCATCATCAACCTTCCCCCATCACCAATTTCATGATGCTCACCATCGTGCGTGAGTAATTCCATCATAGGCTTGCTGGACAGTGATAGGTTGGATGAGATTTATCATGTAATCGAGTTAGTTTTGTTAGGGTTTGATCCGTAGTATCCACTATGTTCCAGGATTGATGTTGCTATGACTTTGCTATGCTTAATGCTTGTCACTAGGGCCCGAGTGCCATGATTTCAGATCTGCACCTATTATGTTTTCATGAATATATGTGAGTTCTTGATCCTATCTTGCAAGTCTATAGTCACCTATTGTGTTATGATCCGTTAACCCCGAAGTGACAAAAATCGGGACCATTACCGATGATGACCGTAGTTTGAGGAGTTCATATATTCACTATGTGTTAATGCTTTGGTATGGTACTCTATTAAAAGGAGGCCTTAATATCCCTGAGTTTCCAATAGGACCCCACTGCCACAGGAGGGTAGGACAAAAAGATGTCATGCAAGTTCTTTTCCATAAGCACGTATGACTATATTCGGAATACATGCCAACATTACATTGATGAACCGGAGCTAGTTCTGTGTCACCCTATGTTCTAATTGTTGCATGGTCGATCGCATCTGACATAATTCTCCATCACCGATCCAATGCCTACGAGATTTTCATATATTGTTCTTCGCTTATTTACTTTTTCGGTGCTATTGTTACAATCACTACAAAACCCAAAATATTACTTTTGCTACCGTTACCACTACTATCATATTACTTTGCTACTAAATACTTTGCTACTAAATACTTTGCTACATATATTAAGTTTCTGTAACATCCCAAATTTTCAACTTGGAATGTTATACAAATAGACCATTATTGCATATCATATTTTATTGCATTTTGGTTGATCCTAGAAAATTCTACGCAACTCAAGGACCCTTGGAGAGAGTTGGGGATTTCGTTATTTTCATATTTGAGTTTTCTCAAATTTTGGAAATAGGATCATTTGATTTTATTTATTTTATCTTCAATTATTTCTATTACAAAAATATGAGAGAGGGAATAAAATGACTTTCCCAAAATAAAGGTATATTGAGGATTTAATAAAAAATCAAATAAGATTTTATTTGGGTTTTATTTGCTATTTTATTTGAATTTAGGAAAAATGCATGTTTTTCAAACTTGCATTTAGGCCCCAAATAAATGTTCATCCTGTCCGGCTTTATTTTAGAAGCCGGGGAAAATTTATTTCAGGATTTTTGGAGTCCATTTAGTATTCTTTTTGCTTTTTTTCCGAGCGTAATTATTTAAAAAAAAACGTCCGAACCTACTCTGGGCCGTAACCGGCCAGGACTCCGCCTGGCCGGGCCTTTTTATAGTGCCGCCGAGGCCCGAGGCCAGCCCAAAGTCGCCCCGCCCCAAACCCTAACCCTAGAGCCGCCCCGCCGCCGCCACCGCCGCGCCACGCCGCCGCCCGCCGCCGCCGTGCCTCGCCGCTCGCCGCGCCGCCGGATCCGCCGCCGGAGGTAGTTTTTTTTCGCCGCCGGTTTTTTTAGAAAACCGATCAGTTTTCCCGACGGTTTTGTTCGGTTTTTTCAGTTTCGTTTTTTATAAATAGATCGGTTTTCCGGTTTATTTAATTAGCGAGCATTCGTCCGTCCGTTCGTTTTAACGAACGTTCGTCGTTTTTCTTTTTCTCGGATTAAATCCACGATTTTTCTGATCGCGATTCCTGATCCGATTTTCGTTTTAGTCTAACTTTTCGCTCGTTTATCGGAATCAGGCGATTCAAGCGCCTGGAGTTTCGTATCGAAACCCTCTTTCCATTTAACCAACTCAAACAAGTTTTTGCCACTGTAAAAATTGCCCTAGATCCAGAATAGTAAACGAAGCCTGTTTCTTTTGCCGTTTGTCTTTCGTTGCTTCGTTCGATTTGGTTCTTTTTGCCAACCGGAGTTCTTAAGTTGAACTTTCTGGTTAGATCTCTTATTTGAGTTTTACCTGTGCATTAGTTGAGTACTTATTGTATGCTTGTTTGTTTGCAATAGAATACCCGGAGTGCGCCCCTTGCTACTTCGAATCGCTAGGTTTTGCGGATCATCAGCAAGGCAAGTAACACTTTGATCATACTTCCAATTACCCAGTTTTATTGCATTAGATCAACCCTCACACATTGCATGATTAGCATCTAATTAAATTGTGGGTTTGGGAAGTAGCTAAGGTAGTACCTATTACCTGTTATTATCAAACCTTTGGGAGTTACTTCTACGCTTGCTTTATGCCATGCTATGCTAGTAGACGTGGATTGGGTGAGTGAAATCCATGACAGATGTGAGATTGTTAAATTAAAAGGTTTATCTAAGGTGGCAACTTAAATACACATCTGGGTGGATTGAGGCACCCGGGTATTCCAGCGATTGCCTGTTTTTCTTTTGGACCGCCACCCAGGCTCAAAGGGATCATGAGATTATTCATGCTAGAAACTTCCGTGTGCAGCCACAAGCTATTATGGGCTCTAGCATAGTTGAGTAAGTCGTGCGAACTCTTAAAGTGGTAGACTAGCAGATGTAGGGGAAAGTAGGTGTAACGGTCTACCCGATCGTAAGGTGCTAGCGCTTCTGAAAGACTATGTCTCGGTCATCCGTTTCTCAAACACCATGTAGTGCGAGAAATCAAATGGAGGGGATCTAGTCTTGTGGGGAAAAGTGCACAAACCCTCTGTAGAGTGTATAAACTAACCATGGTTAGACGTGTCCCCGGTTATGGACATCTTGAGTATCTAGTACCTGGATTATCATGTGAATCTCATCATGTTACTCTAAAGTTAATTTTGTTGGGTTTTGTTTAATGTTGATGCTTAATTGGGATTGAGAATGCTCTCAACCATTCTCAATGTTTAACAACCACCATGATAGTTCAATAAAATTTATTCCTTTGCAGTAGGGAAAAATTGGCTTTACGCAAAACTGTAACCATAGAGCTTTCCACCAGCCAAATATGCATATAGTATAGTCTATTTCATTCCATTACTCTCTATGTGTTACATTGCAAGCATATTCCATGTGCTGACTCGTTTCAGGCAGCAACGTTAATGTTGTAGACTTTTCAGACAATGATTAAGGTGTTTTTAGGTCATGGTTCTATACTCAGTGATGCCGTTGGAGTTGATGGACTCACTTATCTTCCAAGCCTTCCGCTGTTATCGTTATTAGATGGCCTTAAGCCATATTTATGTAATAAGTTCTCTTTTGAGACACTCGATGTAATAAGTGTGTGATTGCTACTCTGTTATAAATCCTTCAAGTACTGTGTGGTGTTAGCATTGCTGATCTAGGGATGACACCTGAGCACAGAGATTGGACTGTCTGAGGTCTGGTCGCTACAAGATGGTATCAGAGCACACGCTGACTGTAGGACACGACCACTAAGCTAAAAGACCTAGATCACTACTCACTCTCTTCTCATTCTGACTTCTCATCTTTTCTACTCTTTTAGGATGGCGGATGCAAGGACCAAGTTCACGCAACCGAATGAAGATACACCCTTTGGACGACACTTGAAGTAAGCCACTAGATATCTGAACATAGGAGTACCAAGCTTCACCGGAACCTACAACGCCACTCTACCTGAAGAAGAGCGCTGGATGATTCAAGTTCAAGTTCCAGGAAGGACGTTCATGCCAGTCACTGAGGCCATAGAGTTTTCTTTTGATGCACCAACTTGGAGTCTAGGAAAGAGCTTCGCAGCTCACATCGCCATGGGACACATTGGAGAAGTTTACCGCAATGACCTCAAGGATACTATCTACCAGATTTGTGGGCGCCGAGATGAGCACTGGGAGATGATCAGCACCAGGAAGGATAGATCAATTGCAGCTTTTATCCAGGAGTTAAACCAGCACATACGACGACAGGAGAACCAGATGTGCACCGACATGATAGATCTGAAGAAGGCAAGGACAAGAATCAAGGAACTGGAGGAAGAACTCAAGGCTACATGTGAAGATTATGAAGAGGAGATAAAAGTATTAGTGGAGAAGAATGACGATCTAATCAAGAAGATTAGAATATTCATGGGAGGCCCCACACCAGTAGAAGAAGACGAAGAACCCAAGGAGATCCGCCCGGAATACTACATCATCATCGACGACACTGAATCGGGTCCATATGATAGTGATGATGACTATGTTGATGAAGCTGGAGCAGATATCATGGAGTCCGCAACCGAAGAATATTTCTAGTAGACCACCCCAACAGTAGTAGTAGTCCACCATGTAAATATAGTAGTCCAAGCACTTTTGCAATAGTTAGATCAATTGTATGCCCTTGTTTGATTGATTGAATGAAGTGCATTGTTTGCTTTTGCCTCATGTGCATATGGGTAGTGCTTTCTCTTTAGACCCCCTCTATTCTTAAATCTCATCTTTTCCTAAACCCTCAGATGCCTCCGAGACGTGACCCCGGATTTACCTTCCCACCGGAGCTCACTCAGTTGATCCAGCAGCAGAACACATTGATGCAGTTGCTAGTCCAGAATCAGAATCAGGGGAACAACAACAACAACAACCCACCACCACCACAACCTGTTGATCACTTATCCCGTTTTCTTAGGCTGAATCCGCCGGTGTTTTCCAGTAGCACCGAGCCTATAGTAGCAGATGATTGGATCCGTAAGACAGCTAGAGAGTTGACCACGGCAGGATGCACAGATGCGGAAAAGGTGAAGTTTGCCGCACATCAGCTGGAAGGACCCGCAACATCATGGTGGGAGAATTTCACAACCACTTTCCCTGTCGACACTGTCACATGGGACCAGTTTCAGCAAGCTTTTCTTACTGCCCATGTTTCAGCAGGAGCTATGGCCATGAAGAAGAGAGAGTTTCGCAACTTGCGCTAAGGAGGAAGGACAGTTGGCCAGTATGTGGAGGACTTTAGTAAGTTAGCACGTTATGCCCCAGATGACGTTGCTACGGATGCAGCTAAGCAGGAGAAGTTTCTGGAAGGACTGAATGATGAGTTGAGCATGCAGTTGATGGTAGCAACTTTCAACAACTACCATGAGTTGGTAGATCATGCTCTCATGATTGAAGGGAAGCAGCAGCAGATTGAGAATCGCAAGAGGAAGTATGGACAAGGGAAGTACAATTCAGGAGCTCAGCAGAAGCCACGTTTTACCCCTAGACCGGGAGGACATTTTCAGCATACCCATGGAGGAGGTAGCTCACACAACCACAATGGCACCAAGAATAGTAATGGGAATGGAGGAAGCAACGGCCAGAACCGCACCAACCCATCAACCCCAGCCAAGAGAGACCTGAGCCAAGTCACTTGTTTCAAGTGCCAGAAGACCGGACATTATGCCAATGAATGTCCTGAATCCCAGAATGAAAATGGCAATGGAAGCTCTGGAAAGAAGCCAAACCCTTTCAATAGGGGACAGGTGAACCACGTTAACGTGGAGGAGGTTGAAGAGCAGCCGGATGCAGTAATCGGTAAGTTTTTGGTTAAGTCATTTACTGAACTTGTTCTTTTTGATACTGGTGCATCACATTCATGCATATCAAGGGGATTTGTGATAAGTATAGCCTGCCCACCGAAGTTCTTAGAACACCTATGTTAGTAAGCTCACCAAGAGCGGAGTATATGGCTAGCCAAGGATGTTTTCAAGTGCCATTGAGTATAGGTAGGCATGTGTTTCCCTCGGATTTAATCATTTTGGAATCACAAGGATTGGATGTAATTCTAGGTATGGATTGGCTGTCGATGTATGGAGGAAACATCGATTGCGCCAGTAAGTCAATTTTGCTCACCACCCCAGAAGGAAGAAGGATCAAGTATGTATCCCGGCATGTGCCAAAGAGGAATCAGGTAAATTGTTTAACAGGAGTTGTGCAGGAGGAAGTACCAGTGGTGAAGGATTTCCCGGATGTATTTACAGAGGAGTTGCCAGGCATGCCACCGGATAGAGATATTGAGTTTTTGATTGAGCTTTTGCCAGGCACTGGGTCAATATCAAAGAGACCATATAGGATGCCCGCAAAGGACTTGGTGGAGATTAAGAAGTAGATTAAGGAGTTGCTGGATGAAGGATATATTCGCCCAAGTTCTTCGCCTTGGGGATCTCCAGTACTTCTAGTGGAGAAGAAGGATGGATCGTTAAGGATGGTTGTTGATTATCGAGGATTGAATGAAGTAACCATCAAGAACAAGTACCCACTACCAATGATCAATGATCTGTTTGATCGATTGCAAGGAGCTAAGGTATTTTCCAAAATCGATCTGCGATCAGGATACCACCCGTTGAAGATTCGAGAACAGGATATACCTAAGACAGCTTTTACCACCAGGTATGGGCTGTACGAGTATACCGTTATGTCATTTGGTCTGACTAACGCACCTGCAGATTCTATGAACATGATGAACAAGGTGTTTATGGAGTTTCTGGATAAGTTCTTCGTAGTGTTCATCAATGATATCCTCGTTTACTCGAAGAATGAAGAAGAGCATCAGGAGCATTTGCATTTGGTTCTTCGAAAACTCAGAGATTATATGCCAAATTTAGCAAATGTGAGTTTTGTTTTAAGGAAGTTGGATTTCTCGGACACGTTATATCCGGAGAAGGTATAGCAGTAGATTCCACTAAGGTTGACACTGTGACAAATTGGGAAGCCCCAACAACGGTTGGAGAGATCCGGAGTTTTCTTGGACTTGCAGGATACTACCAGAGATTCATTGAGAATTTCTCAAAGATTGCGAAGCCTATGACGGAGTTGTTGAAGAAAGATACCATGTTCATATGGACTAAGGAATGTGAGGATAGTTTCCAGGAGTTAAAGAAACGTTTGGTTACCTCACCAGTATTGATTTTGCCAGATCAGACCAAGGATTATGAGGTGTATTGCGACGCTTCACGTCGAGGACTTGGAGCAGTGCTTATGCAGGAAGGAAGAGTTGTTTCATATGCCTCATGACAGCTCAAACCTCATGAGTTGAATTATGCTACGCATGATTTGGAGTTAGCAGCCGTAGTGCATGCGTTGAAAACCTGGAGACACCTTCTCATTGGAAACCATTGTGAGGTGTACACGGATCACAAGAGTTTGAAGTATATTTTCACGCAGAAGGAGTTGAATCTCGGGCGAAGGAGATGGTTGGAGCTCATCAAGGATTATGATATGAAATTGCATTATCACCCCGGAAAGGCTAATGTAGTAGCTGACGTGTTGAGCCGTAAAAGCCATGTCAACACCATAATGACGGGAAATTTACCAAGGGAGTTAGCCGAAAATCTTCGTGAGCTATGTTTGGAGATAGTTCCGAGAGGCTATGTAGCAGCATTGGATATTCGGTCTACTTTGATGGATAAGATCAGAGAAGCCCAGAAGACTGACAAGGAGATTGCCTCTATTAAGGAGAAAATGAGCAAAGGAAAAGCTAAGGGATTCCGTGGGGATGAGCACGATACCTTATGGTTTGAAGACCGTGTTTATGTGCCTAATGATTCGGAGATCAGGAAGTTAATTCTGTAAGAGGCCCATGATTCACCATATTCGATTCACCCAGGCAATACCAGGATGTATTTGGATTTGAAGGATATCTTCTGGTGGACCGGAATGAAGAAGGACATTGCGGAGTATGTAGCAGTTTGTGATGTATGTCAGAGAGTAAAGGCTGAGCATCAGAAGCCAGCAGGATTGCTACAGCCATTGCTGATACCCGAGTGGAAGTGGGATAAGTTAGGCATGGATTTTATTACAGGATTATCCAGAACTCGTTCAGGCTATGACTCAATATGGGTTGTGGCCGATCATTTGACAAAGGTAGCTCATTTCATTCCAGTGAAGACTACCTATACCAGTGCAAAGTTGGCAAAAATATACATGACCAGAATCGTATGTCTGCATGGAGTTCCAAGGAGCATTGTATCAGCTAGAGGAACCCAATTTACCTCAAAGTTCTGCAATCAGTTGCATGAAACTTTGGGTACCAGACTGGAGTTCAGTATAGCTTTCCATCCGCAGACAGATGGACAGACCGAGAGAGTCAATCAGATTTTGGAGGATATGCTGAGAGCTTGTGCGCTAGATTACGGATCTTGCTGGGACAAGAATTTGCCATATGCAGAGTTCTCTTACAACAACAGTTATCAATCCAGCTTGAAGATGTCCCCTTTCGAAGCCTTGTACGGAAGGAGGTGCGGGCCCCCATTGTCATGGGATGAAGTTGGAGACCGCCAGTTGTTTGGACCGGATCTGATTAAGGAGTCCGAACAGAAAGTAAAATTGATTCGCGATAGGCTCAAGGTAGCCCAGTCCAGGCAGAAGAGCTACGCAGATTCAAAACGCAAGGAGACAGTTTACGAAGTCAGAGACCGAGTTTATCTTCGAGTATCATCACTTCGAGGAGTTAAGCGCTTTGGAGTTAAGGGAAAGTTAGCGCCACGTTTTGTAGGCCCATACAAAGTTATGGAGCGTATGGGAGAAGTAGCCTCTAAGTTGGAATTGCCCGAAGGATTGTCAGGAGTTCATGACGTATTCCATGTTTCCCAGTTGAAGACGTGCCACGCAGAGATGGCTGAAATACCGCTGAGAGATACAGTGCCACTGGAAGCAATTCAGTTGGACAGTGATTTGACCTATGAGGAAAAACCAGTTAAGATTCTAGAGTATGCTAGTCGAGTCACCCGCAGCAAGGTTATCAAGTTTTGCAAAGTTCAGTGGAGCCACCACACGGAGGATGAAGCCACCTGGGAGCGAGAGGAAGAATTGCTGAAGGACCACCCTAACCTATTTTCTAGCCAACACGAATCTCGCGGATGAGATTCATCTTAAGGGCGGTAGGTTTGCAACATCCCAAATTTTCAATTTGGAATGTTATACAAATAGATCATTATTGCATATCATATTTTATTGCATTTTGGTTGATCCTAGAAAATTCTACGTAACTCAAGGACCCTCGGAGAGAGTTGGGGATTTCGTTATTTTCATATTTGAGTTTTCTCAAATTTTGGTCATTTGATTTTATTTATTTTATCTTCAATTATTTCTATTACAAAAATATGAGAGAGGGAATAAAATGACTTCCCAAAATAAAGGAATATTGAGGATTTAATAAAAAAATCAAATAAGATTTCATTTTGGTTTTATTTGCTATTTTATTTGAATTTAGGAAAAATGCGTGTTTTTCAAAATTGCATTTAGGCCCCAAATAAATGTTCATCCTGTGCGGCTTGATTTTAGAAGCCGGGGAAAATTTATTTCGGGATTTTTGGAGTCCGTTTAGTATTCCTTTTGTTTTTTTACGAGCGTAATTATTTAAAAAAACGCCCGAACCGACTCTAGGCCGTAACCGGCCAGGACTCCGCCTGGCCGGGCCTTTTTATAGCGCCGACGAGGCCCGAGGCCAGTTCAGAGCCGCCCCGCCCCAAACCCTAACCCTAGAGCCGCCGCCACCGCGCCTCGCCGCGCCGCCTCGCCGCACCGCCCCACCACCGGACCGCCGCCAGACCGCCGCAGCGCCGCCTCGCCGCCGCCGGAGGTAGTTTTTTTTTCGCTGCCGTTTTTATAGAAACCGATCGGTTTTTCCGTCGGTTTTGTTCGGTTTTTTTAGTTTCGTTTTTTATAAATAGATCGGTTTTTCCGGTTTATTTAATTAGCGAGCGTTCGCCCGTTCGTTCGTTTTAACGAACGTTCGTCGTTTTTCTTTTTCTCGGATTAAATCCGCGATTTTTCTGATCGCGATTCCTGATCCGATTTTCGTTTTAGTCTAACTTTTCGCTCGTTTATCGGAATCAGGCGATTCAAGCGCCTGGAGTTTCATCGCGGAACTCTCTTTCCATTTAACCAATTCAAACAAGTTTTTGCCACTGTAAAAATTGCCCTAGATCCAGAATAGTAAACGAAGCCTGTTTCATTTGCCGTTTGTCTTTCGTTGCTTCGTTCGATTTGGTTCTTTTTGCCAACCGGAGTTCTTAAGTTGAACTTTCTGGTTAGATCTCTTTTTTGAGTTTTACCTGTGCAATAGTTGAGTACTTATTGTGTTCTTGTTTGTTTGCGATAGAGTACCTAGAGTGCGCCGCTTGCTACTTCGAATCGCTAGGTTTTGCGGATCATCAACAAGGCAAGTAACACTTTGATCATACTTCCAATTACCTAGTTTTATTGCATTAGATCAACCCTCACACATTGCATGATTAGGATGTAATGAAATTTTGGGTTTGGTAAGTAGCTGAGGTAGTACCTATTACGCTTGCTACTTCTACGTTTGCTTTATGCCATGCTATGCTAGTAGACGTGGATTGGGTGAGTGAAATACATGACAGATGTGAGATTGTTAAATTAAAAGGTTTGTCTAGGGTGGAAACTTAAATACACATCTGGGTGGATTGAGGCACCCGGGTATTCAAGTGATTGCCTGTTTTTCTTTTGGACCGCCACCTAGGCTCAAAGGGATCATGCGATTATTCATGCTAGAAACTTACGTGTGCAGCCACAAGCTATTATGGACTCTAGCATAGTTGAGTAAGTCGTGCGAACTCTTACAGTGGTAGACTAGCAGATGTAGGGGAAAGTAGGTGTAACGGTCTACCCGATCGTAAGGTGCTAGCGCTTCTGAAAGACTATGTCTTGGTCATCCGTTTCTCAAACACCATGTAGTGCGAGAAATCAAACGGAGGCGATCGAGTCTTGTGGGGAAAAGTGCACAAACCTCTGCAGAGTGTATAAACTAATCATGGTTAGCCGTGTCCCCGGTTATGGACATCTTGAGTATCTAGTACGTGGATTATCATGTGAATCTCATCATGTTACTCTAAAGTTAATTTTGTTTTGTTTTGTTTAATGTTGATGCTTAATTGGGATTGAGAATGCTGTCAACCATTCTCAATGTTTAACAACCACCATGATAGTTAAATAGAATTTATTCCTTTGCAGTAGGGAAAAATTGGCTTCACGAAAAACTGTAACCATAGAGCTTTCCACCAGCCAAATATGCATATAGTATAGTCTATTTCATTCCATTACTCTCTATGTGTTACATTGCAAGCATATTCCATGTGCTGACTCGTTTCGGGCTGCAACTTAATGTTGCAGACTTTTCAGACGACGATTAAGGTGTTTTTAGGTCGTGGTTCTATACTCAGTGATGTTGTTGGAGTTGATGGACTCACTTATCTTCCAAGCCTTCCGCTGTTATTGTTATTAGATGGCCTTAAGCCATATTTATGTAATAAGTTCTCTTTTGAGACACTCGATGTAATAATTGTGTGATTGCTACTCTGTTATAAATCCTTCAAGTACTGTGTGGTGTCAGCATTACTGATCCAGGGATGACACCTGAGCACAGAGATTGGATTGTTTGAGGTCTGGTCGCTACAGTTTCCAGGTGTGGTTGAATTGACAACTCAACTGCTAATACTTGAGAATATTCTTTGGCTCCGCTTGTGTCGAATCAATAAATTTGGGTTGAATACTCTACCTCGAAAACCGTTGCGATCCCCTATACTTGTGGGTTATCAAGACTATTTTCTGGCGCCGTTGCCGGGGAGCATAGCTCTGTTCTTTGAGTCACTTGGGATTTATATCTGCTTATCATTATGAAGAACTTGAAAGATCAATGAACCAAGATTTTTCCCTCAACTACGAGGGGAGGTAAGGAACTTGAGTCACTTGATTCACCTTCTATTTTGAGTAAACTTGCGACACCTACACATGCTATTGATTCAGATAGGTCACATGTTATCAATGATGCCACTTCTGCTTTGCATGATACTTATGATGAAACTACTTCTATGCTTGATACTACTTTGCCACTAGGTGAATTTCTTGATGAACAACTTGCTAGGAATAGAGAGAATGAAATTATTGAAACTAATAATATTGATGAAAGTGATGATGAAGATTCTCCCCCTAGATATGAATTGTGTGTCATTCCTGAGGGTTATGTTATGGATGAAGAAACTGCTAGAGACTTCTTAGCTTGCAATGATAGATCTGATCTTTAGAAATTATTAGCTAAGCTTAAAGAAATGTCTTTGAATGCTATAATGAAATATGAACCTGCTTTTGCTACTTCACCTATCTTTATTACTGATAAGGATTATGACTTCTCTGTAGATCCTGAGTTAATTACTTTGGTTGAATCTGATCCTTTTTTATGGCTATGAATCTGAAACTGTTGTGCCACATCTTACTAAATTAAATGATATAGCTACCCTCTTTACACATGATGAGAAAACTCGCTATTATTATATCCTTAAGTTATTTCCGTTCTCATTAAAGGGTGATGCTAAAACATGGTTTAATTCTCTTGAATAGGGTTGTGTGCGTAGTCCCCAGGATATGATTTATTACTTCTTTGCTAAATATTTCCCCGCTCATAAGAAACAAGCTAATTTAAGGGAAATATATAATTTTGTGCAAATTGAAGAAGAGAGTCTCCCACAAGCTTGGGGAAGGCTTCTCCGATTACTTAATGCTTTGCCTGATCATCCTCTCAAGAAAAATGAAATACTTGATATCTTTTATAATGGACTAACCGATGCTTCCAGAGACCACCTGGATAGTTGTGTTGGTTGTGTTTTTAGGGAAAGATCTGTTGATTAAGCTGAATTGTTATTGAATAATATGTTGACTAATGAAATTAATTGCACACTTCCTGAACCAACTCCTAAGCCAACTCCGAAGAAAAGGGGTATTCTATTTCTTAGTCCTAAAGATATGCAAGAGGCAAAGAAATCTATGAAAGAAAAAGGTATTAAAACTGAAGATGTTAAGAATTTACCACCTATTGAAGAAATACATGGTCTTAATAACCCGACACACGTAGTAAAGGTAAATTTCTCTATAGATTTGATGAAGGTGATATTCCTCGTTATAAGTCTGCTAGCCAATGCTTAGATGAGTTCCATAATTTTATTGTTAAACAAGAAAACTTCATTGCTTATGTTGGTAGACAATTGAAATGCAATGCCGATATGCTTGAACACTTGAGTGATTATATGGATAATGTTAAAGGTGAACTTAAACTTATTAGTAAATATGCTTCTAATGTTAAGTAGAACAAGTGCTTAAAGCTCAGAATGATTTGCTCAATGAATTAGATAATAAGAAAAATGATAATTTTGTTAGAGTTATGACTAGAGGTGGTAAAATGACTCAGGAACCTTTGTATCCCAAGGGCCATCCTAAAAGAATTGAGCAAGATTCTCAGAGAATTAATATTGATGCACCTAGTCTTTCTAAAAGGAAGAAGAAGAAAAATGATAGGACTTTGCATGCTTCTAGTGAACCTGTTGTTGACACACCTGAGAATCCCAATGATATTTCTATTTCTGATGCTGAAACACAATCTGGTAATGAACATGAACCTAGTTATAATGTTAATGATGATGTTCATGTTGATGCTCAACCTAGCAATGATAATGATGTAGAGATTGAACCTGCTGTTGATCTTGATAACCCACAGTCAAAGAATCAACGTTATGATAAGAGAGACTTTGTTGCTAGGAAGCACGGTAAAGAGAGAGAACCATGGGTTCAGAAACCCATGCTTTTTCCTCCTAAACCATCCAAGAAAAAGGATGATGAGGATTTTGAGCGCTTTGCTGAAATGATTAGACCTATCTTTTTGCGTATGCGTTTGACTGATATGCTTAAAATGAACCCTTATGCTAAGTACATGAAAGATATTGTTACTAATAAAAGAAAGATACTGGAAGCTAAAATTTCCACCATGCTTGCTAATTACACTTTTAAGGGTGGAATACCAAAGAAACTTGGAGATCCCGGAGTAACAACTATACCATGCTCCATTAAAAGAAACTATGTTAAAACTGCTTTATGTGATCTTGGAGCCGGTGTTAGTGTTATGGCTCTCTCTTTATATCGTAGACTCGATTTGAATAAGTTGACACCTACTGAAGTATCTTTGCAAATGACTGATAAATCAACTGCTATATGTGTCGGTATTTGTGAGGATGGGCCGATTGTGGTTGCAAACGTTACTATTTTAACGGACTTTGTTATTCTTGATATTCCCGAGGACCCTTTTTGAATACTGCAAGGGCTGTTATTGATTGCACTAAAGGCAATGTCACTTTTCATGTTAATGGTAATGAGCATACGGTACACTTTCCGAGGAAACAACCTCAAGTCCACAATATCAATTCTATTGGAAAAATTTCAACAATCACTATTGGGGGTTTTGAATTTCCTCTTCCTACTGTCAAGAAGAAATATGATATTCTTATTGTTGGGGACATGCATATCCCTGTTGAGGTAACCTAGTGTTACTCGAAAATTCTCCGGTTTCATGTTATTCGAAATGAGTTTGTTAACAAGACCTGATCAACCTTGTTAGTGGATTCCTTTTGATGAGCATGAGATGGATGAATTTAGAAAACACAACTCTCTGTACCCTCTTTTTACTTTCTGTTATTTATATTAAATAAAGCAAAATAGTATTTTTTTTCTGTCTGTTTTCTGAATTATCCATGCAATAAAAAATACCCCGAAAATAGAAGTTCTCCAAATGCCCTGAAATTTAAATATGATTTTTCCAGAATATTTGAGAATATCTGGCACTGAGAACACAGCAGGGGGAGCAGTCACGTGCCCACGAGGGTGGAGGGCGCGCCCCTGCCTCATGGACCCCACGTGGGTCCCCTCCACTTATTCCAGCCACCACACACTCCTTCCTCCCAACAAAATCACTAGCCAGCTCAAACCCGAGTTCTTGCTCATCTTGCTGCCATTTTTGATCTCCTTGCTCAAAGCTCCTTTCACAAAACTGCTTTGGGGCAGTGTTCTTTGGTATGTGACTCCTCCAATGGTCCAATTAGTTTTTGTTCTAGTGCTTTATTCATTGCAAAATTTTGCTGCATAGGTGACCTTGTTCTTGAGCTTGCATGTCAAATTTATATGGTCAAAAGTAGTTTTAATGCATGATATAGCCTCTAGGCACGTGTAGGACTAGTTGCAATCAATTTTGTTGAGTTTGGTTCACTTTTATTTTAAGTTGCTAAAAATTTCAGAAATTTTCAGAAAAAGATGAAGAGATTTTTGAGGGGCTCATCGAGCCAAAGCTCGAAGGATAAGCAAGATGAAGAGACCAAGAAGCCCAAGTATAATCTCCCTCGTACTATGGAGGTTCGGCCATGTGAATGGCCTTGTGATGAGTTCTGAAAGAGGCCAGGATCCATGAAGATTTTTATCATTTGGCTGAGAATGTAGGCCTCACCGCCTTCCTCCACGACCAGCGTGAACAGTATCTCTTACTCACCAATATCTTTGTGCAAAATTTTCATTTCCATGGTAGGAGATCACCACCTTCGGTGGAATTTAATTTATATGATGTGCATAAGGAGATGTCACTTTATGATTTTTGCCAGGTCTGTTTGATACCCTTTGAGGGCAGCATAGAGGAACCACATCGTAATGATGTGGAGGGGTTTATTGATATGATTGCTGTAGGGGAAACGAGGAAAGTTTCTGATGCGAGAATTACTAGCATACATTTTCCTGTTCTACGTTACTTCGCAATATTTGCTAGTAGATGCTTAATTGGTCGCGGGAACTGTGGGAACCTTAGTGCTCCTGATATTGCTATTTTGCGCCATGCCTTGTTTAATGATACTACTTTCAGCTTAGGCGCTATTGTTGCTAGACGGTTAAATCTGAACCGTACAAAGGGCCCCGTCCTCGGAGGCATCTTTGCCTCGCGCCTTGCTGCACACTTTAACATACCTATCAGGCATTATGAGAAAGAGGAAAAGTTGTTGCCTCCTATTTCTCTAGGTTATAAGAGTATGGTAGCACATGAGTTTATTGTTAAGGATAAGAATAAGACACTCAAATATAAATTGATATTTAACAAAAAATATTGTGAGTTTATTACCTTGCCTGCACCCTCTTTGTTTAACATATTTTCATGCATATACCTTGTTCCGTTGGAGGACATTCTTGACTACCAGAACCAGATGATAGTTGCAGAGCCGGAGCCACAATCTGACCCTCACCGTCAGTCCGTTTATCAGTGGAATCCGGAGGAGATCGCCAGCCAGTGGCAATCTGAGGACCCATCTCAGTACGACCCCAACTACAGTTTTGATCCATGGGCATAGACCAACTTAGGCCAAAAGCCTAAGCTTGGGGGAGTACGTATCTCTCACCGACATTACATTCATGTTCACACACTCATGCCAATTGTCAGTGCTCATACTTTTTCATTGTATCATTCACGCTATTTATTTTCATTTTCTTGCTTTCTTCTTGTGTGTTTGAAAACCCTTAAGAAAAAACAAACATAAAATTAGTTGTAGCTTTTAGCTAGTTTGCATTCCATGCCTGTAGTAGTAGTAATTAAAAAGAAAACCCAAAAAGATTTCTCGTTCTTCTTTTTCTTGTTGGGAGCTTTCCTGCGTAAATAGTTTTGTTTCTTTTCTTTTCTTTTCTTTGGGGGTCGAGAGGATAAGACCATGATGAAAATGTTGAAGTAGCTATCATATGCATTATTGTTGATCTAACAAAGAGCCCATATTGCCTTGTGTTTCTCCCTTGAGTTGAATGCTTGCAGACTCCAGCTTAGTCCAATGCACGTGCACTATTATTATTATTTCCACACTATTTGGTTGTGCAAGTGAAAGGTAATAATGATGATATATGATGAACTGATTGAGATGAGAGAAGCTGGTACGAACTCGACCTCTCTTGTTTTTGTAAATATGATTAGTTCATCGTTCCTGATTCAGCGTATTATGAATGAAACATGTTTGCCATGACAATTAGAGATTGTAGTTGCCCATGCCATGCTTAATTTGCTAGGAGTTTATAATGGTTTAACTTGCGTGCCAACATGCTATTAAAATGGTTGTGATGTGGTATGATAGGGTGGTATCCTCCTTTGAACGATTCGAGTGGCTTGACTTGGCACATGTTCACGCATGTAGTTGAAACAAAATCAACATAGCCTCCATGAAATTTATGTTCATGGTGCATTATATCCTACTCATGCTTGCATTCGGTGTTGATTAATTTTAATGCATGTCCATGACTGTTGTCGCTCTCTAGCTAGTCGCTTCCCAGTCTTTTTCTAGCCTTCGCTTGTACTAAGCGGGAATACTGCTTGTGCATCCAATTACATAAAACCCCAAAGTTATTCCATATGAGTCCACCATACCTACCTATATACAGTATCTACCTGCCGTTCCATGTAAATTTGTATGTGCCAAACTCTAAACATTCAAATAAACATGTTGTTATGTATGCTCGAATAGCTCATGTATCAACTAGGGTTGTATGTATCCTCCATGCTAGGCGGGTTATTCTCAAGAGGAGTGAACTCGGCTCCTCATTCACGAGGAAATGGCTGGTCACCGGGATGCCCAGTCCCATGCTCAAATCAAATCAAAATAATTGCAAACAAAACTCCCCCAGGATTGTTGTTAGTTGGAGGCACCCGTTGTTTCGGGCAAGCCATGGATTGATGCTTGTTGGTGGTGGGGGAGTATAAACTTTACCATTCTGCTTGGGAACCGCCTATAATGTGTGTAGCATGGAAGATATCGAGATCTCTCGGTTGTTATGTTGACAATGAAAGTATACCGCTCAAATTATTATTCATATCTATTCCAAAATCGAGCTCAGGCACCTCTACAAATCCCTGCTTCCCTCTGCGAAGGGCTTATGCATTTACTTTTATGTTCAATCCTCATCCTCTTATTAAAAAGCACCAGTTGGAGAGCACCGCTGTCATTTGCATCCATTACTGTTAGTTTACATTGAGTATGACTGTGACTGGATCTCTTTTACCATCAATTACAATGTCTAGTCAGTCCTTGATCTTTAAAGGTGCTTTGCATTTATGTTTTGAAGTCTCAGAAAGGGCTAGCGAGATACCATCTTATTATATCATATCATGATTTTTTTGAGAGAGTGTTGTCATCCGAGATTTGTTATTATTGCTCGCTAGCTGATTATGCCATTGATATGAGTAAACATGAGACCTAAATGTTATTGTGAATATGGTTAGTTCATCATCTTTGCTGAAAACTTGAGTGCTGGCTTTACATATTTACAACAACAAGAGCAAACAAAGTTTGTAAAAGTTTTTCTTTATCACTTTCAGTTTATCAACTGAATTGCTTGAGGCCAAGCAAAGGTTTAAGCTTGGGGGAGTTGATACGTCTCCGTCGTATCTACTTCTCCAAACACCTTTGCCCTTGTTTTGGACTCTAACTTGCATGATTTGAATATAACTAACCCGGACTGACGCTGTTTTCAGCAAAATTGCCATGGTGTTATTTTTGTGCAGAAATAAAAGTTCTCGGAATGACATGAAAATCAACAGAGATTATTTTTGGAATATATAAAAAATGCTGGAAGAAGAATCCACGTCAGGGGGCCCACACCCTGTCCACGAGGGTGGGGGGCGCACCTACCCCCTGGGCGCACCCCCTGCCTCGTGAGCCCCCTGACGCTCCACCGACCTCAACTCCAGCTCCATATATTCGTGTTCGGGGAGAAAAAATGAGAGAGAAGGATTCATCGCGTTTTACGATATGGAGCCGCGGCCAAGCCCTAAACTCTCTCGGGAGGGCTGATCTGGAGTCCGTTCGGGGCTCCGCAGAGGGGAATCCGTCGCCATCGTCATCACCAACCTTCCTCCATCACCAATTTCATGATGCTCACCACCGTGCGTGAGTAATTCCATCGTAGGCTTGTTGGACGGTGATGGGTTGGATGAAATTTATCATGTAATCGAGGTAGTTTGGTTTGGGTTTGATCCCTAGTATCCAGTATGTTTCGAGATTGATGTTGCTATGACTTTGCTATGCTTAATGCTTGTCACTAGGGCCCGAGTGCCATGATTTCAGATCTGCACCTATTATTTTTCATGAATATATGTGAGTTCTTGATCCTATCTTGCAAGTCTATAGTCACCTATTATGTGTTATGATCCGTTAACCCCGAAGTGACAATAATCGGGACCATTACCGATGATGACTCTAGTTTGAGGAGTTCATGTATTCACTATGTGTTAATGCTTTGGTCCGGTACTCCATTAAAAGGAGGCCTTAATATCCCTTAGTTTCCAATAGGACCCTGCTGCCACAGGAGGGTAGGACAAAACATGTCATGCAAGTTCTTTTCCATAAACATGTATGACTATATTCGGAATACATGCATACATTACATTGAGGAACTGGAGCTAGTTCTGTGTCACCCTATCTTATAACTGTTGCATGATCGATCGCATCCGACATAATTCTCCATCACCAATCCAATGCCTAGAAGCTTTCATATATTGTTCTTCGCTTATTTACTGTTCCGTTGCTATTGTTACAATCACTACAAAACCCAAAATATTACTTTTGCTACCATTACCACTACTATCATATTACTTTGCTACTAAATACTTTGTTGCAGATATTAAGTTTCCAGGTGTGGTTGAATTGACAACTCAGCTGCTAATACTTGAGAATATTCTTTGGCTCCCCTTGTGTCGAATCAATAAATTTGGGTTGAATACTCTACCCTCAAAAACTATTGCGATCCCCTATACTTGTGGGTTATCAATGGCCAGAGGAAAGGAATGGGTTCTTGATAGTGAATGTACCGATCACATGACTGGAGACAAGGATATGTTTTGTGAGCTTGCTGAAAATGACGACCCTCGAAAATATGTCACTTTTGGAGATAACTCAAAGGGTAAGGTGGTTAGCCTTGGTAAGGTGGCCATCTCACATGACAGCTCCATCCAAAATGTTATGCTCGTTGAATCTCTTGGCTATAATTTACTTTCCGAATCTAGACTAGCTGACTTTGGTTTCAATGTCCTATTTAACGAAGTAGATTACCAAGTGTTTCAAAGAGATAATCATAATATGGTCTTTACTGATATACGTAGAGGTGATCTATACATCGTTGATTTCACTAAAAAGGCTCAACCTAGAACTTGCTTAATTGCTAAATCCTCTAAAAGTTGGCTATGGCATAGAAGATTAGGTCATGTGGCATGCGAAATCTTGATAAGCTTATTAAAAGTGATCATATGCTTGGAGTGAAAGACGTTATATTTGATCAGGATAGACTGTGCAGTGCTTGTCAAGCAGGAAAACAGGTTCGAGGAAGCCACCCCGTGAAAAACTTCATGACCACGAGAAGACCGCTCGAGGTGCTTCATATGGATCGTTTTGGTCCAAATGCCAACAAAGTCTCGGTGCAAATTCGTTTGGTTTAGTCATAGTCGACAATTTTTCAAGATTTACGTGGGTGTTCTTTCTTGATGATAAATTGCAGGTCCAAAAGATCTTCAAGAACTTCGCTAGGAATCAATTTGAAGTGAAGATCAAGAAGGTTCGCAGTGACAACGGAACGGAGTTCGAGAACGCAAATGTGGACACCTTTCTTGACGAAGAAGGGATTTCACATGAGTTCTCGGGTATGTACACGCCTCAACAAAATGGAGTTTTTGAGAGGAAGAACCAGACTCTTATTGAGATGGCGAGAACGATGCTTGATGAGTACAAGACGCCAAAACAATTTTGGGCGAAAGCGATTGAGACAGCTTGTCATGCAAAAAATCATCTATATCTTCACAAGGTACTCGGCAAGACAGCATATGAGCTTCTCACCGGTAACAAACCCCAAGTTGGATACTTTCATGTATTCGGCTCAAAGTGCTATATTCTTGATAAGCATCGTCGCTCAAAATTTGCTCCTAAATCTCATGGAGGTTTCCTACTCGGTTATGGCTCAAACTCTCACACTTACCGTGTCTACAACAATTTCACCCGAAAGGTTGAAGAGATGGTAGATGTGAAGTTTGATGAATCTAATGACTCGCAAGTAAAGCAATTGCCAAATGATTTAGGAGAAGAAGACCCTTCGAAAGCAATCCAAGACTTGTCTATAGGCAAGATTCGCCCAACGGAGGTGAAGGACAGTACCTCGTCCATTCAAGTGGAAGCCTCTACCTCACGACAAGGTGAACCACGAGTTGACTCAGAGGCATCCACGAGCGGGACATCCCAAGATGGGGGAAACGAGGAAGAGCACCATGATGAACCTCATCAACCTCCTTCTCCACCTCCACAAGAAAACAACAACATCAACAACGAAGAAGGCCAAGAGGAAGAACAAGATGATGAAGAGGATGTTCCACCCCGACCCGAACAAAAGCTCTCACGAGTCAGACCAAGAGTTTCAAGAGACCACCCCGTCAAACAAATCTTTGATGATATCCAAACCGGGAGAATTACTCGCTCTAAAACTCGTTTGGCTAATTTCTGTGAACATTACTCATTCATCTCAAGTATTGAACCTCTGAAGGTTGAAGAAGCGCTTGATAATCCGGACTGGGTGAACGACATGCAAGAAGAGCTACACAACTTCGAGAGGAACCAAGTGTGGACATTGGTAGAAAAGCCGGACAACAACCAAAATTTCATTGATACCAAATGGGTGTTTCGGAATAAGCAAGATGAAGATGGACAAGTTGTATGCAACAAGGCCTGTCTCATCGCCCAAGGCTACACTCAAGTCGAAGGTATGGACTATGGTGAGACATATGCCACCGTTGCTAGACTTGAGTCCATATGCATCTTACTTGCTTATGCCAATCACCATGACATTACTTTGTATCAAATGGACATTAGAAGTGCTATTCTAAATGGTGAAATTGAGGAGGAAGTTTATGTTAAACAACCTCCCAGTTTTGTTAATCCTAAGAAACTTGATCATGTTTACAAACTTCACAAAGCTTTTTATGGTCTTAAACAAGCTCCTAGAGCGTGGTATTAATGCTTGACCAAGTTCCTCATTGAAAAAGGCTTTGAGATTGGAAAAAATGATTCTGGTCTTTTTACTAAAAGGGTTAATGGTGAATTATTTGTGTGCCAAATTTATGTGGATGATATCATATTTGGTTCAACTAACCCTCATTTTAGTGAAAAGTTTGGAAGGCTAATGTCGAAGAAGTTTGAGATGTCTATGATGAGTGAACTCAAATTCTTTCTTGGTTTGCAAATCAAGCAAACTAAGGAGGGTACCTTTGTTTCCCAAACAAAGTATACCAAGGACTTATTCAAGAAGTTCAACATGCAAGAAAGCAATGGTATGAAAACACCCATGCCTACTAGTGGACATCTTGACTTGACAAACGATGGCAAACCGGTTGACCAAAAGGTCTATCGCTCTATGATTGGTTCATTGTTATATCTATGCGCCTCCCATCCCGATATTATGCTAAGTGTGTGCATGTGTGCACGATATCAAGCGCCCCCCTAAGGAATGTCATCTTAAGGCTGTGAAAAGGATATTGAGATATTTAATTCATACACCAAACTTTGGCATTTGGTATCCTAAGAGGTCTTCTTTTGATCTTGTTAGCTACTCCGACTCGGACTATGCCGGTGACAAGGTTGATAGAAAGTCCACTTCGGGTACTTGACAATTTCTTGGTAGATCTCTTGTGTCTTGGTCCTGCAAGAAACAAAACTCGGTATCCTTATCCACTGCCGAAGCGGAATACATTGCCGCCGGTACATGTTGTGCTCAATTAATTTGGATGACCCAAACTCTAAAAGATTATGGGATTTATGTGAAAAATGTTACATCGCTTTGTGATAACGAAAGTGCTATTGGAGTTCATCATGTAGATGGAATGACCTACACGAGTTCAACTACATGATCAAGATCAACACCACCATCCAAGGTATGTCATTCCATCTTAGAGAAGCTTACCCCAAGTCATGGGTCAAAGCAGCTCAACAAGATGTGAACACATCAAAATGCTTAAACAAAAAAAGGTAACCCCATTTTGAGCTTAAACGATGAGTATGACCTACGATCAAGTGTTCTCACTTGACTCCTCAGTTAATATACTCTAACATAGGTGACTTTGCACCGACCAATTCTAGATGAAGTTTTCTAGTATTTATGCCTATCTTGTTGTTACCTTTTTCACTTCATCTAGATTTCTTTTCTTTTCTTTTCTCTGTTATGTTCTCCATTCCCTGCATCCAATTCATTACAAATCTTTCAGTTAATTCCATGCAAATCTTTGTGAGATCTTATTTGCCTAGTAAGCTGAGATGACAAAATCGTTTCTTCTATATTGAACTCGGTGAAGGAAATATGCCCTAGAGGCAATAATAAAGTTGTTATTTATATATCCTTATATCATGATAAATGTTTATTATTCATGCTAGAATTATTGTCGGTGTCAAAACCGGCGGATCTCGGGTAGGGGGTCCCGAATTGTGCGTCTAAGGCGGATGGTAAGAAGAGGCAGGGGACACGATGTTTACCCAGGTTCGGGCCATCCTGGTGGAGGTAAAACCCTACGTCCTGCTTGATTGTTCTTGATGATATGAGTATTACAAGATTAGATCTACCATGAGATCAGAGAGGCTAAACCCTAGAAGCTAGCCTATGCTATGATTGTATGTTGTCCTACGGACTAAAACCCTCCGGTTTATATAGACACCGGAGGGGGCTAGGGTTACACAAGGTCGGTTACAAAGGAGGAGATATCCATATCTGTATTGCCTAGCTTGCCTTCCACGCCAAGTAGAGTCCCATCTAGACACGGGACGAAATCTTCGATCTTGTATCTTAATAGTCCAATAGTCCGGCCAAAGGATATAGTCCGGCTGTCCGGAGACCCCCTAATCCAGGACTCACTCAGTAGCCCCTGAACCAGGCTTCCATGACGATGAGTCTGGTGCGCAATGTTGTCTTCGGCATTGCAAGGTGGGTTCCTCCTCCGAATACACCATGGAAGAATTTGAATGCAAGGATAGTGTCCGACCCTGCAAAATAAGTTCCACATACCACCGTAGAGAGAATAATACTTCCACAAATCTAATCTGCTGACACGTTTTGATAGTATGACATCACTTCATGGCCCGGTTATCATTCGAAGCGCTTTTCTCAACCAGCTCAGCACATATCGCGAGGCGGTTTTGTTGATACATCTTGTTAAAGCAGAGATCGTGTTCCCCTTATCACAGGATTCTCATCAATACGGACGTGGGTAACCCAACCGCGCCATCAATTGTGTTGCCTGGGGAATAAGCGGTTTTGCCAGGAAAGTGGGGAGACTCATCGCCTCCTCCGCCCTTATAAAGGGACAAAGATTTACTTTTTACACCCACGTCTTCTTCCTTCTCGCTTACCCATTCCCGCACACTCGAGCTCTAGCGCCCAAGCTCGCGTTCTTCTTCTCAAACCACTCCAAGCATGTCTGGAGCAGGAGGCAAGTGGATGGTTTCCTCCGTCACGGAGGAAAACATCAAAAAGTTACGGGGAGCCGGATACCTAGCTGCGAATATCGTGCACCGGCTGCCGAATGCGGGGCAGATCGTCCCCACGCCCGAACCCCATGAGAGGGTAGTTTTTCTTACCCGTTTCATCTGCGGACTGGGATTTCCTCTCCACCCGTTTGTCCGCGGGCTCATGTTCGACTATGGGCTGGATTTTCATGCTCTGGCCCTCAACTTTATCCTCAACATCTCGGTGTTTATTGTCGTGTGTGAGGCCTTACTCCGTGTCAGGCCCCACTTCGGCCTATGGCTGAAAACCTTCAATGTCAAACCGAAGGTGGTGGGTGGCCAGCAAGCAGAGTGCGGAGGCGCCATGGTGGGCAAGATTCCTAATGTCACCTGGCTCAAGGGTACCTACGTGGATACCATAAAGGGGTGGCAATCGGGGTGGTTCTAAATCACCGAGCCGCGCGACTCCAACTGGGTGGCGGCCCCCAAATTTTGATCGGAATCCCCACGCGGCTCACCTCCTGGAAAAAGAAGGGCCTGTCCTGGGGATCTTCGGTAGAGCTGACCGGAGTCCATACATGCACCCAGAACATGACGAACAAGAAAATTAAGCTCATCAACGTGGTCCAGGTTATGCTCTTCCGTCGGATCCTTCCGTGCCAATGACGGGCATTTGTTTTGTGGGAGTTCAACTCGGCCCAGCACCAGATGCTGCGAGAGCTCTACGACACGACGCATGAGGACGTCTGGAGGGTGCTGTTCAAGGGCGCCGAGATGCCTCCCTCCCTTACCGAGGATCGCGGACTCAGCGCAAAGCGCCACGCCCATCCTGTATGCTTTTATATCTCTCAGGGTATTTATGTGCCCTGGTTTGGTTATGTGCTGGATCTAAGCTTTCATGTCATTAACAGGACTGGATAAAGACAGTGGAGCTGCTTGATTACCCAGCCCCCCTTCCCGAAGATCCTCCAAATGCTCTTCTAACAAAGATGCTGACTCCGGCACCTTACGAGGTGCCGGAAAAGATGGCCAAGAAGAAGGCCGCAGGGACCCGAAAGGGTCTCCGGTGCAAGGTGGTTCTATTGGACTCAGCGTCCGATGAGTCCGACGCTCACTCCTCCAACGAAAACGAGGAGGAGGAGAAAAGTTCTCCCCCCAGCTGGGGGAGACAAGAAAAGGAAGGCCGACCCATCCGGGGAGGCCGAAGGGTCCAAGAAGGGAAAGACCCTACCTCGGACTGTTCCACGACGGCCGCCGATAGCGGCGATGAGTGGCTACCCAGGGACAAGCCCCTGGCGAAGTCGTAAGTGTCCGGACACCATAGTACTTCATGGTATGTTTTATTGTACTGCCTTTTCTCATGCCGAACATGATTATGCAGTCCGGCCCGAGCTCATCTCGACGTACCCTCGTCGAGCAGCTCTTTGGGCTTGTTGGATATGAACAGCGGTTCTCCTCCAACGGCTTCCACCCCTCTCCCTATAGACAACGCCGAGGTGGTGTCTCAAAAGGCACCTACCCAAGGGGAGGTGACCCTGGGGACGCCTCACGGTGACCTCCCGGACCCTGAGTACTAAGGGAGCGAGGCTCCTACGGGCTTCGAGTTCGGGCCCCAGCCGGACACTACGCCGGAACCTTTGATGGTTCCGGACTCCGGCAGGTGGTCCCCAATTAAGGGGGGGCAACCATCCGTGCCGGTGTCCTCTGTCCAACCAGAGGCACCGGACAACTTGCTGGAAGCGCTTCACAGTGCTTCCATCGATGAAGAACACCACACTATCATGAGTGCGGTGGTCAACAAGGTTCAGTCCACCAAAAACGGACTGACGAAAGCTTGCGCCAGCCTCATAACAGGTAAGCATTCAAAATATAAAAATATTACCGCATAGATAGTAGCCCCTAATGCTCTGTTCGGCGTTCGCGAAGAAAAGCTGAATAGAGTATCAAAAGATAACTCAGGAGTCTAATTAGAGTATGTCTATGTGTATGTGCAGGCTTCCCTGCTGGCCGCTGCCGCACGTACTGCGGAGGTCTCTACGCTGAAGCAGGCCCTGAAGCGGTCCAAGGATGAGCTCGGCCTTACCAAGGGGCAGCTCGAAGAGAGCAAAGGTAAGATATACCCCAGTTTATATAGTTAAAAAGAAGTTCATTGTAAAGTAATAGGATCATCATGAATTTGTCAGGGGCCACGACCGAGGTGGAGACCCTGAGGAAGGCGTTTTCCGCGGCCGAAGACAAAGCGGCCAAAGAACGCATTGAATGGGAGAGACTAGAAGCCCGAGTGGGCGAGGTGCAGCAAGAGCTCGAGGCTCTCGCCAAAAAGCATGAGTCCTTGGAGCTTGACTCCAAGACACGAGAGTCCGAGCTCGTGCAGGCGCTTGAAAGCGTCCGGGGCGCCAAGGCCGAAACCCACAAGGCCCTCTAGGAGATTGATGCGGCGAAGAAGATAGCAGCGGGTAAGGCATTCAATATGCAAAGCAAACATGTGAAGGAGACTATCCTTTTTCTTACCCAAGTTCAGAGCTCTCCAGGAGCGTTTGCAAATCTTCCCCGCAGTGTGCTAGATGCCGCGGAGTTTCACCGGGCTGAGGAGGGGAGCTCAATGGAGAAGTTGTTCTGGTCTCAGTATACTGGGACCGAACACCCCGTGTCCTTGAGCGACCAGCTGAAGCAGTTGGTCGAACATCACAAGGCGGCCGAACAGGCCATGAGGGGCCTTATAGTCCGGATGTGGCCTGGCGAACCCCTGTCTGGCAGCTACTTCGGTCTGGTGAGGTGGCTGGTGGAAGCCTGCCCATGGCTTGAGGTCATCAAGTGGTCCATCTGCATCGAAGGTGCACGCAGGGCTTTTGCTCGGGCGAAGGTGCACTGGGCGAAGCTGGACGCCGTGAAGCTTGTGAAGCAGGGGCCGCTGGAGGGCAAGGAGCATCGCTTCCCTGAGAATTATTATGAGAGCGTCCTGAAGGGTTCCCGCTTAGTGGCAGATGAGTGTGCCAAGGATGTAATCTTTGAATGAACATGCCCATGTGATCTTGTAATATGAAACGAGTTCTTTTGCGCCATGTGACGCTTTCTTAATTTAAAATATTACCTTCTATGTGGCGGTTTATAAAATCTGAGAGTTGGCCAGTCATCGGCTTCTGCCCCCATGTAACTAGTACTGGGGTGTTCGCGGTAAATCTGAACACTCTTTACCCCAATTTTGGGTCCTTCAAGGGAGGTGCTCAGTGCAACGAACCAGGCAATCGGACTATAATGCTTTATCACTCTCACTTAGCCATAGAAGTCTATGATTTTAAATTTTTGGCGAAGCCCCTGGTATTCGGAGGGCCGAATTTGGGGTGCTATACACGCCTAAGCCGGACAAGGCCGACTCCTCGCCCGAAGCGGAAAAAGTCTTTAAGGACTTGAGACCTCTCGAACAGCGACCAGTCTCTCGCCTTATCATGACAGTCAGTTTTTGGCTTTCTCTACTGAGGTGCTCGTCCGGAAGAACCGGGACACAATCGCAGTAGTTCTCCCACCGCTACCTTAGCCGATATAGCGGAACGTAAGGTACCAAAGCATGGGAGCCGGGCAACCCAACATTTGACCCAAGACATGATTCGGAGCTGATGCATATAATGCTATAAGTTCGAGGTGCCGCACTATCGAAAGTGTTCGGACTTCTTGCGCCGTATTATGGGGTAAACGAGAGCCCCTGGCGTACTGACCGCACCTGAGCGTGCAGGTGCGGAATGTCGTAAATGGACATATAAGGGAAAGAGAAAAACTTAAATAATGCAATGACAGATTAATAATATGCATTGTTATTTGAATAATACGTCGAAGCGTACTAGTACAAGTAGTGCAATAAGCATAAAGTAGGACAATTCGAAATGTCCTATCCCAAGGCAAGCTATGCATAAATAGTGAAAACGGGTATATCAAGTATTACTAGAGACCACCTGGCGGTTCCCGTGTTCATCCTAGCTTCTTGCCGCCTTGGTTGTTGCTTCCGGAATGTGTCCGACAATCGGACTGCCGGAAAGGGCTTCCGAAGAGTTAGGCCCTGAAAGAGAAAATGAATGTCAAAGGTATATAGCCCCTGGTGTGGTTAAGCCACAATGCGGGGCGTGTCCTGATTGTGCCCCGCCTATGTCCATGGTATTTTTAACGCGTAGTTATGTACGCATGGCACGAATTTCGTCGCTGCACTGGGACTGGGACGGGGGCCGGATTGCTAGGCGAGCATTGATCGTGCCAGGTGATCCTGTTGCAGATTGTTCTGGACTCGCTTGAAGGTGTCCGGGGGCTATAACACCGAATGAGTGGTCTGCCTGAACAGGCTGCTTTGTGCCTCTACTGCAAGGGCCGCATTGTGCTCTTCTGTTCGGAGCGAGCGTTCTGTGTTTCCATTTACTGTTATGACCCCGCGGGGTCCAGGCATCTTGAGCTTGAGGTATGCATAATGCGGCACTGCGTTGAATTTTGCAAATGTTGTCCGTCCGAGCAGTGCATGATAGTCACTATGAAACGGGATGATGTCGAAGATTAACTCTTCGCTTCGGAAGTTATTCGGTGATCCGAAGACCACTTCCGGTGTGATTGAGCCTACGCAATGGGCCTCTACACCTGGGATGACGCCTTTATAGGTGGTTTTGTTGGGTTTGATCCTTGAGGGATCGATACCCATTTTTCGCACTGTATCCTGATAAAGCAGGTTCAGGCTGCTGCCGCCGTCCATAAGGACTCGAGTGAGGTGAAATCCATCAATGATGGGGTCTAGGACCAATGCGGCAGATCCGCCATGACGGATGCTAGTGGGGTGGTCCCTGCGATCGAAGGTGATCGGGCAAGCAGACCATGGGTTGAACTTCGGGGCGATGGGCTCCATCGCGTAGACGTCCCTTAGTGCACGCTTCCGCTCCCTCTTGGGAATATGGGTTGCGTATATCATGTGCACTGTCTTCACTTCTGGGGGAAACCCCTTCTGTCCTCCTGGGTTCGGCGGCCGAGGCTCCTCCTCGTCATCTCTATGTAGCCCCTTGTCCTTGTTTTCGGCATTTAACTTGCCGGCCTGCTTAAACACCCAACATTCTCTGTTGGTGTGATTGTCTGGTTTGTCAGGGGTGCCGTGGATTTGACACGAGCGATCCAGTATGCGATCCTGACTGGACGAAGCCGGAGTATTTCTTTTAAATGGTTTTTTCCGTTGACCGGATTTAGAGCCTCTGAATCCGGCATTGACTGTCGTATCTTCGCTGTTATCGCCGTTATTGTGGCGCTTTGGTCTATTACGATGCTGCCTACCGTTAACGTCTTTGGTATCCGAGGTATCCGGATTCCTTGATGTGTTGTTGCTGCAAGCCAACCAGTTGTCCTCGCCCGCGCAAAAGCGGGTCATGAGTGTTGTGACGGCTACCATAGATTTCGACTTCTCCTGGCCGAGGTTGCGGGTGAGCCACTCGTCGCGGATGTTGTGCTTGAATGCCGCTAGGGCTTCTGTATCCAGACAATCTACAATTTAATTTTTCTTAGTCAGGAACCGTGTCAAGAATTGTCTGGCCGATTCCCCTGGCTGCTGGGTTATGTGGCTCAGGTCATCAGCATCCGGTGGCCGCACATAAGTGCCCTGGAAGTTGTCAAGAAATGCATCTTCCAAATCCTCCCAACTGCCAACTGAATCTGCTGGCGAGCCATGTGGATGTGAAGGAGGAAATCCTCAATCCATACAGCGGGATCTGTTGTGTCGTCGTATGATTCGATATTTATGGGTTTGAAACCCTCCGGGAATTCATGATTCATAACTTCATCAATGAAGCATAGGGGGTGTGCGGCGCCTCTGTGTTGGGCTATATCCTGACGTAGTTCGTATGAGTCTTGTCTGCTGTATTCGGCCCGGCCGGATTTACTCTTGGTGTATCCAACGCGACGATCATTGTCCCATTTGGGCGCACGTGCTCGTGTCCCGTATATTGACCGTGCGATTTTTGCCTTACTGTCCAAGATGTCTCGCAGGTCCTCTGTGTTGCCCCAGGCCTTAGTATTTTTGACTGAGTGGCGACGGGGTGCGGTCTGAACTTTAGGCTGAAACGCCTCTCTGGCTCGGCCGCGCAGTGGTCAGTCAGCCGCATCGTACACTGGTGAATGACGTTTCAATGCTTCCTCCTCGAGGTGAGGTAGCAACCTGCATTTTGGGTAACTCTTGGACGAGCGCTCGAGTTCATGCTCCTTGGCCGCAAGGACTTCAGTCCATCTGTCTGCTAGCAAGTCTTGATCAGCTTGAAGCTATTGCTGTTTCTTCTTTAGGCTACTTGTTGTGGCCATAAGCCGGCGCTTGAAGCGCTCTTGCTCGACGGGATCCTCAGGCATGATAAACTCGTCGTCGGCGAGGCTCGCCTCGTCTTCGGAGAGAGGCATGTAATTGTCCTCCTCCGGTTCTCCATCTGCTGCCTGCTCTGGGGGACTAGCTTGTTCGTCCTCTAGCTCTGCACCATGCTGGAGGGGATTGTTGTTTTCTTCGGCGCTATCCGAAGTGTTATTATCTCTTGTGCCGGTATCACTACTCTTGCTGTGGCGGGACTTAGAGCGGCTCCGCTGACATCGGCGCTTGGGTTGCTTCTTGGAGGGGTCATCCTCCGCTTTCTCGTCACCATTGGATTCTTTGGCGGTGTCCACCATGTATATATCATATGATGAGGTGGCGTTCCAGTGCCCTGAGGGCGGTGGATCCTGTTCGTCTCTGGCTTCGTCGTCCACACCGTTGAAGTCTTCGGAGCCGAAGTCGAGCATGTCGGTTAAGTCATCGAAAGTGGCTACTAAGTGGGTGGTGGGTGGGAAGTGAATTTCTTCGTCGTCCGCATCCCATTCTAGCCGGACATAGTTCGGCCAAGGTTCTCCTGACAGGGAGAGAGACCTTAATGAATTTAGCACATCCCCGAAGGGTGAGTGCTGAAAGATGTCTGCGGAGCTGAACTCCATGATCGGTGCCCAGTCGGACTCGACGGGCACGGATATGAGCGGCTCGGAGTCCGTGGCCGGAGATGAATCCAGTGGTTTGGCGACACGGCTCTCGTAAGGGGTGAAGTCAGTATCCGGCTCTATTGCCACTGAGAGTGCGGCCTCCATGGCGGGGTCCATCCCTGCGCTCTCGGATGACGCAACTTGCTCTGGATTGATGGACGGAGTAGCTGCGGATGCGATCTCCCGAACACTGTTCGATGACAGAGTTACGTCATGCTCTTCAAGACTGTACGGCGCATCCGACCTGGGCTCGAATCCGGCGAAGATCAAGTCTCTGCGGATGTCAGCCGTGTAGTTCAAGTTTCCAAATCTGACCTGATGGCCAGGGGCATAGCTCTCAATCTGCTCCAGATGGCCAAGCGAATTTTCCCGCAGTGCAAAGCCGCCGAATATGAAGATCTGTCCGAGGAGGAAAGCCTCACCCTGGACCGCATCGCTAGCGATGATCGAAGGAGCCATCAAGCCTTATGGTGGCGACACAGTGGAACTCTCAATGAAAGCACCAATGTCGGTGTCAAAACTGGCAGATCTCGGGTAGGGGGTCCCGAACTGTGCGTCTAAGGCAGATGGTAACAGGAGGCAGGGGACACGATGTTTACCCAGGTTCGGGCCCTCCTGATGGAGGTAAAACCCTACGTCCTGCTTGATTGTTCTTGATGATATGAGTATTACAAGAGTAGATCTACCACGAGATCAGAGAGGCTAAACCCCCTAATCCAGGACTCCCTCAATTATATTAACCGGAAACTTAGTACATGTGTGAATATATAGACAAATAGAGTGTCACTAGTATGCCTCTACTTGACTAGCTCGTTAATCAAAGATGGTTAAGTTTCCTAGCCATGGACAAAAGAGTTTTCATTTGATGAACGGGATCACATCATTAGAGAATGATGTGATTGATTTGACCCATCCGTTAGCTTAGCACTTTGGTCGTTTAAGTTTACTGCTATTGCTTTCTCCAAAACTTATACATGTTCCTATGACTATGAGATTATGCAACTCCCGAATACCGGAGGAACAATTAGTGTGCTATCAAACGTCACAACGTAACTGGGTGACTATAAAGATGCTCTACGGGTGTCTCCGATGGTGTTTGTTGATTTGGCATAGATCGAGATTAGGATTTGTCACACCGTGTATCGGAGAGGTATCTCTGCACCCTCTCGGTAATGCACATCACTATAAGCCTTGCAAGCAATGTGATTAATGAGTTAGTTATGGGATGTTGCATTACGGAACGAGTAAATATACTTGCCAGTAGCGAGATTGAACTAGGTATTGAGATACCGACGATCGAATCTCGGGCAAGTAACATACCGACGACAAAGCGAACAACGTATGTAGTTATGCGGTTTGACCAATAAAGATCTTCGTAGAATATGTAAAAAAAAATATGAGCATCCAGGTTCCGCTATTGGTTATTGACCGGAGATGAGTCTCGGTCATGTCTACATAGTTATTGAACCTGTAGGGTCCGCACACTTAACATTTGGTGACGATCGATATTACGAGTTTATGTGTTTTTGATGTACCAAAGGTAGTTCGAAGCCTCAGATACGATCATGGACATGAGAGCAGTCTTGGAATGGTCGAGACATGAAGATAGATATATTAGAAGGCTGTGTTTGGACATCGGAATGGTTCCGAGTGAGTTCGGGCATTTACCGGAGTACCAGGCGGGGGGCGGGGGGGGGGGGGGGGGGGGGGGGGGGGGGGGGGGGGGGGGGTTTACCAGAACCCCCTGGGGAGTATATGGGCCTTAGTGGGAGAGAAGAGAAGGCATCCTAGGATCGGTCGGATCGGGAAGACGTAGGACTACATCAACCTCATTGTCATAACGTTTCCGCTTACGGTGTACGAGGGTACGTGGACAACACTCTCCGCTCTCGTTGCTATGCATCACCAAGATGGATCTTGCGTGTGCGTATGATTTTTTTTGAAATTATTGCGTTCCCCAACAGTGGCATAGATGTTATATGCACGAGTACAACACAAAGGAGTTGTGGGCGTGGGTATATACATATTGCTTGTCATCACTAGTTCATTCTTGATTCAGCGGTATTGTTGGATGAAGTGGCTCAGACCGACATTACTCGTACACTTACGTGAGACTGGTTCTACCGACGTGCTTCACACACAGGTGGCTAGTGGGTGTCAGTTTCTCCAACTTTAGTTGAATCGGATTCAATGAACAGGGTTCTTTCTGAAGATCAAAAAGTAATCACTATACTGCGTTGTGGTTTTTGATGCGTAGGTAAGAACGGTTCTTGCTCAGCCCGTAGCAGCCACGTAAAACTTGCAACAACAAAGTAGAGGATGTCTAACTTGTTTTTGCAGGGCATGTTGTGATGTGATATGGTGAAGACATGATGCTAAATTTTATTGTATGAGATGATCATGTTTTGGAACAGAGTTATCGGCAACCGGCAAGAGCCATATGGTTGTCGCTTTATTGTATGAAATGCAATCGCCATGTAATTGCTTTACTTTATCACTAATAGGTAGCGATAGTCGTAGAAGCAATAGTTGGCGAGACGACAATGATGCTTTGATGGAGATCATGGTGTCAAACCGGTGACGATGGTGATCATGACGGTGCTTTGGAGATGGAGATCGAAGGCAAAAGATGATGATGGCCATATCATATCACTTATATTGATTGCATGTGATGTTTATCCTTTATGCATCTTATTTTGCTTAGTTCGGAGGTAGCATTATAAGATGATCTCTCACTAAATTTAAAGGTACAAGTGTTCTCCCTGAGTATGCACCATTGCTCCAGTTCATCGTGCCGAGACCGGTGCAAGCCAGTTTTGCACACGCAGAATATTCGGGTTAAACTTGACGAACCTAGCATATGCAGATATGGCCTCGGAACACTGAGACTAAAAGGTCGAGGGTGAATATAGAGTAGATATGATTAACATAGTGATGTTAACCATTGAAAACTACTCCATCTCACGTGATGATCGGACATGGTTTAGTTGATATGGATCAAGTGATCATTAGATGATTAGAGGGATGTCGGGAGTTCTTAAGTAATAAGATTAATTGAACTTTAATTTATCATGAACTTAGTACCTAATAGTATTTTGCATGTCTATGTTGTTGTAGATAGATGGCTCGTGCTATTGTTTCGTTGAATTTTAATGTGTTCCTAGAGAAAGCTAAGTTGAAAGATGATAGTAGAAATTACACGGACTGGGTCCATAACTTGAGGATTATCCTCATTTCTGCACAGAAGAACTACGTCCTGGAAGCACCGCTTGGTGACAAACCTGCTATAGGAGCAACACCAGATGTTATGAACGTCTGGCAGAGCAAAGCTAATGACTACTCGATAGTTCAGTGTGCCATGCTTTACGACTTAGAACCGGGACTTCAACGATGTTTTGAACGTCATGGAGCATATGAGATGTTCCAGGAGTTGAAGTTAATATTTCAAGCAAATGCCTAGATTGAGAGATATGAAGTCTCGAATAGGTTCTACAACTTCAAAATGGAGGAGAATAGTTCTGTCAGTGAACATATACTCAGAATGTCTGGGTACCACAACCCTTGACTCAGCTGGGAGTTAATCTTCCTGATGATAGTGTCATTAATAGAGTTCTTCAATCACTGCCACCAAGCGACAAGAGCTTCGTGATGCACTATAATATGTAAGGGATGGTAAGACAATTCCCGAGCTCTTCGCAATGCTGAAGGCTGCGGAGGTAGAAATCAAGAAGGAGCATCAAGTGTTGATGGTCAACAAGACCACCAGTTTCAACAGAAAGGGTAAAGGGAAGAAGGGGAGCTTCAAGAAGAACGGAAAGCAAGTTGCTGCTCAAGTGAAGAAGCCCAAGTCTGGACCTAAGCCTGAGACTGAGTGCTTCTACTGCAAAGGGGCTGGTCATTGGAAGCGGAACTGCCCCAAGTATTTGGTGGAGAAGAAGGATGGCAAGGTGAAAGGTATATTTGATATACATGTTCTTGATGTGTACCTTACTAATGCTCGTAGTAGCGCCTGGGTAATTGATACTGGTTCTGTTTCTAATATTTGCAACTCAAAACATGGGCTACAGATTAAGCGAAGGTTGGCTAAGGATGAGGTGACGATGCACGTGGGAAATGGTTCCAAAGTCGATGTGATCACCGTCGGCATGCTACCTCTAAATCTACCTTCGGGATTAGTTTTAGACCTAAATAATTGTTATTTTGTGCCAGCGTTGAGCATGAACATTATATCTGGATCTTGTTTGATGCGAGACGGTTATTCATTTAAATCAGAGAATAATGGTTGTTCTATTTATATGAGTAATATCTTTTATGGTCATGCACCCTTGATGAGTGGTCTATTTTTACTAAATCTTGATAGTAGTGATACACATGTTCATAGTATTGAAGCCAAAAGATATAAGTTTAATAATGATAGTGCAACTTATTTGTGGCACTACCGTTTAGGTCATATTGGTGTAAAGCGCATGAAGAAACTCCATGCTGATGGGCTTTTGGAATCACTCGATGCTTGCTAACCATGCCTCATGGGCAAGATGACTAAGAATCCATTCTCTGGAACAATGGAGTGAGAAATAGACTTGTTGGAAATAATACATACTGATGTATGCGGTCCAATGAGTGTTGATGCTCGCGGCGGGTATCGTTATTTTCTTACCTTCGTAGATGATTTGAGCAGATATGGGTATATCTACTTGAAGAAACATAAGTCTGAAACATTTGAAAAGTTCAAAGAATTTCAGAGTGAAGTGGAAAATCATAGTAATAAGAAAATTAAGTTTCTACGATTTGATCGTGGAGGAGAATATTTGAGTTACGAGTTTGGTCTTCATTTGAAACAATGCAGAATAGTTTCGCAACTCACACCACCTGGAACACCACAGCGTAATGGTGTGTCCGAACGTCCTAACCGCACTTTATTAGATATGGTGCGATCTATGATGTCTCTCACTGATTTACCGCCATCATTTTGCGGGTATGCTTTAGAGATGGCTGCATTCACGTTAAATAGGGCACCACCGAAATCTGTTGAGACGACACCTTATGAAGTGTGGTTTGGCAAGAAATCCAAGTAGTCATTTTTAAAGTTTGGGGCTGCGATGCTTATGTGAAAAAGCATCAACCTGATAAGCTCGAACCCAAATCGAAGAAATGTGTCTTCATAGGATACCCAAAAGAGATTGTTGGGTTCACCTTCTATCACAGATCCGAAGGCAAGATATTCGTTGCTAAGAATGGATCCTTTCTAGAGAAGGAGTTTCTCTCGAAAGAAGTGAGTGGGAGGAAAGTAGAACTTGATGAGTGATGAGGTAATTGTGCCTGCTCCCTTATTGGAAAGTAGTTCATCACAGAAATCAGATACAGTGATTCGTACACCAGTAAGTGAGGAAGATAATGATGATGATCAAGAAGTTTCTGATCAAGTTACTACCGGACCTCGTAGGTCTACCAGAGTAAGATCCGCACCAGAGTGGTACAGTAATCCTGTGCTGGAGGTCATGTTACTTGACCATGACAAACCTACGAACTATGAGGAAGCGATGATGAGCCCAGATTCCGCAAAATAGCTTGAGGCCATGAAATATGATATGGGATCCATGTATGAGAACAAAGTGTGGACTTTGGTTGACTTGCCCGATGATCGGCAAGCCATAGATAATAAATGCATCTTCAAGAAGAAGATTGACGCTGATGGTAATATTACTGTCTACAAAGCTCGACTTGTTGCAAAAGGTTTTCGATAAGTTCAAGGAGTTGACTTTGATGAGAACTTCTCACCCGTAGCGATGCTTAAGTCCATCTGAATCATGTTAGCAATTACCGCATTTTATGATTATGAATTTTGGCAAATGGATGTCAAAACTGCATTCCTTAATGGATATCTAAAAGAAGATTTTTATATGATGCAACGAGAAGGTTTTGTCGATCCAAAAGGTGCTAACAAAGTGTGCAAGCTCTACTGATCCATTTATGGACTGGTGAAAGCCTCTCGAAGTTGGAATATACACTTTGATAGTGTAATCAAAGCATATGGTTTTATACAGACTTCTGGAGAAGCCTGTATTTACAAGAAAGTGAGTGGGAGCTCTGTAGCATTTCTGATATTATATGTGGATGACATATTGCTGATCGAAAATGATACTAAATTTCTGAATAGCATAAAAGGATACTTGAATAGGAAGTTTTCAATGAAAGACCTCGGTGAAGCTGCTTATATATTGGGCATCAAGATCTATAGTGATAGATCAAGACGCTTAATTGGACTTTCACAAAGGACATACCTTGATAAAGTTTTGAAGAAGTTCAAAATGGATCAAACAAAGGAAGGGTTCTGGCCTGTGTTACAAGGTGTGAAATTGAGTCAGGCTCAATGCCCGACCAGTGCAGAAGATAGAGAGAAGATGAAAGTCATTCCCTATGCTTTAGCCATAGGTTCTATCATGTATGAAATGCCGTGTACCGGACCTGATATATGCCTTGCTACTAGTTTAGCAGGGAGGTACCAAAGTAATCCAGGAGTGGATCACTGGACAGCGGTCAAGAACATCCTGAAATACCTGAAAAGGACCAAGGATATGTTTCTCGTTTATGGAGGTGACAAAGAGCTCGTCATAAACGGTTACGTTGATGCAAGCTTTGACACTGATCTGGATGACTCGAAGTCACAAACCGGATACGTATTTTTATTGAATGGTGGAGCTGTTAGTTGGTGCAGTTCCAAGAAGAGCATCATGGCAGGATCTACGTGTGAAGCGGAGTACATAGCTACTTCGGAAGTAGCAAATGAAGGAGTCTAGATGAAGAAATTCATATCCGATCTAGGTGCCATTGTTGGAAATATGCCCTAGAGGCAATAATAAAATGGTTATTATTATATTTCATTGTTCATGATAATTGTCTATTGTTCATGCTATAATTGTGTTATCCGGAAATCGTAATACATGTGTGAATACATAGACCACAACATGTCCCTAGTGAGCCTCTAGTTTACTAGCTCGTTGATCAACACATAGTCATGGTTTCCTGACTATGGACATTAGATGTCATTGATAACGGGATCACATCATTAGGAGAATGATGTGATGGACAAGACCCAATCCTAAGCATAGCACAAGATCGTTTAGTTCGTATGCTAGGGCTTTTCTAATGTCAAGTATCCTTTCCTTAGACCATGAGATTGTGCAACTCCCGGATACTGTAGGAATACTTTGGGTGTGCCAAACGTCACAACATAACTGGGTGACTATAAAGGTGCACTATGGGTATCTCCAGAAGTGTCTGTTGGGTTGGCACAAATCGAGACTGGGATTTGTCACTCCGTATGACGAAGAGGTATCTCTGGGCCCACTCGGTAAAACATCATCATAATGAGCTCAATGTGACTAAGGGTTGGTCACGGGATGATGTGTTACGGAACGAGTAAAGTGACTTGCCGGTAACGAGATTGAACGAGCTATTGGGATACCGACGATCGAATCTCGGGCAAGTAACGTACCGATTGACAAAGGGAATTGAATACGAGATTGATTGAATCCTCGACATCGTGGTTCATCCGATGAGATCATCATGGAACATGTGGGAGCCAACATGGGTATCCAGATCCCGTTGTTGGTTATTGGCCGGAGTGTTGTCTCGGTCATGTCTGCATGGTTCCTGAACCCGTAGGGTCTACACACTTAAGGTTCGGTGACGCTAGGGTTGTAGAGATATTAGTATGCGGTAACTCAAAAGTTGTTTGGAGTCCCGGATGAGATCTCGGACGTCACGAGGAGTTCCGGAATGGTCTGGAGGTAAAGATTTATATGTAGAAAGTCCAGTTTCGGCCACCAGGAATGTTTCGGGGGTCACCGGTATTGTACCGGGACCACCGAAAGGGTCCCGGGGGTCCACCGGGTGGGGCCACCTATCCCGGAGGGCCCCATCGGCTGAAGTGGGAAGGGAACCAGCCCCTGGTGGGCTGGTGCGCCCCCCTTGGGCCTCCCTTGCGCCTAGGGTTGGAAACCCTAAGGGGGTGGGGGCGCCTCCACCTAGCTTAGGGGCCAAGCCAACCCCTAGGCCGCCGCCCCCCATTAGATGGGATCTCTAGGGGCCGGTGCCCCCCAGGCCCCCTATATATAATGGAGGGGAGGGAGGGCAGCCGCACCCAAGTCCCTGGCGCCTCCCTCCCTCCCGTGACACCTCTTCCTCCCCGCTTGCGCTTGGCAAAGTCCTGTCGGGATCCCGCTACTTCCACCACCACGCCGTCGTGCTGCTAGATCTCCATCAACCTCTCCTTCCCTTGCTGGATCAAGAAGGAGGAGACGTCTCTCCCAACCGTACGTGTGTTGAACGCGGAGGTGCCGTCCATTCGGCGCTCGGTCATCGATGATTTGGATCACGACGAGTACGACTCCATCAACCCTGTTCTCTTGAACGCTTCTGCTCGCGATCCACAAGGGTATGCAGATGCACTCCCTTCTCCGTCGTTGCTAGATGACTCCATAGATTGATCTTGGTGATGCGTAGAAAATTTTAAAATTCTTCTACGTTCCCCAAGAGTGGCATCATGAGCTAGGTCTATGCGTAGTTTCTATGCACGAGTAGAACACAAATTGTTGTGGGCGTCGATTTTGTCAATTTACTTGCCGTTACTAGTCTTATCTTGATTCGGCGGCATCGTGGGATGAAGCGGCCTGGACCAACCTTACACGTACGCTTAAGTGAGACTGGTTCCACCGACTGACATGCACTAGTTGCATAAGGTGGCTAGCGGGTGTCTGTCTCTCCCACTTTAGTCGGATCGGATTCGATGAAAGGGGTCCTTATGAAGGGTAAATAGAAATTGGCATATCACGTTGTGGTTTTGGCGTAGGTAAGAAACGTTCTTGCTAGAAACCTATAGCAGCCAGGGAAAAACTTGCAACAACAATTAGAGGACGTCTAACTTGTTTTTGCAGCATATGTCGTGTGCTGTGATATGGCCAAAAGGATGTGATGAATGATATATGGGATGTATGAGATCGATCATGTTCTTGTAATAGGAATCACGACTTGCATGTCGATGAGTATGAAAACCGGCAGGAGCCATAGGAGTTGTCTTAATTTATTTATGACCTACGTGTCAACATAAACGTCATGTAATTACTTCACTTTATTGCTAACCGTTAGCCATAGTAGTAGACGTAATAGTTGGCGAGACAACTTCATGAAGACACGATGATGGAGATCATGATGATGGAGGTCATGGTGTCATGCCAGTGACGATGATGATCATGGCGCCCCGAAGATGGAGATCAAAAGGAGCAAAATGATATTGGCCATATCATGTCACTATTTGATTGCATGTGATGTTTATCATGTTTTACATCTTATTTGCTTAGAACGACGGTAGCATAAATAAGATGATCCCTCGCAATAATTTCAAGAAAGTGTTCCCCCTAACTGTGCACCGTTGCTAAGGTTCGTTGTTACGAAGCACCACGTGATGATCGGGTGTGATAGGTTCTAACTTTCGCATACAACGGGTGTAAGCCAGATTTACACATGCAATACACTTAGGTTGACTTGACGAGCCTAGCATGTATAGACATGGCCTCGGAACACGGAAGACCGAAAGGTCGAACATGAGTCGTATAGAAGATACGATCAACATGAAAATGTTCACCAATGATGACTAGTCCGTCTCACGTGATGATCGGACATGGCCTAGTTGACTTAGATGACTAGAGGGATGTCTATCTGAGTGGGAGTTCATTTAATAATTTGATTAGATGAACTTAATTATCATGAACATACTCTAAAAATCTTTGCAATATGTCTTGTAGATCAAATGGCCCACGCTAATGTTGCCCTCAACTTCAACGCGTTCCTAGAGAGAACCAAGCTGAAAGACGATGGCAACAACTACACGGACTGGGTCCGTAACCTAAGGATTATCCTCATAGCTGCCAGGAAAGCATATGTACTTGATGCACCGCTAGGTGAAGCACCTGTTTTCCCTGCAGAACAAGACGTTATGAACGCTTGGCAGACACGTAGTGATGATTACTCCCTGGTTCAGTGCGGCATGCTTTACAGCTTAGAACCGGGGCTCCAAAAGCGTTTTGAGCAACACAGAGCATATGAGATGTTCCAAGAGCTGAAAATGGTTTTCCAAGCTCATGCCCGGGTTGAGAGATATGAAGTCTCCGACAAGTTCTACAATTGTAAGATGGAGGAGAATAGTTCCGTCAGCCAGCACATACTCAAAATGTCTGGGTTGCACAACCGCTTGTCTCAGCTAGGAGTTAATCTCCCAGATGATGCGGTCGTTGATAGAATCCTTCAGTCGCTTCCACCTAGCTACAAGAGCTTTGTGATGAACTTCAATATGTAGGGGATGGAAAAGACCATTCCTGAGGTATATTCAATGCTAAAATCAGCGGAGGTAGAAATCAAAAAGGAACATCAAGTGTTGATGGTGAATAAAACCACTAAGTTCAAGAAAGGTAAGGGTAAAAAGAACTTCAAGAAGGATGGCAAGGGAGTTGCCGTGCCCAGTAAGCAAGCTGCCGGGAAGAAGCCAAGAATGGACCCAAGCCTGATACTGAGTGCTTTTATTGCAAGGGAAACAGTCACTGGAAGCGGAACTGCCCCAAGTACTTAGCGGATAAGAAGGCCGGCAATACCAAAGGTATATGTGATATACATGTTATTGATGTGTACCTAACCAGCGCTCGTAGTAGCTCTTGGGTATTTGATACCGGTGCAGTTGCTCATATTTGTAACTCAAAACAGGAACTACGGAATAAACGGAGACTGGCGAAGGACGAGGTGACGATGCGCGTCGGGAATGGTTCCAAGGTCAATGTGATCGCCGTCGGCACGCTACCTCTACATTTACCTACAGGATTAGTTTTAAACCTCAATAATTGTTATTTAGTACCAGCTTTGAGCATGAACATTGTATCTGGATCTCGTTTAATGCGAGATGGCTACTCATTTAAATCTGAGAATAATGGTTGTTCTATTTATATGAGAGACATGTTTTATGGTCATGCCCCGCTGGTCAATGGTTTATTCTTATTTAATATCGAACGTGATGTTACACATATTCATAGTGTGAATGCCAAAAGATGTAAGGTTGATAATGATAGTTCCACATACTTGTGGCACTGCCGCCTTGGTCACATTAGTGTCAAACGCATGAAGAAACTCAATGCAAATGGACTTTTGGAGTCTCTTGATTATGAATCATTTGACACGTGTGAACCATGCCTCATGGGCAAAATGACCAAGACTCCATTCTCCGGAACAATGTAGCGAGCAACCAACTTATTGGAAATCATACATACTGATGTGTGTGGTCCAATGAGTGTTGAGGCTCGCGGTGGCTATCGTCATGTTCTCACCCTCACTGATGACTTGAGTAGATATGGGTATGTCTACTTAATGAAACACAAGTCTGAGACCTTTGAAAAGTTCAAGGAATTTCAGAGTGAGGTTGAGAATCAACGTGACAGGAAGATCAAGTTCTTATGATCAGATCATGGGGGAGAATATTTGAGTCACGAATTTGGCACGCACTTAAGGAAATGTGGAATAGTTTCACAACTCACGCCGCCTGGAACACCTCAGCGTAATGGTGTGTCCAAACGTCGTAATCGCACTCTGTTAGATATGGTGCAATCTATGATGTCTCTTACCAATCTACCACTATCATTTTGGGGTTATGCTATAGAGACCGCCACATTCACTTTAAATAGGGCTCCGTCAAAATCTTTGAGACGGCACCGTATGAATTGTGGTTTGGTAAGAAACCTAAGCTATCGTTTCTAAAAGTTTGGGGATGCGATGCTTATGTCAAGAAACTTCAACCTGAAAAGCTTGAACCCAAATCGGAAAAATGCATCTTCATAGGATACCCTAAAGAAACCATTGGGTATACCTTCTACCTCAGATCCGAAGGCAAGATCTTTGTTGCCAAGAATGGATCCTTTCTAGAGAAAGAGTTTCTCTCGAAAGAAGTAAGTGGGAGGAAAGTAGAACTTGATGAAGTGTTGCCTCTTGAACCGGAGAGTGGCGCAGCTCAAGAAAATGTTCCTGAGGTGCCTACACCGACTAGGGAGGAAGTTA